>NC_000078.6:104773443-105119693 GCF_000001635.26 Mus musculus
TTCATTTGGAATAGCTATTTTCTGGTATTTTCCCAAATTATTAACAGCATGGTCAATAAGCCATAGCCGAAAAATAATGGCCCCTGTGAGTTAGGATATATACATATATACATGCACACACATAAATATGTATTAAAATAAACATATATGTATTTAATAACATATTAAAATATATAGAAATATATTTATATTATATTTATATTATATGATATTTATAAAGAGAAATATAAATACATAAAATAGATAATATACAAATATATAAAATATATTTATAAATATATATATAAATATATTTAAATTCCATAAACTTATGGAATGAAGCCACCAACCTGTTTAACACTCTGTTTCTCCTGTCATCCAGATCAGCTGCGTTCCTCAATTGAACATAGCTAAAATGGTCCTACAGTGAAATTTATAAACAAAACCCCGCAACCCAATTAGTAAAGATGAAAACTCTGAAACAGAAAACAAGGTGATTTTAAGCTTACAAAGCTGACCACGCCACGCTTTTCTCGATACTGCAGACATCTAGTTTCAAAAATCAAATTGCTAAACAGTAGATACCTCTGCCTCCTCCCCTGACCTCCCCCCCCCCCAAGGGTGATCGGGAAGAGACCCACCCAACCACCTAGCCTGGATCTGGAGTGAGGGCCTCTGCAGTTCTCAGCACTTGCAGATGTCACAAGGGAACCCTCGAGTGGCTGGGTACGATTGCTCTGCCTTTGATCTTTCCAGATGTGGGTGCGGGGTTAGGGAGATGTCTTGGATTTTTTGTTTGTTTGTTTGTTGGTTGGTTGGTTGGTTGGTTGGTTTCACAAAGAGGCCTTGGGGCTTTGGAATCAATGCTTTATTTACATCCTTTCTTGTTCCAACTGGACATCCAACTGGACTGTGCTTAACAAGATTCCAAGTGTGTCTGTCTTCTATCCCCAAGTTAAGGTTGGCGCAGGTCAGTAATCTCAAAGCTCAGGGCCGGGAAGGGGAGGACGGAAGGGAAGGTACCGATTAGCAGGGGCCATAGGGAAGAAGAAGTTCACATACTAACCAATTCCAAAGACCTATTAGTGTGTCGCCGAATGTAAATGCTGGAGTCACTGTGACTATTCCTGAAAAGCAAAGATACGTTGTGAATGGGCACCACCCAGGGCACAAATCACATAGTCACCCAAAGTCACCTTGGCCTGGTGCCTTCCACAGACACTGGACCCTCATCTATACCAAAATACAAATCAGAGTTTTTAACAGAAAGCAGGTCACGTATTTCTAAACTTCCAAGGGTTTAGGTCAGGATTGGGGCCTTTATATCCAAGCATCCTGAGGTTTTCAGGAGTCACCTGCAGTCCCCTGCGTGTTAAGGACAGGGCCGAGCCCAAGGCCCGGAGGCTGGCCTTCCTCTCTGGTGTTCCTTGCTATGCCATTACATTCTGCCAATCTAGCAGCCCTAAGGGATACCACCATTTTTCCTTTCATACACAAGGAGGCTGATTTTATGCCCAAATCTTTTGAGTCTAACATGGAATGCCCTTCTGTCTTTTGCGTAGAGCTGACACCCCCAAAGTGGAGGCATGAGAATCTTAGGCCATCAACTGTGGCTCCTGGCTGGGAGCTGCCAATGTTATGTGGAAACCGAAGTTGTCTTCCCCTGGAGAATGGGTCACCCCGCTTGCTTCAGAAGGCCTTAGGGCCTGGTTGCTGCCTAGCAGAACTAGGTATTTCGTGGCTGCCATGTACCTTGACACCTGTGCCATCTCAAGTTCCTCTAAGCAAGCCCCCTCCATGGCCCCCAGGAGCCTGGCGCTTGGCCTAAGTACACACTCTCAGAAAGGTGCTGTGAGGCAACATCAGTATCTCTCAAATCTAGGTTTCGCTACGTTACCTCGCAAACACTGCACAGGAATGAACGTTACCTCGCAAACACTGCACAGGAATGAAGCAAAATGTAACCTCTGGGTCAAAAGGGATCCTGGGGCCTCAGCAGCTTCCAGAGTGACTTGATCCCCCACGGTGCAGAGCTAGGAGCTCTGGAGCCCTGTTCTTGCCCTTATGTGTAAGTAATACTTCCAAACTCAAAAGCCCATTCCTGGTAAGCGGTAATAATCTCTCTGTTCCCTTCGCTGCAGCAGACTTCCTCATAGATGGGTTTGTGTTACATTGTATCAATATGCACTTTCGAATGGGTGTGAGCCCTGACCCCCTGGCAAGCACAGTCAACCATGCGTTCATCTACCCAAAGAACCGAGTGCCCCTCTCCAAGGCAGAGCCCGGCTAAACGATGGAATCAACTCCATGCCTTGCCCGGGCCTGGGCTATGGAGCCAGTTCAAAGTCAGCCTAGACAACTTAGTGAGACACGCCCTCAAAAGCAAAAGCTAAAAGGGAGCTGGCAAGTAGTGCCGGCTGCTCACCTAGCTCACCTCCTAGCATGCATGAGGCTGTGGTTCAATCCCCAGAACTACCAAAAATCTTAAAGGAAAGGAATGACTGTTCTGTGAAGAAAAACAAACAAAAAACAAACAAATCATGCTATGGTACAAGAATACAGCAGAAATAACCCCTGGGAGTGCTGGAGAGATGGCTCAGTGGTTGACTGCTCTTCCAGAGGTCCTGAATTCAATTCCCAGCAACCACATGGTAGCTAACAACCATCTGTAATGAGATGCAATGCCCTCTTCTGGGGTGTGTCTGAAGAGAGTAACAGTGTACTTGTATATATTAAATAAATAAATCTTTTAAAAAAAAAGGAGGGGGTGATCCAAAACACCTGCTTGGAGGAGATGTAATGGAGTCTTCCCTCCTTCTCCATTTCTCCCCTCCCACCCCCAACCAGCCCTCTCTACCAGAGGCTGAGGTGGAGTGATGGAGAGGAATGTAGTGGGACAGCTCTTCAGTTTGAAGGAGCATAAAGCAAAGTATAAACCCCACGGAGGACAGAAGGCCAAGGCCAGAGGTGTACGTGGGTCCTGTGGGTTCCTAGGCCTCTCTGCCTAGGCCAGTAGACAGCTATGTAGGAAGACCAACTTAATCATGATCATCTAGGAGACAGGTACCCAGAGAAGAGTCCTATCCATTGCTACTCAAGCAAGGAGATTTCAGTGGGGCGCTCTTGGAAGCTCGTGGAAGCTCGGTTTACACGGGGCCAGCAGGCTCCAGGACCCCCCTCACATAATGAACTCGCCTCAATGCTGCCTGCTTACATGGGGGCTGCAGAGTTCTGTTGTGCTAACTAGGTCTACCCACACTACAGCATCTTTAGCCGCACTGTGCCTGAGCAAGACAAGGAAGCAGGAGGTGGGAGGTAACCAGGACTGTTCTGTGACTGGCGTTCAGACTCTGTAGGGAATGGCCAACCACACCTCATGCCCATGGACATGGACACTTCCTTGTCTGTTCTCAGCTGAACTCCACGGCTCGGGCTTTGCTTGCCTCTCCCTCCACGGATGCACAAGGTGCTCACTCGGAGACCCACCTCCGTTTCTAAAGTGAAAGGGCCTTAGTAACATACCTGGAAGGGACCTTGTGTTCGCTGGAGTTTTCTTCAAGGTCGTCTGAGGAGCGGACCGTCCCAGGGGCTATAAATAATGAGCTTTCTACGTGGTCCATGTGTTTCCGTTTTTCCTTCTTTTTACTGCTAGTTGAGGCTTCCGTTAACTTTTCTTCTAATGGCTTTGTGGGCAGTTCCGGGTTTGGGGGTTCTTGGGACTAGAATACAAAATAGTCAAAATACAGGTCATCACTGTCTGGGCTCTCCTCCAATCCAGCCAGTGCCCCTTCCAATTCTGCCTATCTTATACATCCCTTCCAGCCTGGATGGCCCAGGGAAGAAGCCCGCTCCACTGCCTGCTCCTTGTGCAGAAATCAAGGGCTGTGAATGGATGGAGGAAAGGCAGCAAGTTTTGGAGTCAGGAAGCTCTGGTACATAATCCTGCCTGAGTCACCTACTCGACCTTGAGCCACAGACTGTCCGTCCTTGAGTCTGGATTTCCCAGATGTCAAATGGGTACAACCGCCATCACCCTCTTCCCTGTGCAGCACAGGGTCTCTTAGAAGGAGGGCCCCTTACAATGGCTGAACTTTCAATACACTCAGCCACCTCAACAAAGGAACAAATCCCGAAAGCCAGGTGGCAAAGGTGGTCAATGGTCATGCAGTCTATGAGAGGACATTGACATTGTGCCTTTGCTGGAAGGGACCACAGGGCCACATCTCTAGTATTTACTAGAAAGGGAAATAGCTAGCTGCAGTAACACAGAGCACCCGATAGCCATCAGCAATGCCCCCACTGAAATCTCAAGTGTGGGACCAGCAGGGAGAACCTGTTCAGCTGGGCAGGGCCAGTCAAGGGATTTGGAGGCCAGGCCAGCTACTCAGAACAAAGCTCCAAGCAGGAACTGAAAGTGCTCTTAGCCACAAGAGACCATTGTTCCTCAGGGCTGAGCAAAAGACCTTTACCTCAAGGGGAAATGAGGAGAGGATTTTTATTGTACTTTATTTTTTTTAGTGGTCAGAACAATACAAACTTGAATTCTTTCCTTTCCTTCTTGAATGGAGGAGCAGGTAGGAAACAGACTCGGGGTTCTCCACACCACGGGCTTTGCAGGGGGTACACTTGGGGACCAAGTACAAAGTGCGGTTGGGAGCAGCAGACAAACAAGGCCATGGGGTCAGAGCCACAATGCAAGTTGTGCCACTATTACTCCCCCTGGAGTAACATAGGGAGGCTGTGCATAGAGCTGGGGAAGGAAACTTGATCTGTCCCTATCCCCGCTGGCCACCAGTAAGTCTTGAGATAGGATGAGATTCCAAATCTAACTGACCCCATGATTCCATCCTAGGGCTGCCCCACCACCCCTAGCTATCCACCTAACACTCTCCACAAAGCAGGTGCCCTACCTGATTTTGGCAGTTCCTGGCAATGCAGGGTCAGGCCCGGAGCATTTGGCTCTGTTAATAAAGAGCTTGCTGGGCATGAAAGAAGCTCTGGATTCCCCAGCCCTACCTAAGTCTGACATAGTAGTACTTAGAATCAGACATTGAAGGCCATTCTTGGTTCCTTAGCGAGCTTGGGGCTAGCCTGGGCTGCATGAGAGCCTGTCACAACCAATCCAACAAGAGAATGAAGGGTCAGACTTGTGTCTCCATAGACTGCCTGCCCAAGGACAGGAGCCTGGACACTCTCAGTCACCTACTCCCCCCACCTAGCTTTTTGCCCCCTGGCAATCTGGAGAATCATTCCAGTTTTCCTCTTCAGCTAAAACACTAGGTCTGATCTCGGTGACCTCTATGCCCACTGCTGCTGGCCTCTGCCAGTTTCCCACAGGAGGCACCACAGTGGGGAACAGGCAGCCCACATGAGGCCTGAAGTGTGTGTGTAATGGCTCTCAGCAACAGGGCAAGGAGTCAGGTGTGTCTCTGGCACCTCTGGAACCATCCCAGCTCTCTTCTCCATGCATGTGGCCTACAACTGTTGAACACATTGCTCCCTGCCCTGTCCCGAATAGCCAGCCACTCATGGCTGAAGACTGAGAACTCTCCCCATTGTCCCGGACTGGCAAACAGTGCTGATGAAGGCAGAGTACTGTCTCAATACTAAGCATTGCTGAGGGCTCCCCAAACTCCCTTGTCTGCAACCCACTGAGTATAGAGGCTTTCTTAGCCTTTCCAGTTCCACTCAGGAGCCCACCCATGTCTTTCCCCATTTATCTTCAAGTTTTACTCCCAAAGCAATAAGCACTTGACCCCTGCATTTGGAAGACCCTGCCAGGTACCACACTGGTATCTAGGGCCCAAGGATGAATACACAGATGCCCACTTACTACTCTTGGTATGGAAAAACAAACCCCATGGATACGGGAAAGAACTGCCAGAGTGGGGTCGGCCCCACTAAGACTGTAAGGTCTCTGCTAGGGCAGGAGCCAGGAGGAGGTGACCTCGACACCGAGCTTTGAAGGGTGAATGACCACTTGCCAAATTCTGGGTGGGGAAGGACCACCCAAGAGCATGGGTATCTAGAAACCAAGAGAAGCTGCCTTTGCTGGAGAGAGGCCATGAGGGATGGACAGCCAGGTGGCAGAGAAAAGATCAGAGGCCATGCTAAGGAGGCAGGAGTAAGGGAGAAATGAGGTGAGACGTGGGCTGTAGGATCACCCCTCTGTGGGCTGCTCAGGACTGAACTGGGAGGGAGGAGAGGTGTAACTAATGTCCAGGAAGAGATGAAAAACAGCGTCAGAGCCTGATCAGGAATAAGCTGGCTCCATTCCTAGTCGGATTCTGGCACTCGGGAACGTCTTCCACTGGATAGCTGCCCCACACCCTCCGGCCTCTTTGGGTCTGAGGAATCTCCCTCTGCAGAACCCTTTGCAGGGCCATCTCCACGTCCGATGCCACACTCTCTGTGCCCACTGTACGGGAAGTTGGCACACCTCCCTCTTCCTGCATTTGCTGATGTTGGTCACAAGGCTTCTTCCAAAGGGGTTGACCCTTCCTAATACCGTTCTTTATGTTGTGGTGACCCCTGCCCCCAACCATAAGATTATCTCGTTGTTACCTTATATCTGTGATTTTGCTACTGCTACGAATAGTAATGTAGATATCGGACATGTGACCCGAAGGGGTTCGCAACCCACGTTGCTGAGTTGATAGGCACATGACCTCCTGGAGCTGAGCCCAGGACCCCCTTCTCTCACCTGTCTCTATACCAGCAGGGCTTCGATGCCCTCTCCAGGATTCCCAGGGCTGCAGGGTAGTCCTTTGTTGAAAGATCTTGCCTGCTCCCCAGGACATCAGGACAGGGCTCTGTGTACCTGCCCCTCTTATACCAGCCTTGAGACACTGGCTAGACACAGTGGCAACACAACTGACTGACAAGTGTGTGCTCAGCTGCTTGAGCCTAGAATGAGTGTTCTCTTTCTGTCTACACAATCCATAGCAAATCACAGGAACTGAAGAGCAGGGGTTCTAAGAATCAAGCTGGAGTCCAGTGCAAACTTGCCCGGTCCCCAGGTGGCCACAGGAGATGACCTGGTAGTTCACTATTAATGGCTACTTCTAAATGTTCATTCCTTACCTTGCTGGCCCCTCACACACAATAACATTTGTCCTCTTAGAAGCCCTCTGAGTGGGGCCTGGGCTGTCAGCGGGGTGCCCGGGTGCAAAATTTTAGGAGGGACTCCTTTCTGGTATCAACCCAGTACTTGCTAGAGCCTCCTGTGAGGACATTAAATTCTACACCTAAGGGAAGGCTTACGGAGGGAGAAGCTCTGAGTTCCCAAACCTAGAGTACCTGCTGGCTTTCCACAGGGCCATTCTCTTTGGTTTCCTTTGGCTGGTGGTCCTCATGAGAGGGTGGAGAGCCAGGTCCCAAGGCTGACGTGGGTCCCTCAGAACTCCCATCGACATGGGACACATGCTCACTGACGCTGGGGTAGCTGTTGTCAACAGGCAAGGAGAAACTGCAGCTGCTTTGAGAGCTCTGGGCCTCCTCCTCGTCCTCGTCGGCCTCCTCCTCCCTGGAGTCCTGCAGATAGCTGTCCTCTGGATGCTCTAGGTCTGTGTCTTCACTTTTCAAATCCTCCCCGCCTTCCGCGTAAGCCTCCAGCACAGCGGCCAGGGGCACTTCGTAGTGAGGGTAGTAGAACAGGTCGTGGGGGATGACAGAGATCTTCGAGAGCGGCGGCGAAGGTTTGAAATCCAAACCTTCTTCGCTGTGACTCCTGAGGGTTTCCAGGCTGACGCTGGTGCTGGGAGGGGCGGATGGTATTTCTTCTTCACAGACTGCAGAGAAGCCACTTTCTGCTTCTCCTTCTTCCTCGCTGTGATGACGAGTGGACTTTCTCTTGGCCTTTTCATACACTTTGGGCTTTTTGTCTGCAGGGGTTTCCGGGGGCAAAGCGTGGCCTTGGTCTTCTTGTTCGGGATCCTTGGGAGGAGGCTCGAGCTTCTTGGGCTCCAATCTGGACTCGGCGGCCTCTGTTTCTGCACGGGGAGACTTTGATTTCCTTTTCCCTGGTTTCTCAGCGTGATTCTCAGAACCCTCTTCCTCCCCACGGGTCTTCTCGTGGGACGAAGGATCCTCACCAAAAGCCTGGCTGGTGGAGGCGAAATCCACTAGGTCCCTGTTAAACTTTGAAGCTTTTAGTGGGATGCATTCAAAGTAGTCTTCCTTGTCCATAGGCTCAACGGTCAGCAGCTGAACCTTGAGCTCAGTGGAGTTGGCCAGGAGAGTATGATCTCCAGGGGATGATGGAGGAGGGCCTTTCTCACCTTGGCTGGATGGGCTCTCTACAGTGCCGTTACAGAAGGAGGAGTCCTGGGAAGGCTGAGCATCTTGGGGCACAGCATCCAGACCATCGACCGTGCTTTCGGGGACCTTGTCTGAGGCAGCTTCCAGCACTAGCCTGGCTTCCTGTTCTGACTTCTTCTTTTCCTTGGACACCTCAGCCAGTGAGACATGGCCGTCCTGCTTTGACAGCTCCTTGGTTGCCTTGGGGCTCCCCTCGAAGCGGAAGTCAGAGCTATAGAAAGGGTCCTTACTACACGAGGCATCCTTGTGCAAGTCTGCCTCGAAGTGGACGGTTTTCTTGACAGGCAAAGAGTTGGACCTCCTGCCGTCCTTTCTGGTTGACAAAATGGACGACTCTGGAGTTGGCTCTGCGATGGAGCCAGTCTTCCCCGTGCTCCCCTGGAGGACTTGGTCAATAATCTCATGCATAAACTCTGTGGAGCTGTCTGACAGTTTGTGGCTGGGAGCACTATCCAGACAGAAGCCAGTCGGACTCTCAAGCTGGTCACAGACGAAGACCTTGTCAGGCGGCGGGTAGCTGGTTTCCTGGTTGACAGTGTAGGCCCGCTCTCCGTTCTCGCTGAGGAGGAGGACTCTGCTCCCCTGCTCAGAGGGGCTTTCTTTGATGCGGACAAAGGTGGACTCGATGGGGGCTTCTTTGTCCGGATTCACAAAATCTTCCTGCAGAGAAACACAAGACAACATTAAACCACAGGTTCTCCCTTCAAATACAACAACTTCCATCCTCTTCTTCAAACACAAACACAAAAGCCACTTTAACAAGAGTTTTCATGGTGATGTCAACAGCCACAAGAGTTCTGTCCTGCTGAAATGCAGAAGTGCCAGATAAATAAAAATATGAAATATGTTTTTTCCAAAGAGATAACAACATACCGAATGGCGTATTCAGTGTACTCCAATGAACAGTCACTAAGCCGCTTCACCCTGCTAGTGGAGAGGCTAGCCTGCCTGAGGTAAGGAAGGTCCAGCCACATTTTTACTGACAATGTGTCTCACCGTGAAAGCCTGAAGCTAGAAGGGTCATGATCAAGCTACATGACCAACTCTCATCTGAGCCTTGCGATTCTACTCAGGGCCATCTTCAGCGCGAGAGCCAAGGCAGGGCTGAGAGGCAGAGAGCAAGGCAATGGGGCTGTAGGGGGTGGGCCTCCATCAGTACTGACAGAGGGGACTGACCTCATCCTTAGCATGTAACGTCATTCGCTGTCAGCCTGTGATGCAGAAGTGAACTAGCACCGAGGTGCCTCTAGGTTCCTGAACTGGATTGTGTATAGTGTGTGTGTGTGTGTATGTGTGTATGTGTGTGTGTTCAGTGAAACCACGACAACTTCCATCCATACCTAAAACCTATCTTCAAGTGGCACAGATTGTGTTACCAGAGTGAGGAGGCTGAGGAAGGGGGACTGCTGAATGTTCAAGGCCAGTTGGGAGTCTGTCTCAAAATGCAAAAAACAAACAAACAAAACTCCAAAAATCAAACAACAGAACACACACACAGACACACACACACGGACACACACAGACACACCACACAGATAGACAAGGACACACAGACACATGTACAGATGGACATGGACACACACACACACACACACACACACACACACAGATACTCATACCCCACAAGCATGCTGGCCACAAATGGTCAGTATCTTAAAATTTTGAGCCTCCTATAAGATTTGGTGACTTAGCCAGTCAGTGGCATATGCCTTTAATCCTAGCACTTGGGAGTCAGAGGCAGGCAGATCTCTGAGTTCGAGGCCAGCCTTGTCTACTAAATAGATAGATAGATAGATAGATAGATAGATAGATAGATAGATAGATAGATAGATAGATACAATTTGGTGACTTGCTGGACTATGCCTCTGGGTACCTAAAGAGTGATACCCAAGTGACAGGTGAACATTGTCATCTTAATCAAGTTGGTCTGGGAAGAGGTTTGTGTGTGAGATGTGACTGGCTTTCTGTTCCACCTTGATGTATTATGTCACAGGTGGTTTAGAAATGGAAATAGGACAAGCAAGCAAGCAGCTTGAGGTGACTTTGTTGCCATCAGCCACATAGACTGACACAGCCCCAGCCAGAGCCCCGGCTGTTGTGACTGTGCCTTGAGTACCCGGGAAAGATGTCCAGTTTGTGAACTGAAGGGAAGGGGAACAACGTACAGGCTCCAACTCTGGAAAGCGCTCTAGAAACTGGGCCACGTATGTCACAATGGACTGCTCATCTGGCATGTCAACCATGATGTCTGTGGAGAGAGACAAAGGCATTAGCAAAGACACACACTTTCTCCTTAGTTCCAGGGGGTGCTGATGAGGAAGGGACACACACATCAGCAAAGTTTTCCTGTTTTTCTTTTCCCCTGGAAGAAATTTAGACTCTGAGAGGGAGGAATGCCCTTGGTTAAAGGTGGCTGCCAGACAGAGAAGCCGGGATGGGGAAGCCTGCGACCCTCATGCTCAGGGTTGTGCCCCTCCTTCCTTGGATCCCTTCACTGTAGTCAGCTCGCTTCTGGTTCCATGAGCACATCTGATGACCATGACATTGGGAGGTCCCAAATGAGACACCCCAGAGCAGAAAGCAACAATGACAGAATAGAGTTACACATCTTAATGTGTAGCTGCTTTTACGTAGCTTCTGGGAACCTGACCCCAGTTGGTTCTGATTGGTAATAAAGATGCCAATAACCAATAGCTGGGCAGGGCAGGGCAGACAGAGGTGGGACTTGATTTGGGACCAGGAGGGAAGGAAGGAGAACCGATCCACATGTTGGAAGAGTGTGGAGGAGAGGAGAGACACCATGCCTAAGAATGGTTCAGGGCAGAGAGGCATGGCCGGCAAGTGAAGGACCCGAGAGAGCACAGCCCAGCTGGGCAACCCTCTGGGCCCAGAGCAGCCAGGACAGAACACAGAATTAGTAAGTAATAACTTAGGATTAACTGTGTAGAGGTTAGGCAGTGGCCCAGCTACAGAGCTATTTTAGGCGTATTAAAATATAAAGGCTGTGTGTGTGTGTTTCATTCAGGAATGAGGCAGGTAACGAACCCACCATCGGGATTTATTAATAGATAATTAATACTACATTAATGTACTCCTCTAACTTTGTCATTCTGCAGGTGGGAGCTGGCCTTTGAGGGAGAGTCAAAGGCATGCTGGGTAAGAAAGATGTTTATGATCATGTTGTGTGCAAAAAACTACCCTTCCTTCTCTTCCTCCCTCTTTTTGCTCTCTCTCCCTCCTTCTCTCTTCCCTCTGCCTCTCCTTCCTTCCATCTACAGGGCTTTGCCACAGAGCTTCACCTCCAACCCCTGAAGTGATCGTTTCTGACGTAACCTCAATGGCCAGGTAAATTTAGGATGCCAACAGCTGGACTGTTCTGTATCCAATATAAATAAATATAACCAGAAGATTATAGAAATATACTAGCCAAACATTGATATTATCTACAAGTGAAAAAGAGGCAAAATTATACATATACCAAGTGATGTCAATGATGTAGAAATTAGATGCACAAAGATGACTATAGCATAGGAAAAAGAATTTTTTTTCTTCACTAGATTTTTATTTTAGTTTTCTTAGTTTCCTACCTGGAAGAGCAGACAGTATATGTATATTAACAGTTAAAAGGACAGAGAGGGAGAGTCAGCGTACCTTCCGGCTCCAGGAGCCTCGGGATATGCAGGGAATCATGGGCAATGCTGAAGGCCTTTTCCAGATTGTCCCGGGTGGAATCTTCCAGAGCCTGCTTCATGTCTACAAGGCTGGGGTCAATAGCTTTGATGACAGCCAGGAAAGCCAGGCCACTCCTCCAGCTGCCTGCAAAGTCTTGGACTGCCACACCATACCTGATGTGAAGAGGTAGAGACAGCAACAACCCAGGTTAGTAAAGGAACCCAAAGAGGAGACCTGACAGGGCTTGGGTGCTGTTCACCCTCCCTGCTGTTCAAAGACCTTGACCACCAGGAGTGCTACCCTAAGAATTTCCCAAATGGAGCAGGACATATATGTTATCCAAAAATGCAAGCCAGACCCTTGGTTCCCAAGTCCCTAAATACATAAAGAAAAGATTTTTACAGTGCACACGTCATCAATGACAATGGAAAGGGGACACACAGGATGTTCTCTGTTGGAGACAGAGCCAGGAAGATCCAAGTTTCTGTCTCAGCTGCTTCTCTATGCTTCTGGCTTGGGCCAGGCACATACCCTTTCTGAGCCTCCAACACTACAGTTTTAAAACAGGGTGGATACAGGATAACCACGTGGGGTACTGTTATGGGGAAGGGCGAGGTCTCCACCGGGATGGTCATGTCTAAAGGTGAACCTAGTGTGTGCAGCAGGAGTACAGGAGCCACGGGATGATTGTCAGTTACCGGCATCATCAACACACGTAAAATCACAGCTTCTTTTTCTCATGTGTATGTGTGTGTTGTCGGCACGTACACATGTATGTTTGCATGTTGGGTGTGGATGCACACATATGGAGCAGCTGGAGACCCATATCAGGAAACTTCCTTAATTACTCTCATTGTATTCAGCAAGGCACGGTCTCTTGCTTGAACCCAGAGCACACTCACATGCTGCTCTGGCTCACTAGCTTGCCCTGGGAATCCCACTATGGCTATACAGCCTTCTGAGCTCTGGTATTACAGATGGACCACCAAGCCTGTGGGTGCTGGAAATAAAAACTTTGGTCTTCATGCTTACCCAGTGTTATAGTTAGGGTTTTACTGCTGTGAACAGACACCATGGCCAAGGCAAGTCTTATGAGGACAACATTTACAGGTTCAGAGGTTCTGTAGATTATCAAGGTGGGAGCATGGCAGCATCCAGGCAGGCATGGTACAGGAGGAGCTGAGAGTTCTACATCTTCATCTGAAGGCTGCTAGGAGAATACTGGCTTCCAGGAAGCTAGGATGAAGATCTTAAAGCCCACGTCCACAGTGACACACCTACTCCAACAGGGCCACACCTACTCCAATAGAGCCACACCTCCAAATAGTGCCACTCCCTGGGCCAACCATATTCAAAGCACTGTATTCCACTCCCTGGCCCCCATAGGCTTGTTCAAACATATGAGTCTAAGGGGGCCATGCCTAAACATAGCATAATGAAAAATACATTTGACTAAATTGGACTCAACTTTAAAAGTCCTCATAGCCTATATCACTCTCAACAATGTTAAAAGTCCAAAGCTCAAAGTCTCTTCTGAAATTCATCCAATCACTTACCTGTAATCCCCCCCCAAAAAAGATAGGAAACCAGCTGGGCAGATTCCAAATTCTGCATCGCTATGTCTGATGTCAAAGCAATCTTCAGATCTCCAAGTCCTTTTTCATCTTTGTTGACTGCAACCAACTTCTTTCTCCTGGGCTGCTTCCACTCCCCGTTAGCAGCTTTCCTCAGCAGATAACTCATGGCTCTGGCATCTCGAACATCTTGGGGTCTCCAAGGCAACTTCAATGTTATAGCTTCTTGTTTCAATGTCTAGGATACACACATGATCTTCTGGGCTCCTCCAAGGGGTTGGCGTCACTTCTCCAGCTCTGCCCTCTGTAGCACTCTAGGCTCTGGTTGACTCCACTCCACTGCTGCTGTTATCCTTGGAGGTCATCCCACGGTACTGGCATCTCCAATACACTGGAGTCTTCCACTGTAACTAGGCTTCACCAATAGCCTCTCACAGGCTCTCTTCACAATACCAAGCCTCAACTCCTTTGCATCCCTTCAGTCCTGGGCCTTCAACTGCAACTGAGGCTGCACCTTCACCAATGGCCTTCCATGGCCTCTCACAGTGCCAAGCCTCAGCTGTTCTTCATGACCCTTCATGCCTTCAAAACCAGTACCACTGGGGTGACTCTTACACATTACCAAGTCCAGATGCAGCCTGAGGTACAACCTTGACTATCTCTGGAACACAGCTTCTTTGTGCTCTCAGAAAACACGTCCCAGAAGATTTCACCTCAGTGATGCTGGTCTTTTTTTTTTTTTTTTGATTGCTGCTAATTTCTTAGCTCCAGCTAACCAGCACCAATTGTCCTAGTAGTCTACTTCTCCTCTTCACTCTAAAGCCAGAGCCGAATGGTCAAAGCTGCTGAGTTCTGCTGCTTGCTGGGGCTAGAACATGGCCCCCTCGTTCTATTATTATCAACAGCTTTCGTTGTTTTGTTTTGTTTTGTTTTGTTTTTCAAGACAGGGTTTCTCTGTGTAGCCCTGGCTGTCCTGGAACTCACTTTGTAGACCAGGCTGGCCTTGAACTCAGAAATCCGCCTGCCTCTGCCTCCCAAGTGCAGGGATTAAAGGCGTGTTCCACCACACCCAGTTTATCACCAGCTTTCTATTTTCCAGTTTCTTCATTGCCTAAGCTTAGCTGTCCTGGAACTTGCTCTGTAGACTGACTTTGAACTCAGAGATCTGCGTACCTGTCTCCTAAAAGCTGGGATTAAAGGTGTGGCCCACTATGCATGGGTTTACATTTTACTTTATTTGGAACTTGCTCTGTACCAGGCTGGCCTTGAATTCAGACATTTGCTTGCCTTTGCCTCCTGGGATTAAAAGTTTATACTCCCATGCCTGGACCTAAATTTAGTTGGGTGGGATCTTGCCTCAACGTCACCCCTTCCTTAATTCAATTTAATATCCTTGAACACAGGATTTGGCTCCATCTCACTTCCTAGTGCCCCTTTAATGCTTGAACCATATATTTTCTATTTTTCCTTTCTAAGCTTGCTGCGCTTCTTCCAAGTGCTCTTCATGAGACTTAATCTTCATGAGACCAAAGTCTCTGGTTGGGCTTTTTTTGAGACTTCCTTTGTCATTATAATTAATATAAATACCTTAGCCTCAGGTAGACTACTACACCCAGCATGTATCTTAGCCACTGAGCCATCTCCCTGGCCCTAACACCATAACTTTCACAGTGAGGGACATGCCTGGAGGTGTCGGCTCTCTATGTAAAGTCCTTTCATTTCTTATCATGCTCACGGAATTAATAGAATCTAACACCTTTTTAATGTAGAAATAACTTCAGTCTTCCACAGGTTACAAACCCTAAAGGCGGAGCTGCTGTAAGCCTTGGCTCCTGTGACCTACTCAGAGTACATTCTCAAAGCCAGGGACCCAACAGTCATCAAGACAATGCTTAGTAAGGCTGTGAACCAAGCCAAAGTCACCTGCAGCTGTCACATGCACTTGTCCAAGTGAAGAGTCACATGGGCATGCCATGAGGGGAGCACAGGATGCTCTCAATCCCCCAGCCGCCATCCCTCTGCCTCATGCACAGGGCTCCTGACAGTGAACTCTCCGACTTGATTTATTCTTAAACCTTTCCTGGTTTTTCACAGTCATCTATTCTAATCATTCACATTTAACTTCCTCCATCAACCCCCCACCCCCAGGTCTAGCCTCTGTTGCATCTCCTCTTCCCGGGGGAGGTGTGAAGAAATGTATTAAGTGAGTGGCCTTTTAGTTGAGGTGCGAGCTTCTCTTCACGATTGTGTCACAGCTGTCTTGGAAGGCAATGAACGGTGTCACCATTAAATAGGAGGCTCAGACAGGCAAGTGAGACACCAGCAACTACGCCCCTAGGCTGTACACAGAGGAGGTGGAGTATCCCCAAGTAGGTGTGGCTTCCTCTACACTAGCCTAGCACCTCTGACTAAGGCCCAGGGCAGTAAAAGGGCCTGGCAGAAGATTTCTATAACTGGACTTAGGAAATGGTAAGAGTGCTTGCCCCATAAATCCGAGGACCAGAATTTGAACCCCCAGCACCCTCACAAAAAGCCAGGCATGGCTGCCCGTGTGTGAAAGCCTATCATTGGGGAACAGAGACCGGAGGATTCCAGAAGCTTGCTGGCCGACCTAACTGAAATGGCAAGCTGTTGATTCAGCGAGAGACTTTGTCTTGTAAGAATAAGAGAGAGAGCAATAAAGGAAGACACCTGATGCTTGCTCTCCCCTCCTCAAGGTACATGCATGGGCATGCGCCACACACTCACAGGCACACACCACACACCAACTGGAAAAGCACATCACATTCATGTTCTCATGGTTTGTGTGAAGCATAGGGCCCATGGACACTGGCCCCTTAGCAGATGGAACTTGATCAACCTTGGCCACCCAGGTCCATGTGTAATGCTCCCGGGGCCTGGACACAGCCTTGTAGGGTGTGGTACGCCCATGGTGAACACCAGTGCACCTAAAGCCGAGCTTGGTTTAGGGGCAGGGGAAAGACTATAGCTTACTTCCTGGTTTTCCTCTGCACCCATGACAGCAGGGTCTTGATGGCCTTCCTCTGGTCTTTCACTGCCACTGCCACACTCCTCTCGGTGGTGGGGGTGGGTGGGTAGGAAGAGTCGGAGTCGGTGCCCCCAGAGCCCGGTGACAAGCTGGAAGATGGAGAACTCCTGCTGAGGTTGCCCGTGAGCTCCTTTATCTAGAGAGAAGAGGGCATATCAGGCCCAGTGACCCACAGTGACTCCTGACCAGTGGCTCCCTCTCATCTGCCACAAGACCCTGGTTGGAGAGTCCAGCTTACATAGACTTGGTTGTCAGTATACGAGCAGCTTTTTCTGAGACTCCTGTAGCTCTCATCAGCTTAGGCACACTTATTCCTCCTGACCAGACGATCTGTTATTTTCTTCCACTAGTAACCTGGCACTCCCAGAATGCATCACACTCCTGTCAGGCTTCCCAGACTCATTGTGGGCCTGCTGGCTGATTGACTGTCCCTTTCCTCCAGCATTGATCTATTACCATAGGGTACATGTGAGAAATGCAGAAGCCCAGGCCTGTCCCAGAGCCACTTACAGATCCAGGAGGCATTTTAGCACCGTGCCCATGTAATTCGTATGCATAATAAACATGAGAAGCACACTCCTACCCACCCTTCCAAACCCTGCGCAGGTCGCTCCCTTGGTCATGGTTTTCCTCATTCGGCTCATCCATGTGGTAAAGTTGTCCCCGGTTAGAGCTCTTTTTTTTTTTTTTTTTAAACATCTCATCATGGAAGCTATAGTGTATCACACAGTATACCCTTTTAGCCACACATCTTTTTTTTTTTTTAGATTTATTTATTTATCTGTAAGTTCACTGTAGCTATCCTCAGACACTCCAGAAGAGGGAGTCAGATCTCATTACATATGGTTGTGAGTCACCATGTGGTTGCTGGGATTTGAACTCAGGACCTTTGGAGGAGCAGTCAGTGATTTTAACGGCTGAGCCATCTCACCACCCCCCGCTTAGAGCTCTTACAAAGACTTGCTCAAACCCCAATTGTGACATTCACCCTGAAGTAATATGGAATCTATGTGTCTTTGTGATCCCCTCAAGAAGAGAGAGCTCTGTCTCTCTAACATCTGACATTACTGAAAAAGCAACAACAACAACAACTAAAAAACAACAACAAAAAACCCCCCACCAAACTCAACAGACATCTGCCGAAGGAGCAAAGGGACCTCTGTGGTCTATCTTTTTTGTTGTTTTTGTTTTTGTTTTTGTTTTTGTTTTTGTTTTTCGAGACAGGGTTTTTCTGTGTAGCTCTGGCTGTCCTGGAACTTACTTTGTAGACCAGGCTGGCCTTGAACTCAGAAATCTGCTTGCCTCTGCCTCCCAAGTGCTGGGATTAAAGGCGTGCGCCACCACGCCTGGCTTCTCTGTGGTCTATTTAAGGCATTCAACACCTTTCCTGATGTTCCTAGCATCCCTCGAGAAGCCAGGCTACGGAGTGACCGAGTCCTGTGTAAACTTGACACAGTGGGTGAAACCCTCACACATGGCACATCTTGTGACCACTCCTGCATTTACAGAGGTGGAAACTGAGGCTCAAGTTCTCGGCTGATGCAGAAAGGGACCCATAGCTCCAAACAGCGCCCGTGCCTCTGGCCAACACCAGTGCCAAAGCCCCTGCAAATCTTCCCCTAGCGGATCACCTTTGTAACTAAACAATGAGCCTCAGTCTTCATTTCCTGGTCCCCATCAGAAAACAGAGGAATATGAATCACGGAAACTAAGTCTCGCGGTGTCCCTTGATGTGGGCGTGCTGTCCCGTGGTTAGAACGCTCCCGATGATGTTCAAGTGTCACAGAGAGCGGCAGGCTTACCTGGAAGAAGAGAATGATGTTCCATATCAGCCCGAGAACCAGCGAGGGGTTGCCGTCCGCTATTTCCGCTGCATCGATGCTAACCAGCTTGACCTGGAAAGAAGCGGTTGATGAGCGCAAAGCTCCCAAAATGACCTACCACCTTTCCCACCCTCTGAAGCCTGATGCTGCTGACTGCCTGGTGCTATTTGTCCTTGCCAAAGGCCACCTCTTGGGGACACCTAATGGGGAAAACTGTATCTGACCAAAACATATGTAGTGCTTACCATGTGTGGACACCACCCTAAAGTCTTCCAAGTACTTATGACTACTGGCTCAGTTTACCCCAACCACAGTTCTATCGTGTAGGCACTGCTCTTACCACTTCGTGTTAGGAGAGCATCCAGAAAGCTCTTGATAGCTAAAACCTGCATTAAAAAAAATACAGGTACACAACTCTAATGTGCCCCAAGCCATAAGCCTGCAGTTTCTACCATTCCGTTCCATAAAAGGAGGGCATGAACCCCAGGAAGACTGTCAGCACACCACATGAACGCGCCATCAAACCTCCTGACTTAGGGTACCCTTGACTGACTCAGAGCACAGCCACACACATCAGAAAAACAAACAGCAAACCCATCACAGCCAGGGATTCCGTATCTACACAAACTGTCCTACAGAGCAGCTGTGTAACACGTTAAACAGAAACCACCGCTCAGACAATACTATTTCACCTGCGTCTGACCATGCAAAGATGCTCCTGTGAACCCTAAAACTACTTAAGAGCCCCTGAACCTGCAGCATCCCAGGACCTAGTTGGGGAGCTATGTTCCCCAACACACACAATCTGCATTTCATGTCTCTGTGTTTAGAAGACAGAGGCTGATGTCAGGTGTCTCCCTCTACCAGGCTCCATCTTATTTTTAAATTTTCATTTATTTATTTATTTACTTATTTATTTTATGTATCTTTGTGACAGGATCTCACTATGTTGTGTTGGCTGACCTAGAACTTGCTATGTAAACTAGGCTGTCATTGAACTCAGAGCTCTGCCTGCCTCTGCCTCCCAAGTACTAGGACTTAAAAGTGTGCCCAAGAAGGTTCAGCTTCTACCCTGCTTTTTTTTGAGGCAGGGTTTCTCACTAGACCTGAAACTCACTGATTTGGCTATACTGACTGGCCAATAAGCTCTGGGTATCCTCTTGTCTCTGGTCCCACCTTGCCTGGAGCGGGGCACTGGGATTACAGCACCTGTGTTTTTTATGCAGGTTCTAGTTAGCTATCTAGTATCAAAACTCAGGTCCTCTTAAGCAGCAAGTGCTTGACACCCTGCAAAGCCCATTCTGCACTTTAACGCACACACAGTGTCCTGTGCAGGCTCAGGATGGAGGGTCAGCACTTACAACCATCACTGAGTTCACAGTCCAGCGGTCAGCCTCCTGCCAACCTCTCTGGAAGGGCCCTAGAGTGGAGAGGGTGAGCGGGGCCTCGAAAGCTGTCGGCCTCTGTCTCATTTCCTCTCCTCGTTGAGCAACACTTCATACATGTACACAGCTGTCTCCAGGGATGTAATGGGATGAATGAGCTCAGCAGAGCAACCTTTAAAACCCACATTGCAAACTTTATCCTGGGACACTGGGGGGTGGGGGGTGGGGAAAAACTTAAGAGAGGTTGTCTGTCATACAGCCGATTCTCGCTCCACTCTCCCTTTCTGTCATGAGGCCTTTAAACTGCGTTGGCTCACATCTCTGATCTTATCGGTTTATTGGGGGCTCTGACAACATCAGTTAGGCCTAGGGTTGCCTGATTGAGGCTGACTGCCCAGCTCCCTGGTTGACGGGCCATTCACAGCCGCTGCCAAGAAGGTAATTGAGACAACACGGGCTCATCGCCGGCAGACTGGAGGCCAGGAAGGAAGTTGTCAATACTAAGAGGGATACAAGCCATCAAACTCAGAGCCAATCTTCCGTCCAGGCTCCCCCGGCAGCGCTCACAGCACATAACCAATCACTTGTGGAAACTCTTCTGTTTTCCTACCAGCCAGGTCTTCCTGGAAGCATTCTCTGGTTTGCAGTTTATAGAACATTCTAGCCCAGTGAACTACAACTACTTAAGGGATTCTGTCATCCTCATCGTCAGAGTATAGTCCTCCCTGGAGGACGGAGCCTTCTACTCTCCTTGGTGATAGACAGATGATAAAATCACCATGCTTCAGATCTTTAGGGATAGTGCTCCGCCTCCCCGCTTCTAACTCAGTTTGTTCTGCCACACTGAATACAAATGAGCCTGCTGGGTTGTGGGAGCATCTCTTCTCTTCTCTGAGCTGATAGGTTTAGAAGAGTGACTTGGAAACCTTCATGACAATGGCTTCCCCGACAGAGCACTGACCACTACGGGTGGGTTCCCAGGTTAGTCTCACTCTCCATGGCCCCATTTCAAAGGTGACAAAGCCAAAGCTCAGCCTAAGTGACTTCCTGAGGTCCCAGAGTTGGTCCCACAGTTGAGGAGAAAGAAGAGTGCACACTGGCTGGTCCCAGGACCCCAGAACAACAGCTTTGGTTGGTGTCTGTAGCTACTTCCCAGCTCTGGGCACCGCCACCCAGGCACCAGCAGAGCCACTGAGGATTGTCCTAGAAATCCAGGCAGTGGCACAAAGAGGGATAAATAAGGCTCCTTAAGTCATATTGTGGATTCTCAGAATGGGCCACAGCTTGTCCCTGGGAACTTATCTTGTCTCCTCTCCATCATCATCTTCCCCCTGAATAACCCCCCACCCCTGGACCACATTACACTTGTCCTATCTGTCTGGGAAATGGACCCAAATGAGACACTGAGCTCCCACGCGCCCAGGCTGGGATGTTTCTGTGAAGAATAACTAATTGAAGGGAAGGTGGGCTCAGTGGTCTGTGGTGCTGTACAGTCACTAGAGCAGACAGCCTGGAAAAGGCTCACACGTGGAGGCCGGAAGGCCAGGCCTCGGCCATGCTTTTCCCATGGCACCGTATGTTTAGATTAATCCATGGCAGGAGCACCTCGAATGTAGATTCGGCAGGCCATACGTTCTCCTGTGTGAGTCAGAGGCTCCTCTTCATGCCCTGGAGCGCCAAGCAGCTGCTGCTAGCAAGAGCATTGTTCTTTCCTCTGGACCTCAACCATCTTATAACTGGTTCTCCCCTATGCTAGGCACAGCCCAAATCCACAAAGACACTGGGATGCAAGCCTAGGCCCTGCCTGGGTAAGTGACCAGAGTCACCCACATGGCATTCACTGTGGGAGATGATCTCAAGGCCACCAGAAGGGGCAACCTAGGCAGCTGCTAGAAGCCACGCCTCCTGTCCCAAGTAAAGCATTCAGGGGAGACAAAGCTTCCTGAGAGTTATGCTAATGATGGAACACAGGTGGGTGGTGCCACCAGGGAGTTCAGTCAAGCCAGCGAAGCGGCAGAAAGAGGGCACACGGCCCTTGGCAGGGGTGTGCACACCGCCCCCTCAGTATTGCTCTGAGGAAGGTTCTGTCTCTGTTCCTTCTATTTAGAGAGGTATATGGTTTCCCCACAGTCCCTAGAAGTGAGTGGGGAGGCCAGGATTGGAAACCCAGGCCTAGTCATACAAAGGCAAGCTTGATCCTTGCTCAAGCAGAGGCTCACAGTGTTCCTGAGCCCACAGAGTGAATCTGGGAAAGTGCTTGTATTTTAAACTTCACTGTATTTAAAGCTTCACTGAGCTGTGGTCGGCGGGCTGTTGAAGCCTCCCATTTAGAGCATTCAGTTCTGTGGGTTTGGTGTATCTGCAGACATGTGTAAAGACCACTGGAGCAGATTGTAGAACATATTCACCCTTTCTAAGAGCAGCCCTGGACTTACTAGCTGTCATCTGGCATCCCTCTGCCTCCCCTTCGGTCTAACTTTCTCTAAAGCCATTTCTCCATCACAGAAATTTCACACAGATGGTATCACGTAAGAAGCACCCTTTACATCTGTCTGCCTGTTATTCAGTATACTGTGTTTGAGGCCCCACGCCTTAACACACACCAGCACCAACTTATTTTCCACAGCCAAGTAATTTTCCCCAAGAGTGCCGACCCATCTGTCAGCTGGTACATTCCTGGACTTGCTTGCACCTTTGGACTCTGATATCCGATATGCACTGGGGTGTTTAGTGGTCACCATCACTTAAACCTCTTGCATCCAGGTCTTTCTCTGCTGTGTGGCAATTGGGGACACATCCCACTTCCTCTGTGGTGGTAAACGTGCTCCCCAAGCTCTTGCTCAGCCTCAGGGTTGACATTCACATCCATTCAGCTTGGGATAACATTGCAGTGGTGAGTGCCTGCCTGCCCCAGCCTGGGTGAGAGCCGCCAGAAGCATCAGGGCAGGAAAGTGGAGGCATGCCTGCTCCCACCCTTCAGCAGCTTCTGAGATATTCCAGGATCCTGGGCTCCATCCTTGACTCTCCAGGTCCCTTCATGAGCTACTGGAGTTCCTCACCCAGTACTCCTTGTGCTGAGATAGCACACACATCTGCTTGTCTTACACACACGACCTCAAAGGGTCTGCACTCTAGGGGAATGGTTTAGTCTGCAGATAGGCCAGACAAACTGAACACTGTTTTCACACAGACTGTCCTGAAACAAACCGCTTTAGGGATGCCACCTGTGGGCCTCCCCTTCCCACCTGTGAAGGATCAGAAAGAGTTCCAAATGCAGATCCAGAACTCTCTATGACAGAGCCAGGTCCTTGCCTCTGCCACACTGAGCGCCCTGTCCTTAAGTTCCAAGAGAGAGATACATTGTAGCGATCAGTCCCAAGCCCTGTCCTTTAGTTCCGAGAGAGAGAGAGAGAGAGAGAGAGAGAGAGAGAGAGAGAGAGAGAGAGAGAGAGAGAGAGAGAGAGATAGATCTTAGCGATCAGTCCCAAACCTTGTGCCCTGTCCTTAAGTTCCAAGAGAGAGATACATTGTAGCGATCAGTCCCAAACCTCTGCTAACCAACAGCTGCTGGCCTTCTCCCAGACCGCCTAGGTGCAAATAGGGTGGGCAGGGCGTAGGAGCCATATCTTAAAATGTAGCTTCTCTGAGTGACTTCCCTTCACCCTAAGCTTGGAAGAACTTGGCTATTCCCCCATCAAGCCTTTCCACATTTCCCGAGAGATGAGCACCAAACTTCAACTCCCACTCTTTTCTTCCAAGGCAAGCTTGTCTTGACCAGACAGGCTTCAAACACTTACATTGCTATCTTCCAGAAACTTGAGTGCTTTCGCTATGTTGTTCAACCGAAAAATACGATGTGATGAGGATTTGTATTCATGCAGCTGAAAAACAAAACATGCAGCTAAGCCAGTGCCCATGCAGTAGTGCCCCAAGACCACAGGGGGCGCCTTTTCTTTATCACTTGCTTTTGAAGGTTAGGTACGGTATTGAAAAGAATCACCAACCAAAGAGCATGCAGGGGCTGGACCTATGCCTCCTACACATTTGTAGTATATGTGCAGCTTGGTCTTCATGTGGGTCCCCAAACAACTGGAGCAGGGGCTGCCTCTGACTCTGTTGCCTGCCATTGGATCCCCTTCCCCTTAGCTGGACTGCCTGGTCGGGCCTCAATGAGAGAGAGGATGTGTTTAATCCTACTGCAGATGATGTCCCAGGGCAGGCTGGTACTCACAGGAGGTTGGGGGGAGGCCTTCCCCTTCTCTAAGGAGAAGGGGTGGAGGCAATGGGGAGGAGTTGTGAGGATGATTCTGGGAGAAGAGAAGGGAGGGGGATCTGTGACCAGAGTATAAAGTGAATGAATGAATGAATGAATGAATGAAAAAGAAAAGACCCATAATGAAGGCATCCAGATGTCACTATGATCCTAGGATCCTGAGACTTGGTTCGCTGAAGCTGGTAAATGGGGAATCTTGACATGGGACCAATGGGTCTAGTATTCTCTCTAACCAGCTCCTGGCTTGTTAACCTCTGCCCACCCCGCCCCCCAGAACCTGCATGGTCTCATAGCACAAGTGACTATTTGCTTAGAGAATCTAGCTTGCTGTCCACATCCCTACTCAGCTCAGCCCCCAACAGCAGCGGATGTGGCTGGGTTTTCAGATGAGGCTTGGGGGGAGAACACACAAAAGCCAGTTGCAGGCTGGACCTCAATTCCCAACCAGCCATGTGGGTTTTGCACAGAGTACCATAGTGAGCACATCTCGTCCCACGAAGGCCAATTCCACTGGGAAAGACCTGTTGCGCTCTGCTCATGCGCAGTGGAGGAGGGCCGTTCTTTGCTGAGCTGCAGGGTCAAAGGCTATGGACACTGTTGCCACATGCCCTGGCTTCAAAGTGGAAGCCTGTCTACAGAGAACATAGAACCGGGATATGCTTTCTTACAAAGCCTTGGGGGAAGTGTGCATCTTGCTCACTGAGACCTGCTGGGAATGCCTCCTCCAGCTTTGCTCATCTCTCTCCCTTGAGTGACCTCATGAGCATCTTCTACTTTGTGGGAGGAAAGCCCAGGTGAGAAGGGTGAATGGGTGTGGCAGGTCTCAGCCACAGAGATCTGAGAAGTCGTGGGTGGTTTTGTTTGTTTGCTTTGCTTTTCCAGAGAGTGTTTCTCTGTGTAGCCCTGGAACTTGCTCCTTAGATCTGCACAGAGTACCACAGTCATCTCCTCCCACGCAGGCCAATTCCACCAGGAAAGACCTGCTGCCTGGCCTCTGAGGCTGGCCTCGAACTCAGAGATCCATCTGCCTCTGCCTCCTGAGTGCTGGGATTAAAGGCTTGTGCCATCAGGCTGGGTGGGAAGTAGAGCTTTTAAAGCCACATCCAGAGCAGACGGCCATCTGTCACTTGAGCATTCAGGGATCACCAAGGCCAAATCAAGCACTCAACTCCAGAACCTGTTTCTCAGTGTAAACATCTGGCATTTAAACAAAATATGTTTTATTTATGTGTGTGCATACAGATGCCAGCAGAAGTGGAGGCCCAGTGAGTGCTTTGGACCCACTGGGGCTGGAGTTACAGGTGGTTGAGAGCTACTTGATGTGGATTCGGTGAATCAAACTCTGCAAGAGCCACAATCACTCTCAACCGCTGAGCCATTTCTCCAGCCCCTATGACTGGCATCTTAGACTGGATCAATTTGCCATCTGGGGCAGGGGGCATCTGACAATGCCTGGGGACATTTTGTGGTTGCTATACCAATGGGTGCTCCCAGCATTGAGAGTTTTTCTGCTCTTATCCAACAGCTACAGGGAGGCTTTCCCTAATTCGTAGTCGTCCCTCTGGTTAGCACAATACTTTGTCGGCTAACCTGAATGGTTCAGGTTCAGGTCTTAGCCATCACAGGCTCACTGAAATCACTGGCCATTCATTTACTAATTTACCTACTAAAATACGTTTGCTAAAAAACAAACAAACAAAAAACAAAACCAAAAAAAAAAAAACCCAACAACAAGCTGAAACAGATATAGGCCAGCAAGATGGCTCAGTAACTATAAGTGCTTGTCACTGATAACCTGAGCTTGATCCCAGGAACCCAAAATGGAAAGAAAGAACTAACTTCCTCAGGATATCCTCTGACCTCTCTATGTATACCCTATTACATGTGTATTACACCCCCAAATACAATGCGCAATAATGAAATAATAGTTAAAAAAAACAGATATCACTCAGTTACTGTCGTTCATATTATTCATTTTCTTTAAGTCACATATTATTTTATGGGCATGAGTTCATGTGTACCATGTGCATGCAGTACCCACAAAGGCCAAAAGAGGGCACCAGAAGAGAGGGCATCAGATCCCTTGGAACTGGAGTTATGAATGGTTGTGAGCTGCCATGTGGTGCTGAGAACTGAACCTGGGTCCTCTGCAAGAGCAGCCAGTGTTCTTGACCACTGAACCATCTCTCAGACCTGATGTCACAATTTTCGATTTCTTTATGTGTATGTGTCTGCCACATGTGTGCAGGAACCCTCAGAGGGCAGAAAAAGTACTGGATCCTCCGAAGCTCCATTATAGGCCATTGTGAGCCATAGGATGCTGGGCACAGATCTCAAGTCCTCTGGGAGAGTAGGGAGTGCTCTTAGCTGCTGAGTCCTCTCTGCCACCCCCATCTTATGTGAAAAAGGAATGCCATCCTTCAGCATGTCCTGATACTTATCAAGTTACCCTGTCTGGATGTGTGGGTACATTTATATACCATGTCACGGTTGCATCTGGGATGCTCCCCCAAGACCCACACACTAAAGGCTCAGGGTGCTGTTGGCCTATGCACATCAGGCTATGTATGGGGCTACTGGCTGCTGATGGAACCTTTAGGAGATGGGGCCTGGTGGGAGGATGTTATGTCTTTGGAGTTGTGTCCTTGAGGATAATACTGGGGTCCCTGGCCTCTTTCTCTTTGCTGCCATGAGACGAGAAGTTTCCCTGTTACACATTCTTGTGATGCATGGTCTTTTCTCAGGCCCAAAGCTACAGGACCAAGTGGCCACAGACACCTCTGGAGCCATGAGCCCGAAGTCGAAGTCCCTTCTTCCTTAAAGTTTTTTTTTTTTTTTTTTTTTTTTACGGGTGTTGTTTAGTCCCAGCTACAGAACAGAAATCTGACGCCTGAATGGCAATGGGACCTTAGCAGTGCTTCCTTTTGTAGTGCCCCCAACCCTGCTGTAAACGACATACCAGATTTCGCCCAGAGAGGACTTCTAACAGAGCCATTAGGATTTTGCCATCTTGAATATCAACAAACAGGTCCGTAACTTCTAGAGGTGGGTCACACTGTGGGACAGGAGGAAAAGAAGAAGCCCATTAACGAACTGGGTGAGTTACACAGTTCTTGCTCAAAAGTGAACCCTGGAGGCGAAGGGTCATCCGAGGTGGCAGCAATCTATCGCCCTGGAAGGGCCCTCTGGCCGGCCGGTGTATGGCGGCTTGGGAGGAGAGCTATACAAGAGATTCAGCAACAAGGGGATGATTGGTTGGTTTTGGTAGCCCACTTCACATGAGACCTCAGACTCCAAGACTAGATCACATTCAGGTTTCTGTTTAAGAGGAGAAAGAAATGACATGCCATTATAGGCTTCCAAAGCATGAAAAACTCTGAGTCCGGGGTGATGGCTCAGTTGATAAAGTGTCTGCTGCACAAGCATGAGGACCCGGGTTCAATCCCTCGGTGCCCACATAAAAAGCTGGGCATGGTGGTACATGCTGATTATCCCAATGGAGGGCGGTGGAGACCAGAGGATCCCCAAAGCCTGCTGGCCAACCAGCCTTGCTGTATCAGTAAGTCGCAGTCTCAAGAAACTCTGCGTCAAAAACCAAGGTGGGTTGCTCCTGAGAAATAACCCTAGAGGTTGACCTCTGGTCTTTACTTGTACCATCTTCTACACACACACACACACACACACACACACACACACGTCAGCGTACCCATCAATAAACCATATTCGAAGTCTGTTAGGCGGAAATGATCCAGTGCAAGCCCTCACTTCAGATTTGGGGAAACTGAGGCTCAAAGAGGTTGGGTGACCATCGCACAGCTATTTGGTAAACTCCTGTTTCCTACACCTGACTTTCAACGGTTGGACTGAGAATCAATCACACAACAGGGACCAGAGGCCTGCATTCGGAGCTCCTGCGGCCTTGATCTGAATTCCCCCTTACCTTTGTCCAGGTTAGAGGAGTGACTGGGTGCTTCCTATACCCCAGGGACAATGGAAAACAGGATGCAGAGGCAGCTGTCCCCAGCACACACTCAGTGGTGAAGAAAATCTCAACCCAACATTAGCTTAGTCAGTCTTCTACTCTGGGAAAGCCCCTTCCTTCCCTGGCCCCTTGGTGGGCCTGTGTTCCACTGTTTATTAAGGAAGGTGGCATTTCCTCACCCTTTATACAAGTCCCAGTCCCCTGCTCCATTAGTCAAAACACAGGATGGGGCTACCTACAGGTGTACAAAAGAGGGCATTGCCCCAAGGGCGCCAGGGAGTTTGAGCCAAAAGGCAAGATATTTTCTTTGCAAACCCTGCAGCCTCGGGCACATTCCAGGCCTGGCAGACTGCTTCCTTTTAAGAGACCCCAGCACCCCTGATGAATGGGCTAACAAAATTTCCAGTTACCCGCCTGACAGAAGTCGAGTCTGACTTGGGATTTAAACCCAAAGGCTAATTTCCATCGGCTGTTTCTGGAAGGGCCTCTGCAGCGGCATCAAACACGACCTTGGCTGGAGTCCACAGCTGGATGGCAGGGGGTAAGAACCCACTCCAGCCCAAACACTCTCTGGACCCACATTCTCCAGGCTTCAAGAGTCTGCTATGGCCGGAACCACAGCACCCCCCACCTCCCAAAGGGCTTTCTGCATGATTGAACTCCTTCTGTAAATTAAGGGATAGTTTTTTCCAGAAGCCAGAGACTCAGTAAATATTCCTGACAGCCTTCAAATTATCGTTAAGCCCAATTCACCAAGGACTTCCTAGGTTTCCTTGGCTTAAAGGTTGTTTTTTAAAGTCTCGGGGCTGGAAACGGGGCTGTTAATTTCTCTCTGCTAACAAGAGAGCCCCATCACTCTCAGGTGCTGTCTGGTTGGTTTATCCTAAGAGTGGGGGCTACCTGTTACGTACCTGCCTCCCCAAAAAAGGGATAAGGGCAGGCCCGGGCGAGGAGAATGTCTGTGACATGGCACATTCTTGTTCAAAGGGGCTCACGGTGAATGGTTGGAGAGTGAGGAGCATTTGTTAAACGACTCTCTGCTCTTTTCAGTATTTATTTATTTTTACTATAAAAAGAAAGAAAGACCTTCCGGCTCTACCCCATCCCCTGCTAGGAATTCTCAGCCAGGCTGACATACATCGGGCATTCATTTAGGAGCTCTCCAAGCTCAGTTTTGGAGACCGGTTTCCCCTTTTGCCGTCTCCACTCCCACCCCGGAATGTTTTGCTTCGTTAGCAATGTACCCACAGTCAAAACAACCGGCAAAGGATTTATCATGCTTCAAGTGTGAGTCCTTGTCACTTTCTACCTAGTCTCCAAGATGCTCTTGGCCGACATGGCAGTGCCACACCATTCATTCTGAAGGAGGGACAGGGGCTCAGGAAGAATGGGAGCTCGGAACACAGTCAAGGGTTAAAGTGAGCCACTTCAGCCAGGAGCCCCACTTTCCTGCTTTCTGACTTAGAACAATTACATTCCCAGGGCTCACAGCTTCAGCCTCATGTGCAAGGGAGCTCACATTTCTGCTGCCCCCCCCTTTACCTGCTCACCCCTTCTCTCCTCCTCAGTCCTGCCTTTTGTCTGGGGATGCAGTCATCAGCTGTCTGGGAGCTAAGTGTGCTGGAGCAGAGCTTGCAGACACGATCTTACTCAAAGTTGCATGGTCAAAGAACATGAGAAATAAATTGAGAGAGAGCTGGGACTGGAGAGATAGCTCAGCCATGTTGGTGCTGGGCTGTTCTTCCAGAGGACTAGGATTCAATGCCCAGTACCCACATGGCAGCTCACACCCGCCTGTGACCACCAGTTTCAGGGCTTCTGATGCCCTCACACAGACAGACATGCCGTTAAAACACCAATGCACACAAAGTAAAAAGAAATACGTATTAGAATGGGAAAGAGAAGAGCTATAAGAGCTCGGAGGGCCTTGGGCACCCTGTCCTTATTTTTACATTCTACTTTGGGCTATGGGAAGATTCAGGGAATCTTTTTGCAGGCATGAAGTAGGCTGACTGATGCAGGGAATGGCGCTTCAACAGCAATGTTAAAGTGGCTTTGCTAGCCTTGCCTAAGTCAGTTCGAATGGCTACTAACAGCCCCAGAGCGGGCAGCTGGACAGTGTCTGAGCTGGAGGTGACTGAGGGGGCTTCTGTCTATGGAAACGCTGCAATGGTTCAAGGAAAGCCTTCTGTAGCTCACATGTGGATTCCCCTCCAGAGCTATGCTGGTGATTGCAGAACAACTGCTCTCCGTGCTCCCCATAACCCATAAAGACTCAAAGGTTCAGAGCCATGGGGCACAAAGGCCTTCCCACAGAAGTATGGGGACCAGAGTTCCAACAACCAGAACTCAGATGCGGTGGTGTGCATTGGTAATTCCCAGTGTCGTCAAGGTAGGAAGCGACTCATAGGCAAATCCACAGAGGCTCATGGGGTGGCTGGTCTGGTGTGTAGAGCAGTGAACAAGAAACCCCATCTCTCAAGGGTGAAGGCGAGGGTGGACACTGAAGTTGTCCTCTGAGGGGCTCACTTCAGCATGCTTACATACATGAACACTTACATATGTGAACACTTATATACATGAACATTTACATACATGAACACTTACATACATGAACACTTACATATGTGAACACTTATATACGTGAACATTTACATACATGAACACTTACATACATGAACACTTACATATGTGAACACTTATATACATGAACATTTACATACATGAACACTTACATACATGAACACTTACATACATGAACACTTACATATGTGAACACTTATATACGTGAACATTTACATACATGAACACTTACATACGTGAACACTTACATATGTGAACACAGACATGTACACATATATACACAGTATACACTACAGAAAGTCTCTCTCTCTCTCTCTCTCTCTCACACTCACACACACACACACACACATACACACACACACACACACACACACACACACACACACACACACACAGAAACAGAGAGGGAAAGACACAGAGAGAGAGAGAGTCACGTCTCCTCCCTGCCACCATACAGAACCATCCATGTAGCTGCATGTGAATATAGGTGAATGTATCACTCACCAGCCCCCAGACTCCCACTTGCCTTTTCGAGGTGTAGGTTTATCCATCGTGTGAAAGTCCTCTTCTGCACGTTTTCCCTCTCCACTGCAAACGAAGAAATGTCATTAACCAGGGCACGGGAGAAATACGGGCAAAATCCCACCCTCCCTCTTCCCAGGGAAATTCCATGTAGACAGAGGGCAGACTGAGCCCCGCAGGGTCCCCAACGTGAGAAAGCAGAACTCTTCTCAGAAGGGGGTCACCAGGGGCTTGTGTGGCACCAGATCCTAGTGTTCCAGTCCAAGCATGGCTTCTAAGCACCTCATGAATACAGAATGATCATGAGTGTCAGACTCCTGCCTGTAAGATGCACTGTGGGAAGTACAAAGATCACACATGGCGTGGATCTCACAGCTGCCTATGGCAGAGAGAGGTACAGGGCCATGGGGATGGTGAGATGGTTCTGTGGATAAAGCCCTTGCCACACCAGTGTGAGGACCAGAATTAGGATACCTAGAACCCAGAGAAAGCCAGACTCAGTAGAACGCATCAGTAATCCAGCGTACCTCCAGAGAGGCAGAACAGGAGGGTTTGGAGCCAACGGTTAGGAATTGGGAGGAGCTTTGGGACATGCTGGGTGTTGAAGAAATAATCTTCCGGTCACTTTCCAGCTCCTGTATTCAGGTCTTCCTCCTACCCCCACTTCTGCTCTGCAAGCTGAGAATGGCGGGCCCACTCCCAGGTTGACAGAGGGAACCTGGGGTCCTGCACATCATCGGCAACACAGTTGTTTTTCTTTGCAGATGTTTTTGAGTGAGGATTTTGCTACATTACATTGTTTTTGGGGGGGGGGTTGTTTTTTTGTTTGTTTGTTTTTTTGGTTTTTCGAGACAGGGTTTCTCTGTATAGCCCTGGCTGTCCTGGAACTCACTTTGTAGATTAGGCTGGCCTCGAACTCAGAAATCCACCTGCCTCTGCCTCCCAAGTGCTGGGGTTAAAGGCATACGCCACCACGCCCAGCGGCTACATTACATTGTATTACATTGTCTAAGACGGCTTCCAATTCAGAATCCTCCTGCCTCAGCCTCCAGAGCTCTGGGGTTGATTATATGGATGGGTCACCATGCCCAGCTTTGTAGCTCTTATTTTTAAAGCTAAGAATGGAAGATTCTGCAGGCACCCACTGCCTAGCCGTGGTGAGTGGACAGCCCTAAATCATGGATCCCTTCTTGCAGGGGACAGCACTCCCCACTGAGATTCTTGTAAGATGCGCTCATTGAGCAGGGTACCACCAGCTTTCGGTTACATTCGGGGCTGGAATGCTCTGGGCTGGTTCTGTTCACATGTTTATAAAACTGTAAGCTTGACAACACCTCTGCTAAGGAGAAACTGTGCTAAGTATGAACAGAACAGGATGTAGAAGGTACCCAGGGGCCTTTCCAGTGGTAAAGAAGCCGTGCTGGGAATTCCCTGTGGTCCACCCCACATCAGCTATCACCATGGAAATGTCAAGTGTAGGTTAAATTCCAGCTCTCCCAGGGATAACCTGTAACCGCAACAATGACTTTGAAGAAATTCACTGAGCAGGGCCTGGAGAGATGGCTCAGTGGGTAAAATGTGTCCTCTGTAAGCTCCGTAAGCAAGAAGACCTGAGTTCAATTCCCCGGTGCCCATGTCAAAGCTAGGTGCAGCAGTGTATGTCTGCAACGCCAGCCTGGGGAATTGGAGAAAGGTGGGTCCTAGGGGCTCCCAGCCAGCCAGTCTAGATGGCACAGCAAGCCTCAAGTTCAGTGAGAGACCTTACTTCGAACAATAGGGTAGACAGCGATAGAGGAAGACAGCTGACCACCTCTGGCCTCCACATGTGCACACCTGAGTGGGTATATACCTATAAACACACACACATACACACACACACACACTTTACCCACATGCTTCCTTCCCCTCCCTCCTAAGTAGGCACTGTGGTCTTAGCTGTCCCAGGCCCATCAAAGACTAGATGGTGTTCCTCTGAGGGGCTGAAGCTCCAGCTCTCTGTCTTGATGCATGGTGGCTTGTGGTGGCTACCACCTCCGTGTTTAGCCACCGTGCCTCTCAGGAAACTTCCCTGAGGTACTGAGCCAGACAACTTCTAAGTTGCTCCCAGACTACTAAGTTCTGGATTTCAGCACGGTAGAAGAACATGCTGTAGATGCCAACAACCATTTCATTCATTGTCCTTAGCAAGAAGAAAATGAGAGCCAATTTGTCTGCTGTCGGAGGAAAAAAGGCTTTGCTTTTCTGTAATGACTACAGTGCTTTTCTGGCTCTTGGCCACACTATTAGGCAGATAGTGGCACCTATAAATCAGATTTTAATATTGTGCCTTTCATGCTTTTTTTAATTGAAGAGCCAGCAGACAGTAATTACGCCTGTAACTGATTTTCCCCTCTCATTTGTCTCCTTTCCTAAAGAAGGTCACTGACAAGCAGGCATGAGGTTGAAAGATGTAATCCCAGCAGGCTGGGCTTCCTGGAGAGGGAAAGGAAACATGGCCAAAATGTCAGGACAAGGGGACACTTGCTGAGATGGCTGAGTCCCAGGGACTCATGAAAGCTTGCAGTGTCCCATCTCAAGCACCATCTTAGAACTGTCCGTCTCTGGACATAGATCTACCATGTTCTCTTGGGTGGCAGGAGTTTTCCAGGGTAATTACTTATCCCCTGCTCAATGGACATTGTGACTTATTTTAATCTGCCACCATTGGGAGGAACAGACCAATGAACAGCCTTGCACCAGCACCCAGCACACAGCCTTGTGCACAAGCCTGGGAGGCATTTCTCATCCTTGACAGCCCAAAGTGGGGCTGCTGGGTCTTAGTGGTAGGCACATTTAAAATTTTAATAGCCACTTCCAAACTACCCTCCCCAAAGGCTGCCAGAGTTTATACTTTCACCCCCACCTGTCTTTAAACAAGTTTATGGGGATTGTAAAGTATTTACACACACACACACACACACACACACACACACACACACACACACACTCAAACACCCAGGCTTGCTTCTCCAGCTGGCCTCAGAGAAAGAGCAAAATATAGCCCATGAGACGGAAAAGCATTTAGTAAGGAGATTGAGAGGGAACTCACAGCTTCACTGAGTGTGGTAGTGTAAATGTGGGTGTGAGTGTCTGTTGGTCTACACTGCCCTACTTATCCAACCAGCAATCCACAACCACACACCACACTCAACTCATCCAACCATTCAACAGCCACGTATCTCCTACCATGGACTTTACCATTCCTTCATCTGTCTATCCATATACCCATCTGTCCAACATGGCATCCACTTACCTATTCATCCATCTATCCATCCACCTACCCACCCACCCATTCACCTACCCATCTACCCATCCATCCATCCATCCACTCAGCCATCCACACACCCCGTTGATATTTATACAAGGATTCCTAGACACTGGAGCAATGCCAGGCTCTGTGGGCAAAACCAGCAAGGAAGAATTAAGCATTCACGGAATCTGCGCTCCAAGAATTCACAGACAAGTAGGAAGGGGAAAACAAAGCTACTGAGAGGTACAAATGAAAGGGATAATGGGTTAAAAGTGCCCAGGAGGACAGAGATAGGGACAGGGGACTTTGTATCTCACGGGGTACTCTTCTAGGGTCCTACAGGAGAAGTGTGACACAGGGGACTTCTGACGGCAAAGGTTGCGGATTCAAACCCTGCTGACTCAGAACCAACCCTGGGGTTGCTTTTGCTTCTGTCCCCACTAATACCTGCGGGCAAACCTGAGCATAGATCATCTTCTACAGGAGGGGTAGCAGGGGATGGTCAGACACAATCCCAGATATCAGACAAGTTCCAAACTGAAGTAGGTATGAAGAACATATTCTCAGTGCTTAAAACCAGGACGCATCGCTCAACGCACAGAAGAGTCTGAGGGAACCTCTGCCCGCCCAGCACAACTGCTCCATGTCACCCTACAGCCTTCAGCAAGTTCACGCTCTACAGAATGAGGACAGCCCTGTCCCCACCCTGCCCCAGAAGCCTGCTATGGGAGTGCATGAGGTCACCCCGAGACCTTCCCGTCCCTGGCAGCTGCTGTCATCAGGCCAAGCTCCCTGGCCCCTGGCTTACACAGCATACCCTGAACTCCGGGATTTTGTCTAGTGTCTCGACACAGGACCGTTGCCCTTGCATGGCTGTCTCCATTTCAAAATGTGCCCCCCTTCCTGCAGGCATTCCTACTTCTGGCCTGCCAAGACTCCATAAACTTTATATAGTTTCCATAAATCCAACGGCCCCTTTTTTCCTCTCACGTTGTAAAGGTCTAGGAAACAGTTTCCCTGGCGAGGTCTGGCCAGCTCATGGAGTGGCTGAGGGGGCCCCGCGCGGGCAGCAAGGAAGTAATAACAGCACTGTAAAATTGCCATCCCAGCTCTGCCTGGCCAGGGGGCGTGCAGGAAAACCAGGAAGGGTGGGGTGGGGTGGGGTGGGGTGGGGTGGGGTGGAGGGAGAACACCAGGCTCAGGACCCCAAAGATTGGGCAAAGGAGGGGCAGGAGACGGGAGGCCCCACTGTCCAGCTCAAGGCTACAGGTCCAAATTCTCAGGTGCGATTCTGCCTCTGGCTTTGAAAAAAAAGAAAAAAAGAAAAAGAAGGATCATTTCCCTCTTCTTCAGGCCCCAGGGGGAGGCAGGCTGAGGAGCTGGAAGCCTCAGAGAAAGGGACACATCCGGGGCGTTAAAGCAGATATCTTCAGATATACGCACAGTCTTCACCCCTAACCCAGGAAACATCTCTTCGCCATGGATGGAGATCATTACAGAAAACCACAACCAATCAAAATGCAGAGCTGTGGAGCCTAGTGATGGTTCATCTCCAAAACACTCCTGCACCTAAGGCTCAGGGCTCACTGCGGAGGGATGAGGGGCCAGGAAGGCTGTGGGAGCCCGAGGATTGGGAGCATGGTGGAGTTCACTGTTACATTGTGTCTCCTGGGAATGGGAGAAGCTGCGCCCATCACCAGCAGAACCAGGACAACAAAAGACAAGCTAACATGGATGTGGGCACAGGGGCAGGGAGATGAGAGGAGCCCAGAAGGCTTCAACCCTACACAAAGAACTACAGACACCCAAGGAAAGGCGGGGGAGGGGGGAACGCAAGGGGCCAGAGGGGAGACACAGTCTTTCCCAGGGACGAACACAGCACTTGGTTGTCCAGTGCTAAGTGGTCAACCCTAAAAACGCACATGAGAGTAGGAAAATTATTTTATGTATTTGGAAATATCTCTCTCTCTCTCTCTCTCTCTCTCTCTCTCTCTCTCTCTCTCTCTGTGTGTGTGTGTGTGCAACAACAATGAGGAAAAAGGCTATGCATTTGAAGAAAGCAAGTAGGGTATATGAGAGGGCTTAGAGGGGGGAAAGGGAAGGAAAAATGATGTAATTATACTAATCTCAAAAAATAAAAGAAATAATTAAAAACAAAGAGATTCGTTCAAACTTGTGGTCTTCTGTCTCTATGGTCATATTTCTCCAAAATTTACTTCAAATACAGTATTCTCTCTGTAATACTTCTGTTCTTCCCAGCCCAGGGGGGAAATCTAATGGCTTTTGGCACTTATTTAAAAAAACTATATGATTGAAATTATACCATCATTATAAAGTTTTAAAAGTACAGGGAAAATTAAAATCTCCTTAAGCTTCATCATGCCCAGAGAAAACACACCCAGCAACGTACGGTGTGCACACACAGAGAGCACATAAATCGCCACTCAAATAATTTCCATGTGATCCGGTGTGACTCGGTTTCTCAAAATATGGCCCATACTCACTGACAGATTCCCCCCAGAGTGACAGTTAAGATCCGTACTTTGAGCTTCATTCAAAACTTTTTTAAAAAAGACATTTTTTTTTAAAGAATCTGTAGTACATGTAAGTGCTTGTGTGGCTTAGAAGAGGGCATCAGATCCCTAGGGGCCAGAGCTGGCAACTGAGAGTCACCTGACTTGGGTATCAGAAGCCAAACTATGGTCCTCTGTAAGAGCAGCAAGCACTCATAACTGCTGGGCCATTTCTCCAGCCCCAGACGTCTTTCTTTTGAGGCAGGGAGGGTTCTAACAGATCGCCAATTGACCTTGACCTCCTTATGTAGCCCAGGATAACCCTGAACTGAGGAAAGGGGCACTCACTCCCTCACTTGATATCCATGATGCTAGAGACTGGACCCAGGGCTCCATGCATGCTTGGCAAGGAGTCTGCCCACTGAGTTACATCCCCAAACCCTGTTCGAGACCTCCAGGTTTATGCTTTGAGGCAGGGGCATGGGAATATGCACCTTACCTGCTCAGTGGCGAGAGACCCTGCATCGTGGAAAGAGAGAGGCACAGGTGACTTCTTGGTATTCCCGTGAAACAGAGAATGCTAATAGGTTATGCTCGGCTGGTGGGGAAGTCCCAGATGTTTAGAGCCTGGCAAGTTTTACCATAGCCCCTAAGGTAATGCAGTTACCTAATACAACCTTCCTAATGCAGTTCCTCCTGTCACTACAGTTCCTCATGTTGTGGCCACCCCTAACCATAAAATGAGTTTCATTGCTACTTCATAACTATGATGTTGCTACTGTTACGAATCATCATGCAAATATTTTTGGAGATGGAGTTTTGCCAAGGGGAACCACTGTCCTTCCGTCATCCCTGGCTCCTCAGGCCCCATAACCATAAACTCAGGCTTAATTATCATTTAAGCTAATTCAATGCAAATAGCCGGCAGAGAAGGAGAAAGGCTTGGAAGCACTAGGCAAGAGTCACTTTCTCTTTCACCCGGAGCTCTCCTGATGATAAACTCAGACATCTTTATTGCTGAATTCCTGTGACTGGGAGGAGTCCGAGTCCCTGAGAGGTTCCTGGACTGGGATGGGGGTGAAGGCTATGGATCCAAATATTTGTAGGGAGACAAGCTTTGAGGCCAGAGGCACTGTTGGACAGAAGGGAGGAGAGAGAGGGCACGAGCTATAATGTCCTTGCTCCACTCCATATCCTGAGTGACATAAATGGAGGTAGCTGAGGGAACTGAATGGGGCTGGCACAGGACAGAGTGCAGAAGGAAGACCTGTAGTACCACTTGGAAGACACGAACCAGCTTTTCCTGTCACAGAGGCTGCTACAGAGGACCACTGGTGGGGCTGTGCAGCCTGCCCTGTCACTAGTATTGGGGAAAATTTTTGTTAAAGTTAGCTGGTGATAAAGGCCACAATTCCCGGATAGTAGTACTCTCATCTACAAGCCCATGTGTTCTATAAATGTGGCCAGGAACTACCCAGGTCACAGACAAGGACTGGGAGGCTCAGGCAGCCGATGTGTGGTGGCCACTCAGTGGAATTGCAGGCTTTGAACCTAGCCTACCTTGGCTCCAGGCTGATGCTCACCTCTGCTTCCACATTTCTGGACGTTCTGATCCACACTCACAAAACCGACAGGGCATCCTCCCCAAGCTTGGTCTCAATGCCCCAGGTCTCCTCCTCTCTGATGGTGTCCCTCAGCCATGCCCATGGCCAGGAACATCTGATAAGGTTTAGAATCCTTCAGGTGTGGCTCTCTTGGTCACTACGATCAACCAAGGCAACTATTTCCCGGAACACGCGTCAGGCAATGTCTGGAGGTAATTTTGATTCTAACAACTGAGGGCCTGCTGCTGGTCTCTCGTGTCTAAGAGCTGCTCAGTATCCCATGATGCCCAGCCAACCTCGCCAACATAGGCTTGTTGGGTACATAACACCAGCAACACTGAGGGAGCTAGCCCTGGCTGAGGGTAGTGTTCTAAGGTGACTGCCCATCCAAGATCTGCTCCAGTGCAGTGCAGACGAGTTTAAGTGAGTGTGCGAAGAAGACTCTGTCCCTTCCAAGTGACCTTGGATGAAGTCAGATCTGCCCCAGGGCCTGTTTCCCAGTAGGTGCAATAGGGTCATAAAACTTACTTCAGGAAATTGGAAGCATCAAATCCATTAGTGCTATTTCCTGACAACACCACCACGGGCTTTACCCCATCCTGCCAATGAAACCCCTTGTTATGTAAGGGGGAGGGGGCAAGCAGGTAACAGACAGAAAGCAGGATAGGCCAGTTAGGGCAAGACCTGAATGGGATCCCAGACTCCCAGACCTTAGTAAAGGACCGGGTACACCATAAGTGTTGCAAACACACAGTTTTGCTGCTGTGAGCCACCTTGGACAATTGGAGGCTGTTGTCTATAGAGACAATGTTTCCTTCCTAGGGCTGCTGGGAAATGATACTGCCTACGAATGTCAGGTGCACCATAGACACTCAAGTAAATGGACTCATGGGTTCCCCCAGCTGGTAGCATCAGGCTAAGACAGGAGCAGACTTTAGGGTTGGCCTTCCTTTAGCCATCTTCATGAGCCTGCAGTTACTTTTATAAAATGAGTTGGCAGCCAGGGGAAGAGCGAGGAGAGCTTGTGGGAGGGTGATTTGGGGATCAAGACCTCTCTGCTACTCTTCATTGTCTGAAAGGTCAAGGTCGGGGAAGGCAGGGCGGTGGGATGCTGCTGTGCCTACTCCTGCACCCAGTCACTGTTTGGCACAAATCGCTTTATCCTATGCAGAAAGCTGGCTCAGCACCAGGGAGCGGAGATTTTCCCTGTCAGAAACAATTGCCAGGTTTTCTCTGATGCTCCCTGGACTAGAAATCTCTTACCTAAATGTACACGTAGTCCATTTTCTGTTTCTGCATTCTTGGATTCAAATCACATTTTTTAAAAAAAATAGATATTTTTAAAATTTTATCCATCCTGACCATGAACAGGCTTCTTTTCTTGTCTCCATAACAATACAGTAAAATGACTATTGCTATAGACCCCACATATAGGGTGCTAAGTTCTACAAGTCAGCTAGAGATGATCAAAGACCATGAGGATGTGTTTGTTCTTGAGAACACTACACCACAAGGGACGTGAGCATCTAACTACTTTGGTACCCAGAGGGCTTCTGGAACCCACCCCCTTAGATATCAATGCACGACTGCATCTGAGACCCTGAGATGCTCAGGCCCTCTTGTCTCTAGGACTATTCCTGGTTCACTCCAAACACACTTAGCCAATTCCTTGGCTCAGATTTGCATCCCTCTCTTGGGTCCCTTGCCTTGTTTCCTGGGGACCACAATGTCACAGAATGGCAACTCCTGTCCACGGCAGCGTGTGAACAGCAGCCCCGAGCAGTTCTACCTCCTTCCCCATGCTCTGCTTGCTGACTCCTCAAGAGCCCATACCCCTTGAAGAGGTCCATACCAGCTCCAGATGAAACCCAGCCTTGCTCGGTGGTTTCCCGCCTCTTCCCGTCATCTTTCAACACCTCCCAGAAACACAACCTCATTACAGGGCCCCATGCTGGTTCACTTGAGAAATAAAACTCAGAAACAAATTAAATGGCAATTTCTTTTTAAACAGGAGAGAGGCCAGGCTTTGGGAATACCAGGCCAACGTCCTTCGGTTCCGACTCTTGGGGACCACTTCCCCCAATGGCTCTGGCGGTATTAAAGTCAGGCCTCTGTGTGGTTACTCGCCAGTCACGATTTTGCGTTTAATTTCCTTTGTTTTTTCCTCCATGAATATTTGCTTTGACCCAAGTCCTTTTTATCGAGACTGGTAATAAAATGTGAAACCCTCGTAGGGACCACAGGCCGAGCAGCACAGAAATACTACAGACAGGGGTGCAGGCAAGCCCCAACTGGCAGGCTCACGCACCCTCTCTCAAGATGCCCCGCTACTTTCTATCTTCCATCCCTCCAGCATGCTGGGGATGGTGTCCACAGGCAACAGAGCAGAGAACAACCCGCTCTGGTTGGTGCAAACCAGTGGTCTCTGTAATACACGCCCCCTCAGACTCAAATAAAACTGCCAAGCTCATTCTAACTAGGGACTTAGATCCCGTTCTCCTCAGGTCCCAGAGGCCACCAATTAACATACCATGTCCTGCCCTGCCTCGCCCCTGTTTCTCAGCTGCTCCAAAACACATAACCCAGGGCTCCAAAGAGCTAGTCCCAATTACACACCAAATTAAATTTTAAGCTATATATATATAGGACCAGTGCCTGTAGCTCAAATAAAAAAACCCGTTCCAGTTTTCCCGGAGCATGATTCTGTCTAAGCTCAACATTAACCCTCAAACCACCTTGATTTATGGCCAGTGCCGCCAGCCAGCCATAAAACTATAAGCAGACAAACAGAGATTTTACATTCGGCCAGATGGGCAGGCCTGGGTGACAGGACCAGTGCAGGCAGACTGCCCCAAAGTGTCCAGCTATGACCCAGGAAGACACGTATGGTGCTGTACAATCATTCATAAAGTCACTCAACCATAAATGATAAGATGTGGATCCTATCCTCATAGGCTCTCTCTGCCAGGTTTAAAAAGAGAGACTGGCTGGGAGGATCGGCTCACTTCTGTGAGTCCAGACCCAGGATGCTGAGGCAGGAGGGTCACAAATGGAAGGCCACGGAGTGAGATGTTCTCTCAAAAGAGTGAATGAGGAGGAGGAAGAGGAAGAAGAGGAAGAGGAGGAAGAGGGGGAAGAAGAGGGGGAGGAGGAGGGGGAGGAGGAGGGGGAGGAAGGGAAAGAGGTGGGAGAGGGGGAGAAGAAGGAAGGGGAGGAAGGAGAGGAGGAGGCAGAGGAGATGGAGTGGGAAGGCATGGGATAGAAAGTACAAGGAAGGAAAGAGGGAAGAGTCAGAAGGCTATGGTTTGGTTTTATTTGTCCGCCCAGGACACGTGTGTTGAAAGCTTGGTGCCAGCTGATGGTCGCACCGAGGGGAGACGGGCCCTTTAGGAAGAAGGGGGCCCTGCTTGGAGGAAGCAGAGTCACCGAGGACAGGTTCTTAAGGAGAAAACTGGAACCTCAACCCCATTCTTTCGTTTTGCTTTCTGGCCACCCCGGGGTGGGTGGTTTTTCTCCATCATAGGATCCTGCTGTGAAGTCCTGCCTCCCCCAGGTCCAAAGCATCATGACGGAGCCACACCACAGACCATGCCCTCTGACCTCCGACAGAGCCGGAGGAGCCTGGCTTCCCTTTTCAGATGATTTTCTCGGGTATGTTGCCACAGCAGCAGATTCCTCATTCACATCCCATGAAGACTCATCTCTGGGCCTCTGACGCCATGATCCACCAAAGGACTACACTTTGTGAAACCACAAACTTAGGCACTTTTTTTTTTCAAGCCAACATTTCCATAAAAATGAGAGACTTCTAGATCAGTGCTTTCCAAACTATATCCTACAGAGTACTCACTACAGAGTACTCCCACACACACACATGAGGACCTGAGTTCAAATCCCTAGCTCCTATGTAAAGCCAGTCACGATAACATGTATCTGTAATTCTAGTGCTCCCACAAGGAGATGACAAGACAGAGTAGAATTCCCAGAAGTCTATAGGCCTGCTAATCTGCCACAGGCAGCAGAGAACAACAAAGGGAGACTCTGCCTCAAACAAGACACAGAGAAAGCCCGACACCTGAAGCTGTTCTCTAACCCTTCATACATGTACTATGGCATACATGCATGCCCTCATTCACACACACATACACATGTGTGTGCTCGAGTATATACACACATATTCACATACCCATACACATAAACATAGTCACGTATATGTACACAACTCGTGTGCACACACATTTACATACAAGTGCACACATACACACAGTCACATACATGTACACATACATGTACACGCTCACATATACATATACACATTCACACACAGTTACCTATATGTACACATATGTTGTGTGTACATAGTCACATACAAACGTGCATACACATGCACACACATAGTCACATACATGTACACACATACATGCACATACTCACATACATATAGACACATTCACACACATAGTTACATACATGTACACATATGCTCACACACACACACACACACACACACATACACTTCTGTAACTCCACTCAAACCAAGTTCATTTGAGGCCAGACTTTTCTATATAAAACACAGTGTCCTTACAGAATCTTGCTTTGGAAACCAGAGGGAGGACCACAGATGGGGGAGCTGCTTGCACCGGCTCCTTACAGAGTGCAAAGTGGATGGCTGATAGCTTATGTGGTGGCAATGGCAAAGACTACTTTTTCCCAGCCTTCCACGCAGGTAGGTGGTGGGGTCACATGGCTGAGTTCTGGCCAACAGGATGGAGTCAGGCAGAAGGCATGCCATTTCTAGACACCACTACCCTGCCCTATAAAGATTGAGAGAGAGAGCAGACCTGGAACCCACTGAGAAGAAGAGAGTTACCACATTACAGTTGTGTCAAACTTTGGTGTGGGGAAGGTAGGAGCCATACCTGTGCCACCCACCTCAGACAAGTTGGCAGTCTAGTTTGTCACCTTCTCTGGGAAGGAGACTGTGCCCAGGCTGCTTGAGCCCCTGTTCAGAGCAAGTGTGACAATATGGGCCCTTCCAGAAGGGCCTTCGTCACAGGGTTAGTGCAGTCCTAGAAGAAAGGCTGTCCTTAGTTGTCACTCAAGAGCAGAGCTCCAAGGCCCAATGACGAGAATCAGCATGACCTCTGCATTCCAATCACACTTAAAAAATGGAGATTGAACACACAACCCTGTGTTTGCACAAACATACACATTCCCTTAATTTGCATTTTAAAGCCTATCTGCCTTTAATGAGGTCCACAAGTCCCTCTCAAATCTCAGTGTACTTGCCCAGCCATGAAGGTGACCCGCTGTCCCTGTCCACACAGGACTAAGGGAATCCCAGCAGGGCGTTAGGTGCTAAAACTGGAGAAGTGCCAGGCACATAGAGACAAGTTTGTATCTAGGACAGCAGGTCTGGAGAGGGAGGGGGCGGAGCGGGGTGGGGGGGACAGGGGAGGGGAGGGAGGGCGGTGCAGGCAGAAAAGGTCCATTCCGAATACAAAGGTAAGGATGGCCAGCCGGCTATATTCACTTCAAAAAAAAGAACACAAGACTCCCTGTTTACAGTTTCTGCCTGCAACAGAAAGTGACAGTGTGACTGTAAAGACCGCAAACTGTGACAGGAAGGTGAGGAGCTTCACGCTCTCCTCCAGCTGGGACAACAAGAGCTCACAGTAATTAGCACAAGACAGGGCTGCCTGACTAGAGGCAGCCTTGCCACAGAAGCCAATGTTCACTGGCCATAGTGCTTTCCTTCTGGAATGAGGTATTCTCGGGTTGCATTCCCTGGGCAGAGGCACACAGCTCACACCACGTCTGGGCTGGTGGTGCGGGTAACAATCCCAGGTAGAGCCCTAGGAGGACAGGAGCTGGTGCTGGGGCCCGGCTCCGTAGCTGCTGCGACTCCTTTTAGCTTAACCATGCCCTCCATTGTGGGGTTTTGGCAGATTACAATGAGAACCATTCTAGTCTTCAACCAGCAAACTTCACATGGCAGGGATGGGAAGATCAAAGAGAGGGACCTGGAGACAGAGTCTGCAATGTGTGGTCCTTACTAGATCCCGACTCGTCACCCCAAAATGAGCAAACTGTAGTCTGAAAGCTTGCAACTAAAACAAATATCCAGGATATGTAATGTTCACATTAGGGGATTTAAATCAAGCAACAAAAGTTAAAGAGCCCTTGACAGGAGTACTCTGGTCACCACTTTGAAACCGTGCCAACCGAGGCAGGGAGAAATAAGGTCACCCATTTAGTGAGTGACAGAACCAGGTTCCGAACCCACTTGGGCCCCAAAGCTCACATCTCTAACCATTACGCAATACTTCCTGACTCTCCAGCCCCACTGAATTCAAAACCATCCAAGTCCTTCCTAACTAGGTCGTCACACCCAGCTGAGAGCCACCTGTCACACTGATGGGCCCCTCTGTAAGGGATGTTGATTTCCAGTCCCTGTGTTATCTGCTATTCGAACTATTTCAGCCAATTCTGCAAGGCGAGGGTCTCAGATTCAAGGCTCGGATGCTGTCATAGGGGAGATGTTTTCCTAGGTTTAAGGTAGAGTGGCCTGGGGGAGGGGCAGGCTCGCCGGAGACTTCATTTTGTGTGTATGCATCTATTTGATATAAATTTCAATTTGTATTTAAAAATTAATTGTTAAACCAGGCCTGGTGGTGCAGGCCTGTAGTCCCAGCTACTAGGAGGGCTTGCTTGAGCAATTTAGGAAGACCTAAACTCAAAATACGAAGCAAGAAGGAGGCTGGGGATGAAGCTCGGTAGTAGGCACACTTGTCTTGCAGACACGAAGCATCAAATAAATGAATAACTGTGACTCTTCACTCACCCTTGTGCAAATAATTTGTTTGTCCTCAAGACCACCTTTGGAGAAATATTCACATATACATCTGACAGGAAGAATTTTTCTGTTTGTAAAATTGTTAGATATCTACACTAGAAAATTTCAGAAAATCCAACAAAAGGGGGGGGTGTCACAGACCAACTTAAGCCCCTCCATACTTCCCTTGGTCCTTTCCTTATTTTTACTACTCTGCCCTCATATATGCAATGGGATCCTCTACCTCAGGTCTGCCTCTTACCCTTCCTGGGTGGTTTATCTCGCTGCCTCTTCATGACTGTGTTATGGTCACCCGGGAACTTTCTTTGACCTTGTAAGCACGGCGAATGACCTCAGCTTTTAATCAAGTATGTAATCCTGAAAAACCCAGGCACATTCCAACCTAGCCCAGAAGCTGGCACGATCTCTTGTGAGCTGCAACCTCAGAGCGAAGCCTTCTGTCGTTCTCTCCAGGGAGAAACATAATCAGGTCTGAGAAGGGGGTGGGAAGAGGGTATCCAGGATGCTGGGGGGCTGATGGAGTAGGCTGCGGCTGTCCTAATACCCATGGCCATCTCCTTCCTGTTCCTAACAGAATTCCAACTTTGCGTCTGCAATCTTCTCGGTTGTTAAAGCATTTCCCAGCCTCCCTTGCGGAGCTGAACTCATGACAAAGCTCAGCCACTAAGGTGACCGTGCAAATGAAGGCAAGGGGCTTCTGGAATGTTCTTTACCGAGAAAGCTGAGAACACCATACATCTTCTCCTCTAGCCTTGGCCTTCCTAGAGTGGAACTCAGAAGACAGGAAACCCAGCAGTGATTGCTAAGGATGACCGAGAAGAAAGCAGCTAGTTCCTCTACAGCCCTACTAAGTGCCAGCACTGGCCCCAGGGTGCTCATCTGTGGACTCTGCCGAGAGAGCATCGCTCTCTGAAGAAGCCACTGTGTAACTTAACAACTGGACACCATACTGACACAAGAGAGACTCCTGCCATTGTTGCAAGTTTATAATTTGTGACTAAGGACAGAACTCAAATCAACCCTGTGTCCTTATAGCTGTGTATTTACACCAGTGTGCCTTGCTGCTACTAATGGCCTGGTAATAAGCATTTTGATGCACATGTGCGCATGGGCCCTTACATTTCTCAAACCCTTTATCATTTGTGAAATTCTCAAACCTGCTTTCTTTAGGCTTTTTGTTTTGTTCTGTTTTTCTCACAAAGAAAGAAAGGAAGGAAGGCAAGATAAGATGATTCAGTAGTCCAGCCACAGGCAACAGGCTGTCAGGAATGGTGTCTCTCCTTTTAAGTCCTTACAACAACTATATTCTGCCCACAATGTCAGCAGCTTCAGCAAATACTGAGCTGAAAGCTGGATACAAATGATGACGAATCCTGGACAGCCCAGGGTCGGGGAGCCACCCAGATCACCCTCTTACATCAGCTAGCTAGTCTCCAGCCTTGGAAGCAAAGAACGAAAGAAAGAAGGAAGGAAGGAGATCTCTCATTCGCAGGACTCGTAAATCCTGGATATTGCCTGGGGCCTCAAGAAACAGGGGGCTAAGCCAGCAACTCTGGACCATGATGCAGGGTTTGTATGGGAATAAGCAGGTGGGGCGGGTGGAATAGCAAGGACAGGCACCAGGAGAGGTGGCAGGGACCGAGAGACCTTGAAAAGGCATTAGAGGCTAGTCCTCAGAGACGGCACAGGAAGTCTGTTCAAGGGACCCCGGGAAACCAAACGCCCCCCCCTGACCTCCAGATTGCTGAGTGTTCCTTGCTGTTTGCCATGTGGTGAGGTTTGTGCATTTGGTATGCACAGTGAGCTGATCTCCTGTCAGGAAAGGAGGCGAAGGCCACAGCCGATGGCATCTTGGTTTTCAGGGGATGAGAATAAAACACTTCCGCCATCTTGCATTTGGAAAAGCTTTACAACTGCATTTGACGGCTATTTTGTGGATGGAATCTCATTATTCCACTGGGAAATGACTCTTGTCTCAGAGCCAGTAAAATATATAGAGTAAAACGGGACTTGACTTCTACTCGAGGAGGCTTTTCACTGTTTTTTAAAAGAAACAGTGTGTGTGTGTGTATGTATATATGTATGTATACATGTGCGTGCATTGGTATGCATGCATATGTGTTTGCGTGTACACATGTTTGAGCACTGGTGCACATGAATATGTGTATGTGTGTATACCTGTGTGTGCATTGGTGGGCATGCATATGTGTATATGTGTATTCATGTTTGAGCATTGGTGCACATGTATATGTGTATGCGTGTATATATGTGTATGCATTGGTGCACATGCGTATGTGCACATGTGTGGCAGCCAGGGTTCAACATCAGGTGTTGTACCTTGTTTTTTGGGGTTTGGGTGTTGTTGTTGTTTAAGACAGGTCTCTCACTTTCTACCTGGGACTTGACAATATGGCCAGGCTGGCCAGTGAGGACCCGGGGATCCCATCTCTCTCTATCTCAACGCAGGGATGACAAACGCACACTACCATACCTGTCGAGTTTTTTTTTTGGTTTTTTTTTGGGTTTTCTTTTTTTTTTGTAAAATGTGGGTTCTGATAGATTGAATTTGGGTTTTCACGCTGACAATATCAAGGCCTTTGCCCCCTGAGCCAGCCCAGTCTCTGCACTCTTTAAAACACATTTGCTCCAAGCTTCTTTGGTTTGGAATACCTTCATTTTCATAAACAGAACACATCTATGATAAAGAGGACCTTGAATGTAAACTTCAAATCCTCTAAGAGCCTCGGGTACGGAACCCAGAACACGTGTTTAAGTTGTGTGTACTGTGAAGGCATGTGTGGAACATGTGTTTTCAGCACGCCATGTGCATATGCATTTCTGAGATGTATGTTATGATCTCCACATCACATAGGAAGAACCTGAGACTGGGACCTGCAAGGGAACTTAGTGCCCAGGCCCACACAGGGAAAAACTCCATTCAAAAGGTCTTGAACAGATTCCCAGTTGTTGGAGGGATTGGTGTCACCCAGAGGATCTTGGGCTTTTCCTGGCTGACAGTCAGTCTCTCTGTCTCTGTCTCTGTCTCTCCCTCTCTTTCTCTCTCCCTCTCTCCACTTCTCAGCTCTTAGTTTCATTAGGAGCAGCTGGGTGTCTTTTGAGACACATTCTTCTGTTTATTGCAGATTGGGGGGGGGGAGGTCCCAATCTCAGGGCCAAAGCTGTCCCCATGCTGGGAAGAGCTGTCTGCCCTTGGCCCCTGCAGAGGAGAAGGATTAGCAAGGCAAAGCCCAACTTGATTGAAAAATAACTTCCCTCCAGCCTGTTCTCTGGCCTCATTTCTCCTCCTTCAAGCCCTAGGCAACGATGGCCATGAGACCTAAGACCTGTGGACTCAGGGTGGTCCTTCTTTCTCCGAGAGACCGGAAATTACCGAAGGAACTCCAGGGGTGCTGAGCAGGCCATCTGACGTGGCAGCGGCCACTAATTAATGTTTTTTAAAGTTTAACAAGCAAATCAGGCAGGTGTGAGAAAGGGGTCAAAAGAGCGGGCATTCTGGAACAGGGTGGCCCAGCTGCCACCCCTGGCTGGCTCTGTGATGGTTGGCAGGTTGCTTCCCCTCTGGGTCCTGGCAGTGCTAATGATAGCCCCGGAACATCAGGGAATAGTCAGAGGGACAGAGAATGAGAGCTGGTGCCTGCAAATGGCTCAGAATAGGCACACAGCTGAATATGGAGAGTGACTGGCCCAGCCCTGGGCCTAGCCATTGCCTGTGTAGCCACCATCCAACCAAAGGCCATCCCTTCAACCTATCTGGGTGGTGAAGAAGTGGGTATTTCTTGAAGAGAAGCTGGGCCTCCACCCTGGCTAATCTTAGTCACATCCAATGACAAGTTCTTGCTTTGGGTGGCTGATCACACATAGGGCGACTGGCCATTCCAGAAAGATCAACTATATGCACAAGGATGGAGGCTTTGTGTCATAGTCTTGGTGGGTCTGGAGTGACAGTCAGTCTGTCAAGCAAGCCTTAGAGGCAATGCCCTGATAACCTCCAGTGACCCTTCCCTGCTCCCTACTCTGCTGTCACATGTCGATGGCAGAAGTACAGTATACCTGCCTCATAGGAAGAGACAAGGCAGACCTCTGTTGGGCTCCTCCCTGTGTCTGTTCCATGACGTCACTTTGGCTCGATGGAACTTTCTCCCTTCCCTGTGAGGAATCAGGGCAGTGAGGTGGAACTTTCAGTCCTTCTAAAAGCATTTGTTAGCTGAGGCTGATGCCAGGAACCTCTCTGTCGGGTCAGAAATGAGGGTGGTGTGTGGAGATTGCTCTGAACCAGGACAATCTGGTTAACTCTAGCCCAATCCCGGACACAAACTTCCCCAGGGAGCACACCTACAGAAACCACAACCACTAGGATCGGAGAGAAGAAAGGAGCTAAGGATGGGACTCTCCGCTGCCCTGAGTGACAGATGGGACCTAGTGGGTGCCTGGGTACCACATCTGAAAAATGAAAGCCACAATGCTCACTTCTTCAGGCTGGGACCTACCCAAGACTCACCACTAGGGAGCAAGAGTACACACAATTTAACTCCATGGCCTGGGCACCCTGCATAATCCTTGTGACATCTACAGGCTGAGGTCAGCTTGGAGGTGACAATTCTCCCTACGGAAATGTCATGTCATGTATTTCACCCACCACCATGACAAGGATGGACAGGATGCTCACTGGCAGGTGGGAAACTGAGGGCAGTCTCACCTCGTCTCGTCCTGTTACATCCGAGAATGACCTGGCTGACAGTTAATACAGCTACCCAGGCCCAGGCATGTGCAAGACCCAAAGCCACACTATGAGACGAGCCTGGGACTCTGCATGGTGACATCATACGGTAGACTCAGTCTCATAAGAGGGCCTGAAAACCCCCTTCCCAGCACCACCGTCAGCTAAGCCTTGGGCAGGAGCTTTTGTGCCCATCCAGGTGATGGGTGACTGTCACAACTGTCCTCTCCTTCTCAGTGAAACACATGGGTACGCTGGACAGATCTAGCACGGTGACTCACGGTCGCCTGAAGACTGAGCAGTGCCCAGCACACACTAGGTAGCTATCACAGTAGGCGGAGACATGTTCATCAAAAACAAGTTTGCCTCCAGTGTCACAGATGCATCATGGGTAACTTCAGCATAGCGCACATTAGGGACTGGTTAAAGCACATTTCTGTCTGTAAGAAGCCTCTAGGAGATCCAGCTAACTCCTGACTCTGTTCTGTTAGGATGAGGTTCAGACTCAGTTTCAGGTGCATTTCCTGTTCAGACCAGTGGTGCTCCTGAAAGCCTGCTGCTCTGGCTTTAGGTATTCCTACACATTTCGTCGTTGCCCGTGAGCTTCGTTTCAGTGTTGATGCCTTTCCTCTTCCATTAATTCTCACCATGTAAATTTAAATCAGCTAGTAATACATTAAAAATAAAACATTGGGTGTGTTGAGAAAGCTGCACTTGGGGCTGGCTGCAGCTGAGTGAGGATTAACACACACACACACACACACACACACACACACGCGCGCGCACACAAGCACCCACGCACACACGCTACCTCAAACACCCACCAGCCCCCTTGGTGTTCACTGTGTACTATAAGCCACACGCGTCCATATCTTGAGATGAACAAATCTAGATACCGAAGCTTCAGATGGAAGGAACTGTGTGTGGAAACAGGGTCTTGAACAAGGTGGTTAAAGGGTTAAAGACAGAAAAGCCTGCAGGTGGCTTGAAGCCAATGTGACTAGTGACCTAAGATGGGGCACATGGTCACAGACAGATGTCAGATCATACAGGACACCTATGTAGAGAGGAGGCGAGGACACAGCCAACCGGAAGAAAAAAGAGAGGCCCTCAGCAGACCCTGACACCATCAGACTTATCTCAGACTTTCAGCCTCCAGGGCTGAGAGCCTGCCATGCCCATTTCTAGTGCAGAGGTCCCCTGGCTCTGTGCCACACCCTTCCAGGCGCACAGCCAAAGCTCTTTTATGGCTGAGTGTCATGTTTATCTTAGTATTTATAGATTCCTTAACCACTTAGCAGGTGTAAAACTAGGTAGTTCTTTTTTTTTTTCTTTTTTTTTTTAATTAAAGAATTGTACCACTGTCGGAAGGGGCTGGTCCCACAGATCCAAAACTATAGGATCTCCATGACACGGGGCAGGCAGCAAGAGAGTATCTGAGAGGAGTCCCAGTGAGGTTCCAGAATTGATAGTGAAGCAGAAGCCAGAGGCCTCGCTCCAGACCCAGGAGTCATTGCAATGAAGATTTGCAAACGAAGAAGAGTGGACAAAGGGGTGTTCTGTGGGACACACTGTGCCACAACGAGATTTTTTTTCTTTTGCTCTGTTGGGGGCTTTGCAAGGGTGGAGGGTGGGTATGAGGAGAAGGGAGACGATTGGAGTGAAATTCACAAAGATCCATCAAAAAAAGTTAAAAGAGAAAAAAACAGACTCACACCACTGAAGACATTTCTGAGTGTTCTGCCCCAGCCGTCCTTCCCCAACTCTCATTTCCTCTCTGTGGTGACTTTTAGAAGCAAATGTCACAGCAGAAGTGGGGGTCCTTTGTTAAGTGTGTCATCAGGCCAATTCCTTGAATACTAGCTCTTTTAACCCTACAAGGCATTATGACCCTGGCCTCTCTTTACACAAAAGTCTTACCTATGGACGCACAGCCCCAGGTGGGCAGGACAGAGACTAGAGAGGCGTTCTGTATGTGTATGTGCCCATGTGTGCACATCTGTACACATGTGTATAGAGGCCAGAGGTCGGTGTCCTGTGTCATCTCCAGTCGCTTTCTACCTTACACTTCTGGGGTTCCCACGAACTTACCCACTCAGCTGGACTGGCTAGCCACTGAGCCCCAGGAAATGGGCACGGCATAGGGATGTATGTCCCACCACCCATAAAGCCAGGATTACAGGGATGCAATGTTTGTTTTTAATTAACATGAGTTTTAGGGGATCAAACTCAGGTCTTTAAGCACTTTCCTGATTGAGTCTTCTCCCTAGTCTTGAGCAGTATTAGAAATAGAAATAGAAATAGAAATAGAAATAGAAATAGAAATAGAAATAGAAATAGAAATAGAAATAGATAGATAGATAGATAGATAGATAGTGTGGGTGTGTGTGCGCCTGTGTTTATGTGTACTACCTGTGGGGGCCAGAAGAGGGCATAAAATCCCACAAAGCTAGAGTTAAGGAGGTTGGAAGCTGCCTGATATGGGTGCTGGGATTCAAGCTTGGCACCTCTGCACGAGCAGAAAGTGCTCTCAGACACGGAGCCACCTCCCCAGCGCCTTCAGCAGTACTCTTAATCATTAGGATATACAGCGGCTATACAGGGGGTTAGCAGATACAGTCAGCGCATGGGCCACGGGCCATGTATGCTCCACAACAGCTATGAATGCAGCCCAACACAAATTTATAAATGTGTTTAAAAGATTGAGGTTGGCTTTGCTATTGTTTTTTGTTGTTGTTTTGTTTTGTTTTGTTTTGTTTTGTTTTTACAACTCAAACCACACAGCTTAAGTATGAACGTTGAAGATGGCAATGTCACTTGGAACATCAAAAAGTTTTGGGCATACCCTGCTAAAGGAAATGATACCCCTTTATTTTTGCTCCCCATGGCTAGCCTCCAACCAAGACCCCAAGAACCCATTTGGACCCAGTCAGGAAGAGCATCAGAGAGCTGCTCTCCACAGTAAACCCAGCTTTAGTCTCAGGAGCCCACAGCTGGCCAGGGCTTATGAAGGCTTCGTGGGGCCCAGGGATCCTGTTCTGTTAGCAACAAAGACAGAGGAAGCGAAGGCACCAAGCCAGCTTTGGCAGCTCAACATAAAGACAGTGCTAAACACCATGCAGATTCACTCCCAGCACCTCTGCTAGGACTGTGGCACATGGTGTCCCTGTTGGGGAATGAGCCTGCTGGGACAGCCCTCCAGCTCCCGGCCAGACCCAGCAGGGACTCCTTGTCTACCTCCTTCTCTCTAAGATCCACTCATCATAGAAGGATACAAGCATAGAAATGACCAGAAGGAACCCCAGGACTCCTGCCTGGCAGGAGGCTCCTCAATTACTCCCTTAAAAACCAAGCTGAGCAACATGGGCCGTGCTAGGCAGGGAAATCAACAGATGGGGGAGGGGTGTCACTGGGCGCAAAAGGAATCAGACACATGAGCCTCTGGTGCTCCCTGGGGATCAGTTGGGGCAGGGGTTTAAAGCCTAGAGGGGGTCCACAGGTCTTAAGGACAAAGAAGCCTCCTTAAAGACTGTGTCATCTCCAGAGAGCAGAAAGTGTGTCGCTCGGTACATTCTAAGTCCTAAGTGTAGAGCTCGGTACCTTCTCCATCCTCCATTAGCTCATATTCCTTGTAGGTATGGAGAAGGAGGGACAGACACATCCAGGGTGGGGCCATTCTGGTGAGAGAGCCTTGCATGCCACCCAGTGGATTCTTTGGATCGCAAACAACACAGGGCTACTGCATAGATGCGATCAAGTCCACACTGAGATGAAGTTACTGTAGAATTTGGGGAGTCACAGAAAGTTAAAGCTAGAATAACCAGATGACCCACGCATGCTCCATCCATCCAAGTCAAACATCACCCAGGCGCCTGCTCAAAAGAGGGATCTTCAATACTGCTTGGTTCCTGCTCCCATTTGCTCCTGTATGAAGAACGGATTTGGGGCTGGTGATGTGGCTTAGCGGTAGAGCACTTGTCTAGCATTTACAAGGCCCTGTGTTCCATCCCAGGTACAGAAAACCACCACCACCACCACCACCACCACCACCACCACCACCACCACCACCACCACCACGAACAGACTTCAAGTGTTCTCCGAGAGGTGAAGGACACAGCCTGAGAAAGACAGTTTGTTCTTTGACACGGACCCAGCAGGTGCCATGGGAAACACTGTGTTCAGAGAATAATTATCTGCTCAAGTGTTCATAATATTTTAACAAGACCTCATTAATTCAAATTAGTCTTCTCTTTCAAATAGCTTGCAGAACTTAAAGGGGGGCAGTGAGGAGAGGAACTGGGCAGCTGGCCAAACTCTCCCATCAGCTCTGTCTCTATCTTTAACGGCGATGGCGTGTTCACAGTCCCTTCCTTGGGGGTCTCCTCTTTGCTCCCTGCCTGAGGACAAGGCTGCCCAAGCTACCCAGGCTGCGGCGTGCCTTATGGTACACTGTGGCCCCACATTCTAGGCCACACACTAGTTCTGAGGACACTTGACCCAAGAGGGGTCAATGTGCGTCTTCCCTGAAAGCCTGGATCCCTGGAGCCTCTGCCACAGCTGAAGCAATGATAGCTGAACCTGGGGGACAAATGCATACCCCAAATGAGGTTATTAGATCAAACACAGAGGGAGTCAAGTTCAGGCCCCATCTGTCCTTTCTCCCCAATCAGCTGCCCCAGCCCTGACAGTACCTCCATGTTCCCTCTCTTCCTAGAAGTCTGTAAGTAGTTCCTTTGGACTCTGTGCTTCTGTGACTTGCTACCCAAAATCCTAGCACACAGCACAGTCTTCATCTCATTAATGAGAAAAACCAGGACTTGGGGCAGACTCACAGTCACAATGCTGGAAGGTCTAGTATTAACGCTTGAATCTCTGTCCCTCTATTCTCAGCTCCCATCTTTTGGGGCATATGGAACGGATGACAGCAATCTAACACTGCTGGTTCTTCTGATGGGAGCGAGGACCATGGAACATTCTTGGGATTAGAAACACCATCTGCAGACCCGGGAAGCTTACTCCATTCCCTCCATCAAACCCCTTCTTCCCTGCCATACCACCTCTAGTAGGATCTGTGTGACAAGTTCCACAGACTGAGGCGATTGACCTCAAAAGGGGGAGGCCTCCTAGAACCGCTAGTGGAACTGTTTGCCGGAGGAAAAAAAAATATTGAGCCATAGTTCTCATGGCAATCTATCTGTTTTGTTTTCTCTTATTCCTTTTCTTATTTACATGTTCCTGGTAACCTAGGCCAAGATCTTAAGCGAGAATAATGGGTAAGAAACCATCCCTAGAGATGGGGCCACTAACATGATCTTATCCCCGGGGAAACCAACACTTTACTTTCTAAATCATTTACAAAACTATTATGATAAAAACTTTCCCAACAATAAAATTTCATATGGCTACACGTGTGTCATCGGAAGTGGGTTTTGGTAATGGTAAAGAAAGCCTTAATTAGAAAGAATTAAAATAGTTTAAATTGATACATTGAAGATTTATAAAAATCAGGCACTAGATGTTAAATAATAATTGACCATGGGGCTGGAGAGTTAAGAGCACTGACAGTTAAAGATTTATTAACCTGCTCCTGGAAATATGCCACTAGCCTTGGACGACAGCCCCCACTGAATACATCCTTTTCGAATTGTTATATTTTGATGATTTATAATGATGTTACCTGTTCTGTTTGTGATTCACTGAATACATAGTTACAGAGTTGTAATGCTTGGATGATTTTTGTGCTTTACTGTGCCAAATGATTTTTGTTGATATCTGTGATTGTTTCACTAGATATAGTTTCTAGGAGATGTAATGTTTGGTTTTTTTAATATATAAAATCCCCTGCTTGAGAGCTGCAGAATACACTCAGATTCAAACTGCCTCTGTGTTTGTTTCTGTTTGTCACCGTCGAATCCTTGCCCACCTAGCTTCAAAGAACCTCATTCCAGGGACCCCCATGCCCGACTGGGGTGGTCCGTGGCACTTCCCGACCACTTCTGATGCAGCAGAGAGAGGACCCTGAGCCTGCATCCGTGGGTGCTAGGGCCAGAGACGAGAGCCACAGGAGGGATCCTCAGAGGCCTGGAGAGGGAGATAGAGCCAATGTTACAGCGTCAGCCAGTGTGTGAGTCTGTGTGTGTGTGAGTGTGTGTATGTGTGTGTGTGTGTGTAATGGGATAATGCAGGATGTGGAAACTGGAACAAACTAGGCCAGCACACAGGGCTGGGAAAGGAAGCTGACCCCTTTGCTAAGGACATAGACAGGCCTCTTTTCAGCCTCAGCCAGAGGCAAAGTAGATGAGGTTTGTCTGAGACCTCCACAAGGCTAACAAGTCCTGCTGTGGCCAGTTCCTTCTACAAGTGTCTGAGGCCTGACCTCAAACACCAGGGCAGAGGAAGACATGTAGGCACAACCCTCTAGCGGCCAGAACAGGCATCTTACAAAGAGCCTCCCCCTTCTCATTCACCTTTGAGCTCTCTCTCCTAAGGCTTTGAGACGCTTGGAGGAAACAGGTCAGGCCAGTGGTTCCCACAGAAAGGACTGGCTGGCTAGGAGCCAGGAAACTAGATCTTAATCTGCAGAGACTCCCCTGTTTGTGCTGGGCTGGGGCCCGGAAAGGAGTTGCCTTCTAAGCAGCCCACCTGACCCCTGGGCTGAGAGCTCCCAAGGACACAGACTGCTCACCCCGCCTTATTCCTGGGCCTTATTCTCCTCCCCAAATGGAGAGCACTGGGCCCATACCTGCTCCCAACCAAGAGCACCCTCTGCCACAGAGACATCAGCCCAGACATGCACCTGCCTTTACACACACCACCCCTCTCGCCCCACACATCCCACCCACTGCCAGCAAGGGGTACAGTCCTCGCTCCCTAACATCGGTGTCTCACAGTATCTTCACTGCAACAGCTTCCTGCTGTCCCAAGTCGTGTGGCACACAGAAGGTGTCTAGTGACACACCATTTATTCATTAGGCTCCGAGTCTATTTGGTCATGAGAAGGTAAAGAGCCAATCAATGAATCCGGCTTTTGTTGAAAGGCCATCACTGTCGACATGGTCTATTCCGAGCACAGACATTCTCTGAGTCCATTCCCAGCCTGAGGGGGCTCAGGCCATTGTCGCGTATAAGAGAACCACCTGGCAAAGGGACTAATGTCTTGTAGACATGCGTTAAGTCAGCGGTTAACAGAACATACAGTCAGGCAAAATGAGACCAGAAAGATCCTTGGAGGCAGCTGTGACCCTGGGAGACTTCCCGAGGAGGTGGCTTTCAGTCAGGTATCGAGTGACTATGAGCCCCAGCTGATGCCCTTAGCTGAGCTGGCATAGAGGAGCCACCACTGACCCTGAAGGGGATTGGAGCTGCTGTGAACTGTTGGGCACACATTTATGTGAAAGGACCCTGTTTTACATGTTGGCTTTAAAGATGCCTCTACTACACACGCGCATGTGCTGGCTCCAGAGTACTGAACTCACAATCACCAACAGTTGTACAGAGTGCCCGAGCCTACCCTGCCTAGTACATGCATATCCTCACCGAAGCCTTCTTGCACGTCTGCATTGTGCTTGGGACCAACTTACAGCAACTGCTTCAAGAAAACGCCCAGACCTGGGGAGCGTGAAGCAGAACCAACTGGACTCAGAGATGGCACTGCTGGTGGCTGGAAACAAGGGTGAAGCGGTCAGCTGTGACCAGTGTTAGCTGGGACTGCGTCAGGAGTTTGCATTTTAATTTTAAAAACTAAGTGTGTCTTTTTATCTCTGAGAGGAGAGCACGTGGAGGCCAGGGGACAGCTTGAGGGAGTCAGTTTCCACCTTTCTCCATGTAAGTCCCAGGCTGAACTCAGGCTGTCAGACTAGGGGGCCATCGCCTTGAAGGACTGAGCCATTTTTACAAGTCAGTCAGTCAGTCAGTCAGTCAGTCAGTCTGTCTCCTTTTTCTCCCTCCCTTCTTTCCTCCCTCCTCCCTCACTCCTCCCTCTTCTCCTCTTCCCCTCCTTCCCCCTCCATCCCCCTTCTCTCCCTCTCTCCTTCTTCTCCTCTCCCTCCCTCCCCCTCCATCCCTCCTTTCTCTCTCCTCCCTCTCTCCTCCCTCCCCTTCTCTGTCTCTCCTCTCTCTTCCCCTCCTTCCCCCTCTATCCCTCCTTTCCTTCTCTTCCCTCTTTCCTCCCTCTCTCCCCCTCCTCCCCTCCCTCCCCTTCTCCCTCTCTCCCCTCTCTTCCCCCTCCATCCCCCTTCTCTCTCTTCCTCTCTTTCCACTTCTCCCACTCTCCTCCCTTCCCTTCTCTCTTCCCCCTCTCTCCCCCTCCACCCCCCTTTCCCTCTCTTCCCTCTCTTCTCCCTCTCCCTCCTCCCCTCCCTTCCCCCTCTCTCCCTCCCTCTCCCCTCCCTCCCTCCTCCCCCTCTCTCCTATTTTTCTCTCTCCCACCTGCATACCACCTGCGAGTTCACAAGTGCAGTCTTTTGGGAGAATAAGAATGGACTGTGGGGCTGGAGGGAATGGCCCAGTGGTTAGGAGCACATCTGCTCCTCCTGAGGACCAGAGTTCGATTCCCAGGCCCCCAGATCAGATGGCTTACAACTGCCTGTTACCCCAGCTCCTGGAGGATCTGACAACTCAGACTTCTGTGAATACTCACACTTATGTGCACATACCTACATCATACACATAATAAAAATAGTAAGAATAAACATATTTTTTAAAGAGAACGGAATGTGGTTGGCAACATCCCCGCCAGTCTTGAGGATCTGGGGGTCCCTGAGGTCTCAGCAGTACCCAACAGACCACACAAGCAACGTTGAGCGGGCCAACTCTTCCAACCCAAGCCATCCTAAGCTGTGTTGTTTTTTTTTAAAGATTTATTAATTATTATACATAAGTACACTGTAGCTGTCTTCAGATGCGCCAGAAAAGGGTATCAGATCTCATTATGGGTGGTTGTGAGCCACCATGTGGTTGCTGGAATTTGAACTCAGGACCTTTGGAAGAGCAATCAGTGCTCTTACCTGCTGAGTCATCTCACAAGTCCTACGCTGTGTTAAGAGTCTGGCTCATTCACTTGTCACAAGGGCCTGGTGTACTATAGAGGACCCTGGACCCCACAACTCCTTCCTATAGCAAGAACCTGGAAATTAGCAGCAGCCTCTAACTGTCTGTTCTCTGTGCATCAAAAATGGATCTCGGGGCTGGTGAGATGGCTCAGTGGGTAAGAGCACCCGACTGCTCTTCCGAAGGTCCAGAGTTCAAATCCCAGCAACCACATGGTGGCTCACAACCATCTGTAACAAGATCTGACTCCCTTTTCTGGTGTGTCTGAAGACAGCTACAGTGTACTTACATATAATAATAAATAAATCTTTAAAAAAAAATGGATCTCCACCAGGCATCTTATCTGGCAGGGGAAGGGGCGAGGGGGGTTTCCTGCAAGCAGGTGGCATCAAAAGGCCAGGTAACAAATGCTACAGCTGGGCTAGCATACCCTGGAGCTGGGCAAGGATCCTCTGGAACTGGGCTAGCATCTCCTGGAGCTGGGCAAGGCTAGCAATCCCTGGAGCTGAGCTAGCCTAGCAATCCCTGGAGCTGAGCTAGCCTAGCAATCCCTGGAGCTGAGCTAGCCTAGCAACACCTGGAGCTGGGCTAGCCTAGCAATCCCTGGAGCTGGGCTAGCCTAGCAATCCCTGGATCTGGGCAAGGCTAGCAATCCCTGGAGCTGAGCTAGCCTAGCAACCCCTGGAGCTGAGCTAGCCTAGCAACCCCTGGAGCTGAGCTAGCCTAGCAACTCCTGAAGCTGGGCTAGCATCCCCTGAAACTGGGCTGGGCTAGCATCCCCTGGAACAGGGTTAACATCCATGTCCACATTCTTAAATCCCCCCAAACATTATAAATCAGCATGAATGTTCCAAGCATCTCCCACAGTGTGAGCAAGTGCAGATCCCTACCTGTTCAAATGCATTAAAGCTCATCTCAGAGCTATGTTCCGTGGGCATGGAGCCACTATTTCCTCATATGACTGTATATGCCCTGAGGCTGGCCAGCTACTACTCTGCTATGGCCACTTCGCCTTTGCCCAGCTGCTCTGCTCCACAAAAGGCAGCCAGCCACCTTCCCAAACAGAAGCCAAGCAAATAAACCCATCCTAACCACTAGAGTGCCACACAGCAAAAGCTGGGCTGGAAGACCAGCTAGAATGAGCAGAGTGGTCTTTCCAGCATCTATTACTGCATGCCTAAGGAAAGGAGAGGCCACTTCATCTGCACAGAGCGAGTGGCATGCAGGGGCGGCACTGAGGGCTTCAGAGATGACATCGTACCCACTGTGAAGTGGGGATTACTCTTTTTCTGCAGTAGCAGGACAGGCAATGGATCTAAAGCAATGGATCTAAAATCACCTGGCATGGTGATCAGGGTTAACTGTCAACTCGAAAGAAGTTAGAGTCACCTGGGAGAATCCCAGAGAATGTCTGCAGGACGCATCTCCATTTCATTAATCGAGGTGGGAAGACCCATCAGATGTGGGTGGCACCATTCCCTAGGCAAAGAGATCCTAGGATGGAGAAGTGCAGAGAAGTGAGGTGAGCCCTGGCCTGCCTGCATTCCTTGCTCTCTCCTGACTGGGGAGACAATGTGACCAGCTGTTTTAAGCTCTTCCATGTCCCCATCTGGAACTATGGAGTTAAAAAAATATGTTGTTTCTGTCAGGATACTTTGTTTTGGTTTGTTTTGGTTTTGGCTTTTTTGAAACAGGGTTTCTCTGTATGGCCCTGGCTGTCCTGGAACTCACTTTGTAGACCAGGCTGGCCTCAAACTCAGAAATCCGCCTACCTCTGCCACCGAAATGCTGGGATTAAAGGTGTGTGCCACCACCACCTGGTGTCAGGATACTTTGTTATAGCAACCAAAAGAAACTAGAATATTCAGTGTGTCCTTCTGGGATTCCAAAAAATTCCCCTTAGAGTCTAGCTGGAGTCTATGGCATGGAGTTGACAGGTACCCCAGGGCTCTTCCTGCAGGGCCCTATCCTGCTGCCTAGTGGTCATATGGCCTACTGGAGCCTGGCCTATGTGACCAGAAGGGAGAGGCCAAGTAGCCATACCCACTCAAGGAAGAGGCTGGGAGGAGAGGGAGGTATCTATTCGCCCCTGACTTCAACCTGCTTTTGGGGATTTGGGGACAAAGGTCCTTGTGGAACTTGCACTATGAACAAACTTAGAATGGACTTGTTAGATGGTAAAAGTTTGAGGTGAGCTGGGCGGAGCCCAGAGCTGCTGGAGGAGGAGTCAGGACACCTGAAGTATATCCTCTGAGCTGTGCCTCAGTTTTCAGCCAAACAAAAGCAGTAGCAGCACCAGCCTGGGGTGGAGGAGGGGTGCTGTGAGCCTTAAAAGAGGAAGCACTGAGAGGAGGGCAGGCAAAGGGTTTTAGGAGACACTCGCTAATCACTGGTTCTCGGGGTCACCACACATCAGTAAGTTCTCACTCCAGCCTTGCTTATCCATTCAGTGGCCTGCCTTAAGACCAGCCCCTTAAGATAGCCTGAACGAAAAGCTGGGGAGTCTCAGAACAACCTCAGTGCACAGGGGCCATGTCACCCGCAGACACAGAGGTCAGGCCTCCATCTCTACAAGACACGGGTGACACAGTTAACACTCAACATCCCCATTCCCACACCTCTCTGGACAGCTACCACGGCAGTCAACGTCACCGGTCAACCTGACAAGCAAGCCCACAGGAGACAAAGATTTGGCCATTATTCTAGATGTTTCGACGAAGGCATTTTTCGAATGAGATGAACATAGAAACTGGCAGTGTGGGTGGGCTTCGTCTAATCAGCCTGCAGACCCTCCCCTGCAGAGTTTGGATCTGTCGCACACACACACACACACACACACACACACACACACACACACACACAGAGTGATAGCTGCTTCTGCAGCTGATCTGGACTCCTCGGAATAGGTGTGACCCCTGGCACTCGGGAGCCTGAGAAGGAGAGAAGAAAGCCCTGTCTATGTGTCACGTTTTCTGTGGGTAATGACTTGCTATTGCCCCTACTAGATCAATTTCTCATTTTTGCTTCCTGATGAATCATATTCCTGCGGCTGGCTGAAATGAGATGCAGCAAGCCACTCTCCTCATGCCCAGACAGAGCTCTGTTTAACATTTACCTTCAGCCAGCTTGAAGGCGGGGTAGGGGTATATGTGCGTGTGCGTGTGCCTGAGCCTGTGCGTGTGCGTGTGCGTGTGCGTGCATCCCAGTGATATTCTCCAGCTTTGAGAAGAACACGCTGCTTTAAAGAGCTATAGACTGAGTGTCATCAGAGTTCTCCATAGCAACAGCCCACCCCTGCCTCCCGTCCCACACAGGCCTCTGGGAATTCCAGCGATCTTCCTCACAGAGACTGGACCTGTCATAGGCCACCACTGCAGACACTGCTGGCCATTCAGGAACCACGTTGGGTTCTCCGATTGCTTGCTTCCCTCCTTTCTTTAAACTGGATTATATTCCCCCTCCTCCAACTTCTCCCAAAACCTCCCTAGCTCTCTCCCCATCCAACTTCATGTCTTCTCTCTCTCTCTCTATCTCTCTCTCTCTCTCTCTCTCATTCTCCCTCTCCAAGAAGAAAAAAGAAAAGAAAATAAAAAACAAACAAAACTAATATAAAAACAAATAAAACACCACAGAGTCCATTTTTGTTGTTATTGTTGACCAGCTGCTCCTTGGCCTGGGGCCTGGCCTGGAGAGCGTGCGCACAGTGAGACTCCAGTGCCCTGGAGCTGCGCTCAGTGAGACTCCAGCGAAGAAAATTGACTTCCCTTTCTCTGCAGGGATCAGTTACAAATAGCTCTTCACTTCCTATAATGTTGCAACACCCATCGGCACTTCATTGCTGTTTATAATATTCCACAGCATGCAGATAGTAGCATCTATCAGAGTTTTATCCTTTTCGATTGCTGAGTAATATTCCATAATATGGACATACCACAGTTTATAGGTCTGGCATGACCTACAATTTCTGTGATGGGCTTGGGATTGTTGATGGACATTTGGGGCTGTGACTCTGCTATGAACACTTGTGGGATTTGTTTTTTATTTTGAGACAGAGTCCACTATGGTAACTTGTGATTCCTGTCTGTCCCCCTCTCTTGGAGCAACCCTCGCTGCACCCCTAAGTCCTCAAATCCTGATTTTTTTCCCCTCCACTAATGTACTTTACAATACCACACCTTCCTCTTTCCTTGTCCAGCACAATATACTGTGCCCCACACTATACCGACACCTTCCAGGCTCCCACGGGCTGCATGGTACCCCCAATCCTCAAGTGAATTAACATGTGTGCCCATTCTGCCAAGACATGGTGGCTCCTGGCCTGTGATGAGCTGGCATGTCATCCTGTGGTCAAGCAACAAACACACTGCCACATGTCATGTCCTGTCAGGTTCCTGAGCATCTGCCCCTATATCCCACCCCTTGCCTGGCCATAGGTGGGAGGGAAGCACCCCCTGAATGTCAGAATGCTGGCCCCCTCCTGTATCTTTTATTCTGGAAACCCCATGTGGGAAGGAGACCTCCTTTGGTCTAGTGTGTGTCTTCTGGGGCTCTATGCAACAGTCCCTCAGCCTTTCAATAAAAATTTACTGAGCTCAGTGAGGACTCAGGCAGCAGTGCTGGCAAGGATCCACCCTCACAAGCAAAGCTGATGAGTCTGGGACAGAGAGGCCACCAGGCAGAGGGAGAAATATGTGGGAGGCACAGACTGTACCAGGGACAGCAGCCAGTGATCAGGGACATCAGCAGAGAGGGAGGGGAGGAGGGAGAGGGAAAGAAGAGATTGCAATGATGCTCCAGCCTCGAAGACTCCTGTGTCACACACACACACAAAGACACACACACACAGAGACACACAGAGACACACACACAAACAGACATACACAAACACACACAGAGACACACTCACAGACACACACATACAAAGACACACACACACACACATAGACATACACAAACACACACACAGACAGGACATCTATCGGTTGCTGGAGACATTGCATGTTTTACAATGGGAGGACAGAAGCTATTGGCATCTAGGTTTCAGAGGCCAGCACACTACTGTCCAGCTGCAAAGCACAGAGCAGACCTGACAGAGTGTTGCTCCTAGCACAAGAGCCACAGGGATGAGGCAAAAAGCCTGACCCAGAGGAAGAGGCCACTGGATCTAGAGCCAGCAGAGTCAGAAGTGATCCCCCCCCCCCACACACACACTTAACTTGCAGATGGTCCCCAACCCAAGACCATTCAATATCTATTTTCCCACTTTCAACCATACAGTCGAAACCCCTGCTTGCATGTAAACCTGGCTCCTCCCCCCCAGCCAGCCATGTGCAGCCAATCACCTCTAGGCACTGAGCTTTGCTAACTTCCACGCAGTAGGAATGAGTGTGGCCTCTGCAGGCTAGAGATAGCAATGTACAGGCTGGCCAGTGCCTCGAATGCCACCCGTGACTGTGACAGACTCTGGCCTGCAGAGCTGAAAGATAAGAGGGCCGTGACAATCTATCCCAGCAGCCAGAGGTATCCTGCCCAGCACCTCATGGCACGGAGGCTCCGACTGTCAGGGCAGCTGACATTCTAAGCGCTTGCCATCCTCCCGCCCTTGGCTTTAGCGTGTAGCAGACGCACCGTGCATCTGGTTCTATTGTGGAATTAAGGGTGCAGAAAAAGCAGGAACTTTCGGAACAGGGGGTTCTGATGCCAAAGCAGACACCCTGTGAAAATGTGCCCGATCTCTCATGGAGATCAAGACAGTCACCATCACCATGAACGCTTCCCACACTCGCCTGGCTTCCACCAGATAGTATCAGACCCTCCATTTCTTCTCAAGAACTACAGTAAAAGAAAGCATCTTGGGAGGAAAAAGTGTTGGCTAGCTAGAGTGGACCACAGGGGGCTGTGATCATCTCTGGTCCCTAGTAACAACACCCACTCTGGGCTAAGCACAAGTGGGTGCTTCCTGTCCATCTGGGGCTTGGCCCCCATGAAGGAAACCACCTGTCAGCTCCTGGGTGCCAGATGCCTCACAAGCCTGCCAGTGGCTCCTTCCAGACTCTTCCACCCACCCAGTTCTGCACATAGAAGGCTCCTGCCTTATTACCACTAATAAGAAGGCACCTTGATAGCCACAGCCTGCATCAGAAAGGAAATGAAACCCAAACAGCAGCATGTTCCATGGAAATGTCCCTGGCCACAGCAGCTGCCTCCTCTCCCTGGAGGCTCCTTATTTGCAGGAACAAATGCTTCTTTAGCAGAAAGCCACCAAAGGGACCCACTCACGGGGAGGCTGCACCTGCCTCTTGCAAAGTAGCACCCTCAGAAAAAAAAAACAAAAAACAAAAAACAATCCAGTCATGGTTCAGAGTCCCAGAATTCAATTCCTGTCTCCTGTGACCCAGTGTCTCTCCAGGTAGGCGCATGTCCCAGGATGATGTCGTTAGAAGTGGGGATGAGAGAGAAGATACAAAGACCTGACCAGAGCTGGAGGGACCAGAGGGACAAACCAAGCTGCCAAGAGCAGAGAAGCCACCACAGGGGGGCACTCTCATAGCACAGGGCACCGTGAGCCAGCACTGGGCACAGGAGAGGTGGGGGCACAAAGAGGGGAAAGTGACATTAAAGGTATATTATACAGATGTCCTAAAAGCAAGGAGAGAGCGCATAGGGTGCCTGCCAGGCTCCTGTTACCAGTCATGGTGTGATTTCTACCCATGACTGTGTTCCACATCACTGCAGGCCTGGGAACGGCTCCCAAAGGCGTTCAGGGCCTAGGGGGTAGAGTTGAGGAGCCAGCGTGGTCACTGAGTGTCAGCCCCCCCAGGCCCCCCCCCCCAGCTCCAGTCTGAGCTCAGCACCTAATCAGAAAAACCCAGAAAAAACAATCCATCCGTGGGAACTGAGTCACACGAGGCAGGTGCAGGGAGATGATTTGATTTCTCCTCTGTGTTTTTGATACCATCCGTAGACAGTGGACATGTACCTCTCTGCAAACCAGAAAGGATGCTATTTTTACAAGTCTCTAGAGAGTTCACCGCCTCTCCTAGAATCGCTTAAAATAACAGCCCCAACTTCACTAGCACCATCTCCGACCAGCTCCGTGACAAGAGGCTCACTGTCCACAGGAAGGCAAAGAGAAGCAGGACACTGACAAAAACAGAGGTGAGGATGGAAGAGGAAATGCCCCTGACTGTGCAGGTGAGGAAGGGGCCACAGGCTAGGGAATGCAAGAGGCCCCTACAAGTTAATGGCAGCAAGAAACCAGGTGAACAATACCTTGACTGTCACCAGGGACTGTCAGACTCTGATCTGCAAAAATGAGATAATGGTGCCATTGGATGCAGTTGTGACAATATAGATGTATTACTGTATGTATGTATACATGCATACACACACACACACACACACACACACACACACACGCACGCACACCAGGGTACTGGGAGTCGTTGGCTCTCAGGGCAGCTGCTGAACTCAGCATGCAGCAGACTCCATGAGTCTGCCCTATTACACCAGGGTTAAGGATGCAGAGAATATGAGGACACTCAGAGCAAGAAGCTTGGGTGCTTGAATCCCGAGACCCATGACACTGGCTCCTCAACTTCCAGGAAGGGACTTTCTCCTGCACTGACTGTCCCCTTGTTACTAGACCACACCTTGACTTTAAATAGGCTCAGGTGCAAGTCTCTGAATACTGTGTCCTCACACAGTCTCAAGGGGCACCAAACACCCTCCAATCCCACCTGCTCTCAGATCCCAGGGCTGGCACCTGCAAGGCTCTCAAAGGGGCCAGGACTGGCTGACAGGGAGACCAAGAAGACTGGGAGAGGCAGGAGCTCAGAACAGCAGGTACCAGAGAGCCATGAGACAGGCAAGAGCATAACTTTTCTGGTCCCCACACAGGACACCAGCCGTGTGCCAAAACCAGGTAGCAGGAACCACAGAAAAGTGAGCAGCAAAGCCAAGTGCAGGCTGAAGATGGAGGATAGAGAGGAACACACGTGAGGGAACGGAGCAGCCAGAAAAATGGCGAACAGGAACAGAAGGGAATGAAGACACCCTCCTTCCTTCCCTCCCTCCGTCCTTCTTCCTCCCTCCATCTCTCCTTGCCCACCCCTTCCTCCTTTTCAAACCTTCTCTGATTTGTCTTTTAATCAGCTCAAATGCACACACACATCTAAGCCCCTCACCCCCATCCCAACCCTGGTCTACTAAGCTGTGGTCTTCATCAGAGATCTCTCTGTATCCAAGCTCAGCCTGACCCTGGTGAGTGAGGTGTAGGGTGTACAGGCCCAGGCCAGCTCAGAGGTCAGAGGCATCCACCCCTGCTCTGCTTGGGAAAGGAAAGAACAAAATAGTACAAGGTTCAGCCCTTGCTCAGATGTCCCTGGTTGAGGATGGGGCCCAGGCTCGTTGGGGACCCAGAGGTCTGGGGTCGTCCACAGGATTACAGTCTCCAGGGAACAGTAGGAAGGAGGACAGGGGAAAGTGGGCCCAGTGCCTCCTAATCCTGCCAGTTCTCAGCATGCTCAGGCCTGCTGAATGCCAACAAGAGGTACCAATCTCATCATGTAGCTAGGATGGTGAGGATGGGGGAGGGTGGGCTGGAAGTCTCCTGCGAGCTGCTTTCTCCCCAGCACCTTCCACCTCCTGTCCAGGCAGCCAGAGCCCTTGGCATCCTTAGCCCGGTCATAGTCCAAAGTAAGGTGAATAGGCCCACACTTCTGGCAGAGGCAGCGCTCTGTTAACAAATATTTTGCCTCTTGTGCCTCAGGCAGTGATGAGACAGAGGTGGAGGAGAGCCAGGTTTCACCCTGGGCAGCTGCCCAGCAGAGGCCACAGGTGTATCAGCAAGTGGTACCACAGGACAAGCCAGGCAGGAGCTGGGAACAGCAGGGGACATAGAAGGCTCTCAAAGAAATGACAGCAGACCTGCCTGGAGATACACACAGTTCTCTGAGCTGAAAGAGCCCTTGGCACAAAAGGAAACCCAGGAAGATGGCTGATGGAGAGTCCACTGGGACGAAGGTCAGCAGTCTCATGTTGACCAAGGGACTTGGCCACCGACACTGAGAGGGTCAAGTGCCTCCTGGCCTTGGGGACCTTTGTACTTTAGTGTTTCCTCTGCCCAGGGTCCTTTTGTCTCAAAATTTTGCCTTGTTTGTTTCCCTGGTTTCATCTCCTGGCAAAACTTCCCCTGGCCACACAGAGACGTCTCCTGTCATCTTTCACTGGTTACTGTAACAAATTACCTCAAACATGGTAGCCTAAAAGGTTGCAACTGTATCCTATAACTCTGGAGGTCAAATGGCAGAAATGAGCCTCCCCAGGCTAAGTTCCAGGCTCTCCCTTCTGAGTATTTCAAGGGACTTTCAAGCATTCTGTTTTTCTCTTTTCTCCTCACTCCCTCCCAACACCTGCTTTTGCTGTAGTTGCTAAGACGGGGTTGAGTCCCTCACATTGCACGGTCCTAGAGGCTTCAAGCATGCCTGTCAGACTCAGCATGGAGGCAGGGATGTGGGGGAGGGGGGGTGGCTTGGATATGAGAGGTCCCCTGCAGGCGTCCATGCTGAATACCTCATTCCCAGCCATGGTGCTATTTAAGGGGGTTCTGAAAACCTGAGGGTCCGAGACGTAGTTAAAGGAAGGTCACTGGGGATGTGCCTTTGAGGGTTATATCTGTCCCTAGTCCCTTCCATCTTTTCTCCCCGCCCCCCCCCCCCCCCGCCTACTATGACCTGAACAGTGCCACCTCCCCACACTGATATCCTGCCCAAGCACAAAGGGCCAGGTGGTCACATCTCTGAAACAGCAAAGTCAGCCGGTCCTTCCTCCCTCAAGTATGGTGGTCACAGTCATACAAAGAAAACTAATCAGAGAAATGTCACAGTGTATAAGAAGGCTTGTTGCACAAGCCTGCAGACCCAGGTTCAAATCCCCAGAACTGATCTAAGAACCTGGAGTGGCCATGCACCCAGTGCTGGGGGGTCAGGGGTCAGGGGCTTGCTGGAGCTTGCTGACCACCAGCCTCAGCTCTAGGTTCAGTGTGAGACCCTGTGACCAGGGAATAAAGCGAAGCAGATAAAGCAGGAGACTCAGCATCCTCCTTGGTCCTGGAAGCCATCATCTGGCAGGTGACAGAGCTGATACACACATCCCCAAATGCAGTCATGACTCTGGAAAAAATTCTGTTCTGATGGCAGGTGGAATAAGTCTCCATGACCTTGGCCAGACCATCCCAATAAGTACGATACACATTTGCCCATTCTCCCACCATCCCTAAGATGGACACGTAGCACGGAGTCACCCGCACCTGGCTGCATGGAGGCCTTGACCTTACTACCTGGGTATCTTCTCACTCCCCATGTGATCTTGGCCAAGTCCCTTGTCCCTTGAGTGTAGAGACTCCCTAGGCCCCATGGGGCAAAGAGTTGCACACCCAGGAGGTGCTCACAGTACAACACACACACACACACACACACACACACACACACACGCTGCACAGAGCGAGCCAGGTGACCACCACATCCTGGTCACCCACCTGGTGTAGGTTGAGTACTGGGATGACACGTGTGCCAAGCACCTTAGATTTTTCACGCCAGTGCCAGGATCTGATGCCAGGTCCTTGGGGTTGCAGAGGAGCCTCTTACCCACTGAGCCATCTCCTCAGTGCCTGTGTGAGTTACTTTCACACCGCTGTTATCATGGCACCTGAGGGAGTGACATGTTATCATGGCACCTGAGGGAGTGACATGTTATCATGGCACCTGAGGGAGTGACATAAAGGAGGCTTAAGATGTGAGGATCCCTAGTGTGTCCGCGGCTCACTCTGCTCTCTGTGGTGCCTGCCATGAAGCAGAGCACCCACAGCCAGTGACAGAATGCAGCGGACGTGACTTCTGGGTCCCATGCTGTGTCAGGCCAGGTCAGGACTATGTGAGCCATCAACTCCAGTTTCCAGGCAGCCGGAGATGATTAAAATGTAAAGAGGCCAGAACTAGACTGAGGCCCTCAGAGCTGGGAGTTGTAGGACAGAGATGGGCTGACAGGGCTACCTCAGAGTTCCCTTCTTGATTTCCCCCCGTGACTGAGAACCCCTTGTTTTCAGGGGAACTCCACTAACCAGTTTCCTCTGCAGTCTCTTGTAATTTATATTTCAGCCAATGGAATCTGAGAAAGAACGCCATAGGGTCATTCTAAAAACCTCATGAAACGCTGGCATTTGCTCCAATCCTTCTTTATCCTACTTTCTTCAAACCTGCTTCCTCGAGCGTTAACGTAACAGTGACAGCCCTAGCTGTCACTTTGGACCACAAGAAGATCAAGATCCACACAGGAGATGGCAGAGCTGTGAGCCGGAAAGAGCCTGAGTGACTGCAGGTTCTGAAGGGACCCACTGCCATGTAGCTTTGGACTACATGCACAGAAATGCTCTTCTGCTTATAGCACCATGGCGTGGGGGGTTCTCTGGAACTCAGCTAAACCTGACTGAGACTGATCCCGAATGTCCTGGGGATCTGTCTGAGACCAAAGCCTATGTTCTTGAACCTCGTGTCAGCCAGTGACAAAAGAATGTGTTCTCTGTGAGAGTACCGTGTGTCAGCTGGAGCTTCTGGGGTAGCTCTGGCTGGGGGGGGGGGGGACTGGGGGTAGTAGGGGGCACAGGAGTCAAAGAGAAAGGCAGGCCAGCAGACCCCTTGCTGCCGCTGCTTTCCTTGAGGGTCTGGCTTTACCAGTCTTGAAAGAACCTGGTAAAGTCTCCTTGACAAGGAAGCTCTCTGTTATGGGAGTTAGTGAGCGAGAGATTTCAAAGGTCAGCTTACTTATGACATCATCCACCACAGAACCCATGTGGCCACCCTTGTCTAGTCTGGACCAAGGCGTACAAGGATGCAGGACATTCTGAGGGGCCATGCAGCCATGAGCCACAGTCCCCAAACGGAAGAGCCAGTCATGCAGAAATGAGGCCTTTAATGTCAGGGATGTGGCACCCCCTCCCCCATATAACTTGTGATGATCCCAAGTGCTTACTTTCTTTGGTGATGATAGTTCCTTGAGATAGGGACTCTCTATGTAGCCCTTAGCTGTCCTGGAACTCATGCCCTAGACGGGGCTGCCCTTGAACTCAGAGATCCTCCTACCTGTGCCTCTCCAGTGCTGGCATTGAAGGTATATGTGTGCCACCACACCCAGCTTCCTTATAAAGAAGTCTTGTAGTAGGATGGGTGTGAGGCAGGAGCCTGCAGCAGGTGAGCAGCCCTGTTTACAGACCAGTGACTCAATGCCCACCCAAGCCCCGAGCTCCTGCCTGCAAGCCTTGGGAGGCAGACTAGGGTACCTGAGTACCTCCCTGCCCTGGGCTTCCCAGTCCTGTAACTCCTTCCTCCCTGGCTCCTTCCTCTCTCCCTTGGGCTGCCCTTCTGAACTGGGAGAGGAAGGGGGCACCTGTTGCCCACATCTAGCCACTGGTGACTGGAGTCGACGCATGGAGCAATTGTGGCAGGCCCAAGAGAGTGACAGCTCAGCTCTGTGGGATGTGGGGAAGGCTGGTGAGGTGAGGGGGCGGTGCTTTCATATGCTTAGCAGGAACAATATTCCTTGCTTTCAGTTATCCATGTGGAAAGGGGGGTGGGGATAAAAAAACCCACTCCTGATTGGTCATAACATGGTCACAGGACCCTTCCCCATTGTACCCCAGGAACGGTGGCCATGACTCTGGCTGCAGAAATAACCCCCTTCTCTGTTGTGATCTTAGGAGAGCATAGCACAGGGACAGCTCGCCTTGGGGACCCTGTTAGATATGCTTGTCTCGGCCCCACCCAGATCTCCAGCCTGAGTCACTGGTGAGGGTCAGCCAGCTGCAGTCTAAGTGTCCAGAATGGGGCAGGGTTCCACCTCCCACTAGTGGGGAGTTCATTTGTGCCTGGCAAGGTATTAAACGGTACTGGGACCTCTGCTCCACCCCTACCTCCCGAAAAAAAAAATAGCACCCGTTCAGTCTTGAAACCCCAAACCTCCCCAGCGGATACCAAGTCTTCCTTAGAGATTGGCTCTGCCTGAGGTAAGCACTGGCCTAAAGTCTGAGGACTTCGCTGAAGAGTCTACAGACAGGGGCCCTCCCTGCGAACTCAAAGATCCCCACGGGGAGGGAAGCCCCGCAGGGAACTGGGAGAACACTGGCTTGTCGCAGGGCACTCTTTGTTGACTAGCAAAGAGCGCAGGAAAGCACCTGGCTACCAAGAGGGGAGGAGTCAGGACCGGAGCTCCAAGGGGAGGAGTCAGGACCTGAGCCCAGATCTCAAGTCCTTCCGACTCACCACACCCCTTCCTGCTGGGACTCGGGATCGCCAAGTCCCAGATCCACCCCACCCCACCCCACCCCACCTCCTTTCCTCGTTTTTCTAGGCTGCTACCCTGAAATGCCTCTTGTCCAGGAGCTGAGCACAGTGGCTACTTCCTCCAGCCTGACTATCCTTGGGCCCCTTCATGTCTTAGGTAGTCAGAAAATGCTCGCCCCGTGACCCAAGCCAGTGGAGGAGGGGCTGAGAAGCCCGTGCTATGGCGACTGCTCCTTTGGATTTGATTCGCGGGTTTTCACATCCTCTCAGGCTAAGAGGTCAGGGCTTTTTGGTTTGGTTTGTTTTTTTGTTTTTTAATTGCCTGAGGGCAGAATAAAAAGTATTCTAGGCCAGAAACCTATCCCCCAAAGGTGGTGAATGGAAACCCCAATTTTAAAATTCATTTCAGGGCTGGGCTAGAAGACTAGGTGCAGGTACTTGGCACCCTGTGTGAGATCCTACCACACACACGGTGGAGAGGGAGAACAAATTTCTGCAAGTTGACCTCTGACCTCCCCCGCCCACCCCTGTGCCTCATGACATGTGCATATCGCCCCATACCCCTGCCACTTACGTAAAATCATTAAAATTGAATTAACATCTACCCCAAATGTTGCCCAAGAGCCTGGGCCACCACTTTTCTCAGAACCTACCCTGAGAAAATACTACTCATGACAAATTGCCCTTTAGGACGAGCCTCACCTGGGGCAGCTCTGTCTAGGAAAAGGCTTCTGTGTCCCCAGGAAAGGTACAAGGAAGCCAAAGCCCACTGCTCACAGGGCCTGGTGTGCCCACTCCACGGGTGCTCCTGGGCAAACCCTGGGCCAGCTCAGAGCAGCCAGTCCCCAACAGGCAGGTAAGAACAGAGAGCAGCCAGGCAAGTGACAAGGTTACTGCCAAAAACAGAGAGCTTTCTCTCTCACCAGAGGCCAGGAGGGACAGCCCAACATGTGTAGGAAGACACTGGGCAAGGCCAATCTTAGACAGTGAGGCAATGGGCACCTGTGAGGGGTAATGAGAGCCAGGCCTGTGATGGAAAAGGAACAGAAGAAGACAAGGCTGGTGGCCCAGCAAAGAGGCCACGTGGTCTGATAGCCACGTACAAACAAGAGTGGTTGTATATAGATGTACAGATGAACAGTATATAAATATACTATCTCCTCTGCAGGCTGTGCACCCTACCCACCAAGTTCTGTCCAAAGCTGGTTCAGCGCTCCGGCACATCCAGGAGGAGAACCCTCTGGAGAACCCTTCAGACAACCTTTTAACTCTTCAACCTTGTGTTCAAGCCCTGAGTCCACTGGAAGACCCACAGACAGGTGGAGGGTATCTATGGCCACCAAGGTGAAAGTCTAGCATTCGCAACCCGTTTGCATAACCACAAAGATTTCCCTGTGGCAGCTGCGTAGTCAAATCCAGACCTACACACAGACACACACAAACCCTGCCTCCAGGTCAGATCGGCTGACAGCATCTCCCTGATTTTGCCAGCTGGACCACACTGATGGAGGGGTGTGGCTCATTTGACTCAAGGGCACATTATCTCCTGTAGCTTTGGCTAAAGAAATTGCATGGCTTTGGGAAGGATGCCAAACATACATGCTGGGGCTAGGGAGATGGCTCAGTCAGTAAAGTGCTCCTGCAGAGGGTATGAGGGCCTAAACCGTAGAACCCACGTAAAGAGCAAGGTGTAGACGTCTATACTGTAATCTGAGTGCTAGGAGACAGAGACAGGCGGATCTCTGGAGCTTTCTGGCCAGTTAGTGTGCCCAGTCAGACTCTGCCTCAAGAAATAAGGTAGAAGAGTAACTGAGGAGGACACCAGCATCAACATCACACACATGCACGTGCACATACATATACACACATGCACAAATACACACATACACACACACACATATACACACATACATGCACACACCACACACACACATACCATATACACACTCAAATATATACACATACATGCACACACATACACACATAATATACACATATACACAAACATACACATATACATACACATCATACACACACACATGTACACACAAATATACACACACCACATACACACACATAAATGCACACATATACATACATACACACATATACATACATAAACACACATATACACCTAAATATGTACATACATATGCACCATGCACACAGAGATATGCTTTGTGTCAGGAGGGTGACAAATGTCGGCCAGAGAGTGCTGAGCAGGGTGAAGCTATGGCGAGCTGTGGCCGAGTGTAGACACCCCGTGCGTATCTTTTCACAGGTCAAGCTGGAGGAAGGGAAGCACCCACTAATTTTATAGATGTGTCCAAACTCCATCAAGGGTGACAGCTGAGACCAGAGCAGGAAACTGTCTCTCCTCTGGTGGCATTAGAGGTCAGGCTGGACAGCCCCAGGGAAAATCAGGAGAGTTATTCAGGAGGGTCTTTGGACACTACACCTCAGTGAGGAGGAAGAGACAGGAGCACCATGGCCAGGGAATGGAAGAACTGAAGTGATTTCTGCAGTCACAGCTGGCTCTCCGCACTAGAGATGCTGGGACAAGAAACCACACCTGTATCAAACACAGGCAGCTCTCCGATGTCCCTTCCTACACAGCATCAGCCATCAGCCATTCCCAGGAACTAGTGTGATGGCTCGTAGTGTCAGCTTGACGGGATGTGGGATCCAGGAGAGGAGCATGCCTGTGAGCGTGCCTGTGAGCGGCGTCTGGACTGGGTTAAGGTGGAGGACCAACCCTGAACATGGGCAAAACCACTCCATGGGCTTTAGTCTTGGCCTGATTGAAAGGAAGACAGTGGCCATCTGTCTCTGCTTCCTCGCCATGATGTCATGTGATCAGCTGCCTCACGTTCCCGCCACCATTGCTTCCCTGCCGTGACGAACTGTACCCTCAAACCATGTGCAAAGCAAACCCTTCCTTCCTCATGTTCATTTTGTCACAGCAGAGAGCAAAGAACACAGGCAGGCAAGCTAAGCGCTCCAGAGTTAAGGTGACAGATGGTAAGCTCAGATTTGATGCCACACTATTCCATTTCATGTGAGGGATCTGAAACCCTGAACGCATCCCTGTCAGGTACTCGGGCATCATGGTTCTGCTTAGCCTAGCCCTGCTGGGTCTGAAGACACACCATGATGGTGCCCCCTCTATGGGCAGTGCAGCTCTGACTCACCACCATACACTGGAAGAGAAACTGAGGTCCAGACAGGACCTTCAGGCCAGTGCCACCATCTTGCTACACATAGAAACAACCCCAGTGTCTGTGGGGGACGGCTGTGGCTCCGCAGAGAGAGCACAGGTCTCTGAGATGCACCTGCAGTCAAACTTGACCCTGCTATGAAAGCCACGAGACCCTGGTCCTTGAACCTTGAACCAGACTTCGTGGCACCTCCACTCCCCATGCACCTCACTACTTGGAGGGTTACTAGAGGGTTAAGTATAAAACACGCCCCAGTGTTCCCAATATAAAATCACGTATGCTCAGCGGCAGCCACAGCAATGTGGCGGCAAATGTTCCGTCAGCCTCCCTTCGCTCTCTCCATCACGTTAGCCATCCCCAACCCAGATGCCTGAGAGATGTTCTTTCCTGTCTAGGGGACAGATCTGCCTAGAATTCACTGGGGAGGTCGGTATTAGGAGACAACATCACATCATGCAAACATGGCCGCAGTGCTCTTGTACCCCAAAGCATTAAGCCACCCCAGTTCTGTACGTCCACATCTGAGTTAACCTGTGTTCCATGCATTTGTGTCTAGGAGAGCCTCTTCCTAGCAAAGCCTCTATGGAAGGAAGTTGATCTCCATTTCTGAGTGCACAGAAAATGGCCGAAAGCCTGGGCCATTGCTCCCATGTGGGGAACTCCATGGCCTCTGCCTCAGCTTCCGGGGCATGGTAAGACATAGGACTCTACACTCCCAAGGCAGCCTTAAGGTCTGGTCCACAAGGCTCACTGCCATCAGCTTTAGCCACAGGCAAGTGGACCCCTTTCCTTCCAGCAACTTCCATCCACTCTTCCCATTTCAACCTAAGAACAGCAGACACAGGGCTCTAGTTAGGAACCCTACAGTCAAGTCTATAGCTGCCACTGCTGTTGTATATCTCAAGAGAGCCAAGTCCTTCCCTACCTTTATGGCACTGAGCGTGCTGCCACAAGGCAGACATCAATGAACATGTGTGTTATAATAAAGTCATTTCAAGAGCAGGAGGACTCTGGCCGGGTTGACTTGAAAACAGTCTGTGTTTTGAAAAGCAGATAAAACTTGCATCATGTGCATCTGACACATTATGTAATGTTCCACGGTGTCATCCAAGGGGGTGGTGGCAGCAGCGTCATGCCCTCTCTTGGATCCTTCCCGTGACTGGAGAGCCCTGAGCTATAATGGACCCGATTCATGGTATCTGTGACATCATCTGTTGACTTACCAGGGACCTCAAAGCTGGACCCTCACATCAAAGAGCCTTTTGAATAAGGGGCAAAAAGATGCAGCTCCTTCATTGGGGGCTCTCAAGCGGATGGTCCCCTCTCCACTGGGATGTTCAAGGGGTTCTGATGGAAACACGACTGCTGCTATTCCGTAGACTCACTTAAGGGCATGTCACTCCCGGAAACCCTCCCTGTTCTGGAGCCGGTAGCACCCCGGACAGCACTTGCACATGGAGGAAATGGCTATAGGAGCGACAGCGGCTTAAAGTCTACAGCCTTATTCACGATCACACCCTCAGTCTCCCTCTGTCCTGGGCTGGACGGGCCACCTCTGACTCATCTCTGGAGCACACACCTACACCTGCATCTTCCTGTCTCACGGCCCCTCACTCCTCTGGAAACCACCTCTGCCCATGCCCACCTGGCACAGGGTCCTGTCACAGGGCACCTTCCCCATGCTTCAGCCCTAGTATCTCCTCTACCCCAAATGACTCAGGCTTCAATGAGACACTCGGTGCTAGTCATCAAGTGGCCTAAGTCTGAGGTGATATGGCACAGACCCCAAACACTGCCTGGGTGCGTAAGTCCCTCGGCTCATCCAGCTGAGCCCCTGGGAAAACACTGACCACCACACCGACAGGAAGGATGAAATGCCCCTCCCCCCATTATTGTTACATGCATATATGTGTGTGCATGTTTGTATGGGTGCAGGTGCATATGCACATGTGAATGTATGTGAATGTGGAGACCAAAGACACTGAGTCCTTCCAATGGCTTAACAAGTAGACACACAAGGTCTCTCGCTAACCTGAAACCCACCAAGTAGGCTCAGCTGGATGGCCAAGGAGCCCTATAGATCCAATGAGCACTATAGAGGCAGCTTCTGCCTCTCCAGTGCTTACAGGCGTGCTGGATCCCACTCGGCTCTTTGGGTTTCTTTGCTTTGCTTTGCTTTGCTTTGCTTTGCTTTGCTTTTGTTTGTTTGTTTTTTAACCATGGTTTCTGGGGACTGAGCTCAGGTCCTTGGCAAATATTTCCCCAACTAAGCTATCTCCCCAGCTACTACCACTGCACACAATTTATTTTAAATAAACTGTAAAAAAAAAAAAAACCTTGACTCAAAAGGCCTAGCACCCTCACTGCATCCCCTAACAGCCCCCAGGGGGACACTCAAGTTGCTAATCTCACATATCACAGATAGAAGAGACCAGCGCACTAGGGGCAGCTACCACGGGAAGCAAACTCTAACCACAGGCTGTCTTCAAAGCCCGACTCCCGCAAGCACAGGCTGCCCATCCTTGCTTGTTTCTTGTTGCCGGATTTTGTTTTGATTCCTACCCCTGCCCCTCATTCCCACCCCAATTGATCAACCGTGTTTAAGCAGCCAAGGTTGCAAAATCAAAGGCCTCCTTCGAGCTGCGCGGAAGGACCACACATTGATTTGTTCTTTCCTGGAACTGCCAAAGGCCACTTTCACAGTCCTGCTTGCAGCTGACCTGAAACCCTCCCAGCCCCCCCCCCCCCAGCCCCCCAAGCATCTAGGGAACAAGCTAAGGTCAACCTGGCGGCTGGAGTCTGGCGAAGGCCAGGCAATTAACTATCATCTCACCAGAAGCAAAGATTGTTTAAAAGCTTGGCGCCAGAAAGCTGACGGCTTCAGGCTAGGACAGATTTATAAAAATGGTCAAGGAGCCAGCATCCAACGACACAGAACCTAAACAAAGGTTCTGCTGACATCAAGCTTTCAAACCTAAGTTGCTCAGGCTCCTAGTTAGGACAGCAACTAGCCTATACTGTTGTCCAATCAAAAACTCTGACGCCAAGCTGGGCGGGGCTTGCAGCCCACTGGTGGGTGGGTGAAAGCCTTGGGGAGGGAGGAGCCTGGTGTAAGTCCTCGGTTTCTGTGCTGCAGCTGACTCTTCCTGACATGGGCTTTGGGACACCAGCCACCAGATGCGATAGAGTATGACTGAGGAAAGCCTTTCGAAGTGGCCAACAGGCTCCCAGCAATGCTGCCAATTCCCCGCTGGTAATCAGCAGCCTGCCAAAGCATCAAAAGGGAATACCTAATGCTAACCCTAAAGGACCAACCTTGTAGCATTGTCACAAGTCAAGTCTCCAGAACACTCACTTGCCGAGTTTCCCACCAGCCCCGGTGGCTGTCTGTCGATATTGCAACACAACATTGGTATCTACAAAGTTCATATTCAAGAACCGTGCCATCATCAAGTTAGCGAAATAAATCTCAAAATGGCTCTGGTACATTTACGACTCTGTGTTGTGCCAGCTTCTTAGCTAGACTCTGGGTTAACTGGGCCTTGGGCAGCAGGTGGAACAAGCCTGCCTGCAGGCCCTATGCCTCCAGGACTCCGAAATCACTGTGGCTCTTGAGGTAGGTACACATGTCCAGTGCAATGCTTCCCATGCCACACAAAGTGTCTGGAGAACAAAGGTGGCATCCATGAACTTTCCCCAAACCACCAGTGTTGGGTTCCAGCCCCCTGAGTGGGCTGCCTTTTGAGATCTCCCATCTTCCTGGGCAGTATGGGAGAGCAGCTCTACAATAGCTCCGGCAAATTAAAAATGCAATAGATAAAATACAGAATTAGAAGTGGATGAAATCTCTCAGAATACAGGGATGGAAAATGAAAAAGATAAGGAAATTAGTGATGAAAGTCTCCCTGAGCCACTATCTAAATAGAGTTCTGGAAGGTCAGAGAAAACAGAAGAATAGAAATCGTAATGGTGGAATTAGAGAAAATATTCCAGAACTGAAAGACAGTCTCGGATGGGAAGGATTCAGGGGGCTGAGAAGACACAGAAAGCTCCCAGAGAGAGAGAGGGGGAGAGAGAGAGAGTGCTTGCCTACAGTAGATCTGGCATGGCTTCATAGCTCTTGACTGTGAAGAGCTTCAGTGGCCCGGAGGAAGGGACTGCCAGTCTCGAACATGACACTCAACTAATGCAGCAATCAAGAATTAAACAAGAGGAGACCCATTTTCCCGGTTCGAGTTCTCAGACAACACACCACCCTGGTACCCGCTCTCAGCAAAGAGGTGTGCCAGTAACCCACAAGTTGGCACCATCAGAAGGCAGAAAGCAGTGGAAGAGGAAGGAACACATGGTAAGGTATAACTGACAGCCCAGACGACAGCCAGATCCCAGGCGTGGAGGGCAAACAAGCCCAGACTCGAGCAGACGAGCACCTGGATTTACCCAAGAAGTCAGGACCAAGAGACAGAATTCACCTGGTGTCCCAACCACCCAAAACAGCCATCCAATGCAGAAAGAGTTTGGGATTAAATACATAAACCCTTAAGTTAGCAACCAGATCAACAGCAATATCTAAACTCCCGAGAATGCAAAAGGCAGAACAGGAGGCAAAGGAGATCAAGCCTTCCAACAGACTAAGCTTTGAGCAGCACAGACCTACGAGAACACGATATCCCCCATAGTGTGTTGGAACTGGATCAGGAAGTAGGGGTTGAGGGCCAAAGAGCGGGAGCAGAGAGCTGTGCATGCTTACGTTTCATAAGAGTCGGAGCATAAGACTAAAGGCGTCAAGATTAAGGCGTGCTAGCATCTGATTCGGTGACAAAGGGAAATATCAAACTCATCAGCTTAAAAAACAATGTCAAGAGGAATTGTCCAAGGAAAGGGCAAACAGGGGAGGGGCTGAGAGGGAAGGAAAAGGGGAGAAGGCATGAGGCCTCACGATGTTCTAACAGGCAGGAGACCTGGGGATGAGTGTCCCCTTTCACCCAGCATCAATAGGCTCACACCCGGGTCTGTCAAAGCCCAGGGGTCTAGATTCTCCCCTCAACTCCTCGTTCATACGCTCAGGTGTGAACACAGCATTCTAGTGCCCAGCTCAGGTGTGAACACAGCACTCTGGTGCCGAGCCTGACACAGCTTCCAGAAAACAACTGGAAGCCACCACCGCCAAGACAGATCCAAGGGCAGCAGTGCTGACCTGGGCCGTTTCATCTGTGACTCATGCTGACACCCTCTGCTCCTCTTCATTTCCTAGCATCGTGAGGTATCTCATGGTATGTGTGCTCCTGAGGTCCCCTGTGAGGCCATCACCAGGCGACCGTGGGCTGTCTGTGCCCAAGGCCCTCAGCTTGGATTTGTTAAGTGTGTGTGGGTTTGTTTCAGAGTAAATTCAGATTAGACAGGCCTTCCTTCCTGCACTGGCCTCAGTGTATGTGTCTGTACAGTGGGGCCATAACACCAACCTCAGAGGGTGACATCAGAATGAAATGACCTAAATAGGAGACACTGAACACTTTATTATCTGTCATCACCATCACACAGTCCAGGATATAAAGGACAGTTCCCATGGCCACCTCTAGTTACTTCAACCATCAGTCAGTCTATAAGCATCATATTTGTCAACTTCTTAAACTGGGAGCCCTGTCCTGGCACTTCTCAGCTGCCCCGTGATTACCAGTCAGGAACTATAGGCTGAGAGCTTGGCCTTCTGTCTTGTTAGTTGGGAGTTACCAGTGTATAAGCAACAATGAGCTTTGTCCAGTCCCAAAAGGCAGGTGACAAGCCCGCCCAAGGTGGTGACTTCTTGCCCAGATCATTTACTATTTGATCAGCTGGACCTTGATACATGGCCAAGTCTCCATACTTCCTCCCCAACCCCAGTTCCAGCCTCCTCTTAGAGCCTCCACCCTAGCCTCATGTTTGCAGACTTCACTCTGATTTCTGATTCCTGCACTCAAAAGGCCCAGAAGCCAACACTCCAGTCTTGCTTGGTCCTTCAGTGGTGGCATCTATACCTCTCAGGTACAGATAATAACCATCATGGAGCAGAGAATCCCATGGAGGAATCCACTTGCTGACTCACTCCAGCTCACAGCCCAGGACCACCTGCCTAGGGATGGTGCTGCCCACAGTGGACGGGACCCTCCCACATCAATTATCAGTCAAGATAATTCTCCTCAGACTTGCCCACAGGCCAATCTGACCCAGACATTTCCTCCAAGGAGGCTTTCCTCTCAGATGACTCTAGGCTATGTGATCTTGTCAAGTTGACAAAACTGATTAGGACGCCACCCCACACACAACCTGCATGGAACATCAAACAGATCACCACAGAGCCTCAAGCCGTCTTCTCTAACTCTGGCTAGATAGTCAGCCCCTAAGTCAGCCTGACAACAAAGACATGCTTTTCTGGTATCTCATCATCTCCGTGTACATCCCTGCTTTAGCAAATACCACAGAGACAAAAGCAAAGTGTGCTTAGCAATGGTCATGACCAGCACCATAAACTCTCCATGGAGACGGCAATAAAACAAGCTGACCTCTGCTCTAAACGGAGGGGAGGAGGCATGGAGGCAGGGAGGTGAGCCTGGAAATACTTGTGTGGCCATTCGGCTAGACTCCCGCACAAAACAAGGTCAGATGTCATTTTCTGGGAGTGGAAGTCCCTTGCAACTTACATGTCTAGACTGGGGACTTTTTAAAATAGTGTATATTCATTGCATAAAAATGATGGGATTCGCCACATTTCTATATAGGCTTATTGAGTACTTTGATGCTATTCATGCCTATTTCCCTCTCTTGCCCTCACTCCCCAAATTCTGCTGGTTACATTCCTTTTCCTGGATAGACTCTCTCCTACTTTCATGGTGTGTGTGTGTCTGTCTGTATGAGTGTGTGTGTCTGTGAGTGTGTGTCTGTCTGTATTGAGTGTGTGTGTCTGTGAGTGTGTGTCTGTCTGTGTGAGTGTGTGTGACTGTGAGTCTGTGTGTGTGTGAGTCTGTGTGTCTGTGAGTGTGTATGTGTCTGTGTGAGTGTGTGGTGTGTGTAAGTGTGGTATATGTATATGTGTGTGTGGTATATGTATGTGAGTGTGTGTGTGGTATGTGTTTGTGAATGTGTGTCTGATGTATGTGTGTGGGTCTGGTGTGAGTGTGTGAATGTGTGTGTGTGTATGAGTGTGTCTGGAGTGTGTATGAGAGTGAGTGTGAATGTATAGTGTGTGAGTGAGTGTGAGTGTGTGTGAAATATATTTTTAATTCTAGATTGCACAGATGACAGAGAACGTTCAATGTTTGCCCTTCTGGGTCAGGCTTACTTTGTGCGACACGGCCTGCAGTTACAACAGTTTCTGTACACATTCTAGCACTTCCCTCTGGGAAGGGTGAGCATGAGAAACACTGGGGGTCCAGTTTATCCAAGGAACGAGCTTTTCCCTGGGAAGGAGAGTGGCTGGTGGGATAGAGATGTCCAGAGGGTAAGGTTGCAGGGCTGAATCTGGCCTGGTGGCCAAACAACAGATCGTACGAGGTGCACAGAGGTGTGGCCCAAGTAGGTTTGGCTCCAGGTCCAGGGCTGGCATGCCCTAGGTGAAGAAGGAAGCAGAGATGATGTCATCTACATTCAGGTTCTTCCCCAGCAAACCAGATCATCTCTGAGCCCCTCTCCACCTGCTGCCCCAGATCCTAACCAGGTGCTCAGAACTCTGCCTTCTAAGTATGTCATAGCATAGGAGATGATTAAAAATAGTCTTAAAAAGAGAAGACTATAAAGTGGCAAAGGCTCCAGCTGCATGAGAACCACCCCCCGGCTGCCCCGCCCCCCCCCCCAGGAGGGAACAGCAGGAGTGGGGTGTGACGTCATCGTCATCGGGGCTCTATCCAATTCCACCCGGCGCGCTGCAGGAGATGAAGTGGCTTTTGACCAGGGCTTCCAAATGCCCCCAAATCCTCTTTCAGCTTTCACTCATCCTCAAGCACTTTGGGTCATCACCTCCAAGAAGCACCGAGCTCGAGGGCAATCACAAGGAGGATATCAAATGCGTGGGCTCCTGAGTCCACTGCCTAGATCCCTGCCTTTCAACCCCAGCTCTGGACTTGGCTTCAGATAGGTAAACCCATTATACAGCAGGCAACAGAACACACACCAGACATGTCCTGGGGTAAGAATTGATGGACAGCTTTACCCACGAGCACTCTACACTCATCCGGTTAGGAAAACTCCTTCCCTGGGAAGATGGATACAAGAGGCTACCCTCCTTATGAAGTCCCAAGAACAAACCAAACGACAATCTCAACAAACGTCCAATGTGAGGAACCAATGGCTTTATGTGAGGGGTTACCCCAAAGCTGCAGGATGGAGGAGCCGGAACCTCAAGTGAGTGTCCACTGACCACCCTCCCTGCTTCCTAGGAGGGAATGTCAACAGTCAACAAGCCTTTCTTGGGGTCTCCTGCAAGAAGTCACAGCCATTCTGAGGAAGAGGACAGTTGTTAGGCTCAGAGGAAGCCCTCTATATCACGGCCCTACTAGCGACTCCCACTTGTCACGCAAAGTCTGGCTTTCAAAACTACAGTCCCCACCATCCTACAGGAAGTTCGCCAGTTGCCATGGTTCCGACCGGAAGTCTTCGACTCCAGCAGATGCTGGACAGAGCTTGCCCTTTTCGTCTCCCCGGAAGGCTAGCTACCTCACACAGCTGATCGGCCTCCTTGGATCCCTGAGTGTCTGTACTGCTTTAGAAGAAAGGTAACTTCATATGCCATAAGTGTTAGCATGACATCAAGGCCTCACCCTGAACTGCTTCTAGACTAAATCTGCTGTGCAGCAGTGAGGAGAAGACAGGTGTGGCTAACGTGTTCCTTAGATGGGAGTCCCTGGGACAGCTTGGTGGGTCGTGTCCAAGGTGGAGCAATGACTTGGAAAAACATTTATCTAACAATGGTCATGACTAGCACCAAAATTGGAGATATATAACATACAAATCCTCTCTCTCTCTCTCTCTCTCTCTCTCTCTCTCTCTTTCTCTCGCACAGGCCACACACACCTTCTCTCTCTCTTGAATTTTACTGTTTCTACATTCCCCAACTTGACTCTTTTTCTGCACCTGACCAAGTGGTATACATGGCCTTCTGGGCGCCTTCTTCCCTACCCAGCCATGGATAATATCCAAATGAATGGGTAGAGCTACATACAAAAACAAAAAACAAAAACAAAAAAACAAAAAACAAAAAACAAAAAAAAACAAAAAACACTTTATTTATAAAATGAGCAGCAGGCCAAATGTAACCTACAGCTAAAGTCTAGGACTGACCACTCGGTGAGGAGAAAATTAATCACAGAAAAGCAAACACACCAATAAAGAGGAAAAAACCCTCAGACTCCCCAAAGGCTGCTTGTACTTCCTTCTATGACAGACAGAATCTACCACTATTTTCTTTTTTCAAAAGACACCAAGGGACGTGAAAGTAGGTTTCTATGGGAACGGGAGTTCACTTTTAATGGCGCAACCATTATAAAGACAATCGCTTTATTTTTCTTCTTCCCTTCAGACACAGGGTAGGCGTAACCTATGACCTGTTGGGCAGGATTTTGCCCGGAGCTCTGCTGTTCCAATAAAATATAAAATGCCATAGTGTTCTAAAGGCCAACAGGGCACTTCATGATAGCCAGGCCTCTTGGGCAAGAGGCACTAGGGAATGGCTGATCTGATCCGGTGTTTTCCTTCCCCAGGCGGCGATGGTGCCAGCAGGCAGCTTGGCTGTTCTGAGGAGGACAGGCCCCTCTGGCTGCCAGCATCCTGGGTTCAATCCTCTTCATAGGTCAGTTACCAACCCACAGGGGAGGGCTTGCCTCTAGCTATGTACACTCCATTTTCAAGATGAGTTCTGCCCCCTCTGGTTTCTGGGTACACAGATAGGCAGGAGTCTCCTTTTGCCTTAATCACAAAACCAGCCAGGGCAAATCAAGAATGCCTACCATTTACTGCTGTGTGCCTTTTCTATAGAAAACCCGAGAACTGCAGCCTTTTCTGCTGGGTCTCAGGGTGGAAATGAATCTCTGGCACTTGAATGTGAAAAGAATCCAGGAACCCAGCCAACAGAGCTGCGTGGAGCCCAGAACCACACGTGGGCAGCCCACGCCCCGTGTGCCACAGGCCAGAATGCACATGGCTTTAGGCAGATAAACAATGCCTAGGCCCAACCTCTCCTGACACCACCTTCCAGGGGTAACTCAGAGCTCCCAGTAAGCCAATTCCTACTTTACCAAGGCAAAAGCTGAGAAATTGCAGGCAAAAGATTTCTTTCCCTGGGTCCCACGGTACGTTAGCCACAGTATCAGAGCCTCAACTCTGACCATCAACCTCACAGGCCAGGCTGTGTTCCCTAACCACACAAGAAAATGCCCCAAGAGAGACCTTTCCCAGACGGTGAGCTTTTACCTGCAAACCAGAGATGACTTAGGGCCTGGGGTCTGACTGAAGACCCAAAACATCCACACCAAGATTCATGCCTGGGAAACAAGCACACAGCCCCAGTGCTAGTGACCCAGCAAGGCAGCCCTCTAGGGACAAATATCCACATCTGATTTTCTCCTGGTTTTTAAATGGAACCTTCCAGGGTACTAACTGTGCTGACAGCCGGGGTGGGGGGAGGGGGGGTGGTGGATTCAGGGAATGGGGATAGAGAAAGGCCCTTTCTGGGCTCTTCCCTCTCTAGCCTTGTCCCAGAGCACAGACCATCTAGACTCAGGTAGATGAGCAGAGCAGAGAGTGGGCTCTAGGGGGAGAAGGGAGATAAGTAACTAGGGGTGAGGAGGTTGGTATGGTACCTCCAGCAGACCACAGCAGACGACCCCATACCAGACTCTTTGTGGTCTGCTGGGGGGCACCACACCAGCCTACCAGGCCAACCCAGTCTTTTTCTCATCCATAGACTTTGGCACCACTCTTCCAGGGGTAGACCTAGCAGCTACCCGTGTTGTGGGTTGTTGTTCTCTTCGCATATAACATGACCACTATTATCTTAGTCAGAGCATCATGACCACATTTCACAAGACAGGGCCTGTGGACATTCTCCTGTGGGCATCCCCGACGTGCAGGACACCCTTCTCCCACGTCCCTCCTCTAATCCCAGTGAGCATGTGGTCTCAGGAAGTGCTAGAGTAAATAGGAGGTATAACGTCAACTTGAATGGGGACTCCAGCTTTCATGAGTTGTCACCCATGTAAGTGGGGGGACAACTTTACAGTGATGTAGCTATTTTAGGGTCACCCCCAGTCCTATAACAGCTCAACCCTGCTTCTGAGGATGAACCCAATAAACTCACTGTCCCACAAAGCTCGACATGAATGGAATTGTTCCTTTGGCTTGTTGGCATCTTATGTGGGTGAAGAGATGTTTCTTCCTGTCTCCTCAGGAAAAGTTATACCAACATCAGGTCCCTGATGCCACTACCAGGTCAGGAAGCTCTGCTTTCGTCCATGAACTCCCTGGAGGGCTTAGCAGGGACACAGTGGGGTGGCTGGATGGTGGGTGGATCAGAGGAGGGAAAGCTAGGCCAGAGCCTAAAAAAGCCATTAAGAAGCCCAAGCAAGCTCAGAAGAGCCAGAGCCTGGGCCCAGGCCACTGAGGAGGAGGAGGAGGAAGAGGAGGAGGAAGCAGTAACAGAGACAAGCACGAATCCTTCTGGAACATACAAACAATGCCCTATAGAGAACAAACGAAGTCAAGTCTATGGTCAAAGTCCAAATTCAAAGGCCCACTTGGGACCTTCACAGCCATCAACAATGAGGTTAACATCCTCTCTACCTGTGTGCTTATACCCATAGGATGCTTGCCCTCAGCCTCACCTGGGTTCAAATACCGACTAGACTTGCAAGTCATATGACCTTGGGGGCGGTTCTGACTAAAGGTGGCAGTGCCTGTCAGAGACCACAGTCAGCAGGACTCCAACAATGGCAATGATGCTGCTGAGTACCCCTCAGAGGAGGATTGCGACAGCCTGGTGTCTGTCCCAACTACCTCACCGAGCCCCCTCTGAGAGGTGAGTCTACGCCAAGCTGTTCTAGAAAAATCAGGCTAGAAACAATGACATCAAGTCCTTAAGGTAGCAGAAGAGGACAGAGCCCCAAAACAGAGATGACCACCATACAGCTGCAGCAGGGAACTGAGTCCTGATTGTCCTGGTGCCTGAAATGGTGTTCTAAAAGGTTCAATGTGCCTGCCCCACATCACCACGCAAAACAGAAAACCCGGGGATTGGGAGAGAGTTGCCAGGCTCCTAATGAGCAGGAACCCACTCAAACCCTGGCAACTGAGACATTGTCCAGAGTGGGTCACTCCTCATCTGGACTCTGGAGCAAAGAGGAGAGACCAGCAACACTGTCATCGGGACACTCAGCAGTCAGCTGGGAGGAGGCGCCTGGCCACCTCTAACCTCTATACCACCTGCCATGGCTCTGCAGACACGCTGGGTCAGTGAGCCTATGCTTGGAACTTCCTCCCAAGGGTCATTTTCTCCTCTGTGAAAAGGTCAACAGCCAGAGCCACCCTCACTCCCTTGCAAGGGACCCTGTAAGTTTTCACAGGGAGTCTGTGCCAAGGGATGCTATGCTGCACCACAGAACCTTGGTGACAAACTGCTCGATGGCCATCGTGGGCTCCTGTCTGACAGCCTCATCTGCTGTGTGGCAGTTAATGGAGGAATGCCCCCGCCCCCCCACGGAGGGAGGCTGGGTTTTTCACGCAGCGTATCTGGCCTCCCTCCACCCCAGTGTTCCTCTGGGGAAGATTTTCCATATCACAATCACAGCCTGAATTCTAGAACCCTACAGGACAGGGGGACAGAGGCAGAGGTGGAATGTACAGACATTGTGAGACAACGTGCTTCCTAATAAACACCTGAACACTTGGGGAGGAAGGACCAGCTAACTCCAAGCTGCTCTCTGAAAGGCAGCCTGCAGGGCCTAACCTCAGCCTGCCTTCACTGCTGACCCCAGAACCACCTCGTGCCAGGAACAGAAGACTCCAATCAGCCTTGTTAGACCAACAGTAGGAGCTGCCTGCGAATTGTACCAGGAGCCTCCATCCCTCTGATTGCAGACCCTTGAAGTCCCACTGCCTCCACCAAGTGTGATCACCAAGACACTGTGGCCACCTGTACCCGGAGCAGTCACAGGCTTATAAATCAAACCCTGAGCCAGGCTCTGCTGGCCACGCCTACCCACAGCCCACCTAAACTTAGGCAAGCCAGGGCCCCGGTATAGCCCCCAACTGCTCATCCAGACAATATCTGGGCCTCTGACATCCACCAGCTGGCTCAGCAGATGCTCTGAGAATAATGTAGAATGCTTTCCGGACTTGAACTTTTGGCTGAGACCTTCTCAATACCACAGGAACAAAAAAGAGAATATCTCTTTTCCTAGTCCAGACAGAGAAACAGAGAAATAGAAGACAAGATCCCTGGCCTGAACTCCATTCTTGCTTTATCTCAGCCACACCAGGCAAATCAGACAAGTCCCACTCAACAACTGCACAGAACTAATGTTCACCCCCCCCCCAAGACACAGCTGACTTTGCCCAAGCTGTGAACAACCCAAAGGTCCTTCCTCAGATGAATAGAGAATAGAATGGTGGTATATCCATTCAGTGGAATAGTACTCAGCAGTTAAAAGGAACTATAGCTATAGTAAAGACTGTGTGGATGAATCTAACATCAAATTGATCAAAAAGGGCCACATCAAGAGAACACGTTGAACTGCACCATTCAACTGTAACGGGGTCCAGAGACAAATTGAACCTACATGAACTAAAAACAAAGATGAGGATAAGGATCAGGCTCAGAATAAAGGTTGCCTTGGTGATGGGCGGGTGAGGTTACTGACTGGGAAGGAAGGTGAGGGATCTGGGAATCTTTATGTAGGTAGCAATTACCTGAGGTGTACCCACAACTAAAAGCATGCTAAGCTTACGCTTAAAATCAGTCTATGTCATACATGTAATACATATGTAATACATATGACATTTGAGATACATGATTTGAAGTTGGCCTCTTACTAACAGAATCCATTGCTGTTCAAATTATAACTGATATTTTGCCTGAAAGTGTGGTCACCTCAAAGCGAGGAGCTGAGACACCCCTCTAGCCCTTCAAGAACTGTCGCAAATCATGCTGTGTAGTCCCATCTCTCTGCCTCACTTCGCCGCCTGTTCCTTTACAATAATTGAGCTCTACCAAGGGACCTGATCCTACAAGAATAATTGTCTGTGGCAGATAGTATGTGCTCATTAAAATGCCTAGTGATTGCCTAAGGTACATGAGACACACCAGATCTGACAGCCCCAACCAGATACCATCTCAGCAATGGTATGCTGCCCACCCCAAACCAAACCCAAGCTCTCTCCATCACTGCAGCTCTGAGCCTCCTCCTTTGACACAAATCACAGTAGCTGTACAGTAGCAGAATCCAGAGCTGCCAGTGCAGTGCCCACTCCCTGAGCCGCCCGCTGGCTCCTTTTCAGGTCACCTCTGCAGACCTGCACTGTCCTTGCCAAACCTCAGTTGGAGAGGGCCACGTGAGCTCCCAGAAAACATTCTCTCAGGTGTAATGTTTAATCTAGACTCTTCCCCCCCACCCCCCGCAGGGGCTCCCTGCCCTGCTGGCAAAAGGGACACCCACAATCCTCCTGCCCCACCTCTGTCCAGACCTTCCAGTTGGATCCTGGCGAATTCAACCTTGGACTCTTCTTCAGCCCCGAGTCAGTAGGGGAAGTGGCTTAACCCAGCCTCACCTGTGCATGGGGCCAGGTGGGTGAGGAGGCCGGAAGTGGATTTATGTCCAATTCTGCAAAGCTCCCATAGGAGAGAGGGGGCTCGAAACACACTCCACCCACAGGGCTTGAGAGCAATGCCTTTTGCGAGTGGGAGGGGTGGGTCTCTTTTCCTTAAGAGCGCTCTCTCTCTCTCTCTCTCTCTCTCTCTCTCTCTCTCTCTCTCTCTCTGTGTGTGTGTGTGTGTGTGTGTGTGTGTGTGTGTGTTTGCTAAGTTTCCACACCCAATACTTTCTTTTGGAAGATACTTCATAGTCATAGGTGGCAGAACCACAGAGCCCAAGTCTGACACACGGGCCACCAGGAGTTTCTCTTTCATCTTGTCAACCGCCTCAGGCAAGGGGGTTTAGTTCCAGCCCCTCCCTAGTCTGTGGGGCTGGGTAGAGAAGGTCTTCTGAACCTCACTCAGTTCACTGGAGTCCTCAGCGTGCCCCCATCATCCAGAGCCTCTCGGGACTGACGCTGTGCCCCACTCCAGGTCCCCAGCCCCATAGCTACTTCGGAAGAGCTTTAAGTCTGGCTTGTGCGCACACAGCACACAGTGGCACTTTCTCCTGGCCCTGACCCGGGCCACCGCCCCCCAAGACTCCACGTACAAACTTCTCTAAACTACCGGAGGCGGTAGGAGGGGGGTGATGGTCCCCTGCTGGGAATGGGGTGCACACACGCGCGTGCCCACACGCACACGCGTGCACACACACGCCCACGCACCGCCCCACCCCCTGAGCTCTGCAAACCCGGCGCAGGCCAGCCACACCGGCTCCGGGGCGCACGGGGGGAACCAGCCGGGCCCACGCTTGGTGGATACGGGCCCTCCGGGGAGGCCGGGGCCGCGGTACCTTGCAGGTTTTGCACACGGATGTCGCTGATCTGCCCGATGAGCTCCTCGCGCTGGAACCAGTCCCACTCCTGAGCAGCCATGGAGCGCGCGCGGCGGGCCGGGGCGGCGGGCGGCGGGCGGCGGGCAGCGGGCAGCGAGAGGTGGGCGGCTAGCGCGGGGCTGGTGGGCGGGCGAAGGGCCGGCCCCGCCGCGGGCGGACGGGCTGGCGGGCGGGCGCGGGCGGCGGAGCGGGGCGCCCGGCGCGCGCTCACTGCCCGGCGGGGGCGGGGGCCCCGGGCGGGAGGGAAGAGGGCGGGGCGGGGCGGGAGGAGCCGGCCTCAGGACAGTCCTTTTTTTTTTTTTTTCCTTTTTTTTCCTCCCCCACCCGCAGGGTGGGTGTTGGTTGGATTGTTTGGTCGCAAACGCACAATGATGAGGCACAGGGGGGTCGCAGCCCATAGATTGTGATGTCTTGAGGGGGTGGGCCTGGTGACGCAAGCCAGGGTGCCCCTAGCGCTGGTCCAGGATGTCTGCCCCTTCCCTATCCTGTCCCTTCTAGTCGCAGTAGGAACTCCTCCTATGCCTGGATCATCTCCCTGCTAAAGGCAGCTAAACCCTGTCCATCTCTGATCCCAGGACCATGGAAAGTGAGTGATGGGCTAAGTGATGTGGAGATGGAGTTTCCTATAGAGCAGGAGTTGGGGGCAGCGGGAGTGGGAGGGGGGATCCTTTCTTGGTTTAAGAGTAAAGGCCACTTCCGGTTCTCTCCAGCTGTTGGGAGAAACAGCTCTCCTCCCAGAAATGGGTTCCTTTGGGGTCTTGGCCACAAGAAATCTGGTGCTTTATCGAAACCCCAAGGACAGGCTGGGCAATGGCTCAGGTGGTTCCCTGCTTGCCTCGCACGCAGGAAGCCTTGGGTTTGATCCCATGCGCAACATAAACGGGGTCTTTGCATAATCTGTGGTCCTAGCACTCTGGAGATGGAGACAGCAGGAGAAGTTCAAGGTCATTCACAGCCACCTGGATGAGTTTAAGGTCATCCTGGGATACCTGAGACAGAACAGGCCTTTGTGGTTCCCACTCTGGGCCCCTGTGTCTTTTAACCTGAGAATTCTGGAGCTTATCTTGTTTGGGGCTCCACAGGGCCTGTGTACTTGCAGCCAACTCCTTTATCGGTTAGCCAACAGAAAATCTGGGAGTTTGTCTAAAGTGAGGAATGACTTAGGGGTACACAAGTCCCAGTGTCTTGCTCTCTGTTCAGATCCTACCTACAAGAAAACCAAGTATGCCATTGGTAGGATGAATGCCCAGAGGGAGAAAGTGCGCAGAGCTCTCTGAGTATGGAGACTCACCGAGGCCTGCTGACCATTGCCATGTCTGTGGAAAGCCCAGCAATGAGCAAGCAAAGATGAAGGCCACAGACATGTCTCCTGGGAGAAGCGGGCCCTGGGGGGGGGGGGGGCAATGAGAAGACCCTTAAGTCATTTGTGTTTAACCCAATAACCAGCTGAGATGACAATCCCAGATCAAAGTGATCTTCAGAAAGGGGGACATTGTCAGCTGAGGGCAAGGAGCCAGGGTGGAGGTAACATCAGCAAGGGTCCCATAAAGCCTGACCCTGAAGCTGAGACTAAAGGAAGGGAGAGGCCCACCTCCCCAACCCCCCAGAATCCAACCCCCAGGACCAGGCATCCACCCAGCAGAGTAGATCATGATCTCAGTGCAGATCATGGGTGTCTGAGGCTCTCACTAGACCACTCTGTCCCTGCCTGGATTCAAGGTTACGCTATAGAGCCAGGTCCAGTTAACATGCATGGTCTCACCTCTCCTCCACAAGGCATCCCACTTGAATTCGATTTCTATCTTTGCTGTGGGTTGAAAATCATTTCCTTCACAAAGCCAAGTGCTAAGAAAGTCAGCTTCGTTGTCTCCATTGTGAGATGGCCAATAGAGAACTTGACTCAAAACAGTATGTGGTTGAAAAATGATCAGAAAGGACGGGCTATCTGTGATGCCTATTCTTGGGAATGACGGGGAAGGAGGCCTGAGTCACTGCTGATTAAACACCAACTGTAAACCTGATGTTTCTTTGAATCAAAATGGAAGGAATTTTAGGTGGTTTTCCAAATGGCCTGGGAGCCAGAACTCACTGTGAAGCTGAGCCCTAACAGCACCTGGATTGTCACTGAATGAATAGGATCTCCTACAGGACCTCTAAGGGCGTTGGGAGCACACCTGGTCTCTCTCATTGGTCCTTGGGCTTATACCCTCACCTGTCAATTATAGTACTCCACTTCGATCTATCGCTACAAGTTGCTGCAGGTCCTGGCTATCACCAGGGCTTGTGGTCTGGTGCGCTCTGTCCCTCTTGGATTCATGTTTGGAAGCCTGCCCAGCCAGCATGGTGATTTCAAGAGGCTATGAGACCCTAAGAGGTGTGGCCTCCTGAGGGGTCTTAGGTCTCAGAAGGAATTAAAGTTGTTGTCGTGGGACCCCAGCTGTTGTCACAAGACCAAGTTACCACAGAACAAGTAAGCTGGGGTATCAGAGGGTTGTAGTAGCACTTACCTGCTATGCACAAGGTCCTAGATTCCAAACCCAGCACCACCAAGGGTGATCCCTCCAGCTCCCTTGCTTCCTGGTTTGTGGGCAGTCTCTCCCTGTCACTCAATCCCACCATGATGTCACCACTGCAGTGAGAGATTGCCAGGAGCCTCATCGTGACCGTGGCTATGCCACATGCACTTTAAGCCCTTTCAAAATGGAACAAAACTCCCATTTGTTAGTCACAGAAACAGAACATGGACCGATAAACATGTCACCTCCAGGCCTTTACCTAACTCGTCCCCTGTGACACAATCCCCGGCTCCTCCCTTTCTCAGCTTATGCCTCCTGAATCCCACTCACCTCAAGAGCACCTTCTCCATCACCCTGGCCTGCTGGGTGACTGACTGGTGCCAACCTGGCGCTATTTGGTATACCCTCCTAAACCCTGCTGGCCCATGTCTACACAGCATGAGCATAACATTTCCTTAATGGCTTTTCCTCAATCACCCATGAGGTCCTAAAGAACACAGCCGAGTCTTAGCCATTTTCTCCACTTGACCCTGAAGCACGGTGCCTGGCACAGAGGAAGGTCTCAAGTACCACACACATGAATGGCCCTTATTGTAAGCTTGGAAAGCAGAGGATTGCTGTGACCAACAGCTGGCCTTCATGACCGGGTCCAAGCAAGCTTCTGAGAAGGCAATCAAGACATGTTTGCTTAGCTCTCATGGCAAAGCACACCCCGTGGAGAAACAGGCACCAGTGCCAAGAGAGGACTACCCCTTCCTCAGGCACGTCCAGCCTTCTGGAGGGTGTGGACTTTGGGGGGAAAACTGGGCATTTGGCCTCTCGCATGATTGAACATCTCTCTCTCTCTCTCTCTCTCTCTCTCTCTCTCTCTCTCTCTCTCTCTCTCTCTCAGACATTTTTGGGAAAGGAAAAGTACTCTGCCTACAGGCTTGGCTTCCTGGAAGTTCCCAGCAACTGATTTTTCTAGATGTTTCCCAGTTCTTCCAGAATCTTGGTCATTGTGTAAAACTGACTTTCTCCTGAAGGGAAAGACTTGGGAGGATTGCAGAGACCTACCTGGCCCCTGCTCCTGGGGACTGATTAATGCAGGCAGGAAGGGTAGATACAGGTTTCCTTCTGTGGTCCAGCCTACATGACTGTCATGTGGATTCCAGACAGTAAAGGATTAGGTAACCCCAGTGTTCCTGTGCAACCCCACTGGGAGGGGTGGGAGGAGCCCAAGAGAAGGGAAGCTGCCCTCTCTGGAGACAGCCACTTCCCTATCTTCTTCATTGTTGTGACAAAATGCCCGAGCAGAACTTGGGCGGAAGAATTTATTTAGGCTCATGGGTTTGCAGGTTTCCACGGTCATCTGGCTCTGTGGCTGTGAGCCTTAGAGCATCATTGTAGAAGAAAGCTATTCAGATAATGACATCTAGGAAGAGGAAGGACCTCCAGGAAGGAGGCCACATCCTTGGTGACTCACTTCCTCCTGGTCTCATTCCTCTCTTCCCGCAACCTCCAAGGAGGCCACCATATTGTGACTCCTTCAAGGGATCAGTTGCATCAAGGGATCAATTGATTGATTGATTCCATCAGAGCCCTTGAGATCCAACCACCTCACCAAAGCCCACCAGGCAGGGACCATGCCTTTAACTCCTGAGCCTTCGAGTTACTTCTCACCCAAACCACACCGTCCTCTTATGTGTAGACAGCCTTTGTCAGCTCAGAAGGGATGCCAGAGGCCAAAGAGGTAGAAATCCTTGTTAGAGGAGCTTAAGTCACAGCCTGCCCCAGGTTCCAAACAGAACTCTTTGTCCTGTACTCTCACTCTCGACACTGGAGAACTGACAGTGTTCTCCAATGTGACTGGAGAAAGACCTGGGCCATAGGCCACACTAACACTTGGTGATATATATATATATATATATATATATATATATATATATATATATATATATATGCATGCTTATATAGTTTAAAAAAAAATTTTTTTGAGACAGAGTTTCTCTGTATAGCCCTGGCTGACCTGAAACTCACTTTGTAGACCAGGCTGGTCTCGAACTCAGAAACCTGCTTGCCTCTGCCTCCCAAGTGCTGGGATTAAAGGCGTGCGCCACCACACTGGGCAGTTTAAAGTTCTTATCTCAATCAAAAAAATCTCTATACTAGGGGCTGGTGAGATGGCTCAACAGGTAAGAGCACCTGACTGCTCTTCTGAAGGTCCTGAGTTCAAATCCCGGCAACCACATGGTGGCTCACAACCATCCGTAACGAGATCTGACTCCCTCTTCTGGTGTGTCTGAAGACAGCTACAGTGTACTTACATATAATAAAAAAATAAATAAATCTTTTTTTTTAAAAATCTCTATACTAATCAGAAAGCTAAAACCTCCAGGAACCCAGATGAGTAATTAGAAAGCCTGTAAACCCAGAATTCCAGAGACTGACAGAAGGACTAAGAGTTTGAGGCCAGCTTTGGCTGCATAGCAACATATGGCAATCAAGACATGTTTGCTTAGCTCTCATGGCAAAGCATACCCCGTGGAGAAGCAGGCACCAGTGCCAAGAGAGGGGATTCCTTCCTCAGGCACGTCCAGCCTGAACATTGGCACAAACATTTAAAAAAAAAACAAAAAACAATAAAACTTTACAAATTTTAAATGGAAAAATCTCAAAGTTAGCAGATCGCAAAAAAAAAAAAAAAAAAAAAACAACAACAACAACAAACAAACAAACAGAAAACAAGACATTTCCTAGCCAGGGGTCTGCAATATGATGTCACCAGGCTGCACTGTGCCATGAATACCCCTGGCTTCATTCATTCAACAGACCTTGGTTGAGTATCTCCCCTGTGGCCAGGCCCTGTGTATGGTATGGTGGTCTCCTCAGTTTAACCTCACCACTGAGAGAGGAGCCTTTGGGGCGCTAAACAGAGGGCTCTTCCTGGCCCTAGTAGCCATGCTGTGGAAGATGACAGATATGAAGCAGGTGCCCTAACAAGTGGGTGGCAGCCTCCATCAAGCAAAGGAAATAGATTCTTGAACTATTTAGATGGAAGATTTGACAGCCCCGTATGCTTGGCTAGGGAATCCTGTAGCTCCACATCTCTATACCTCTGCTTCTAGCATTCTCTGCCTGTCATTGCCACTGTGTTAGTCACCTTTCTGTTACTCTACCAACTATCAGAGCTCATCAGCTTTTGGAGAAAAAAAAAGGTTTGGTTGTCTCAGTCTCTGGTTGGCCTGCTGCTTTGGGCAACGCAATGCATCATGGTAGTTGTACAGGGCCAAACAAAACCAGTTAAAACCAATCACCACAGGAGCTGGAGTGTGGAGAAGAGCAAGTGGCTAAAGTCCCCAGCCCTTTCAATGACAGGCTCTCAGGGACCTGAATATTCCTCAGTAGACCCTACCACCTAAAGATTTGAAGCCCCTGGGTGGTAAGTGCTACACTTTTACCCGAACACCACTGCGAGACACTTAGGTTCAAACTATAGCACCCACTTTACTCCAAACTCCTGGAAAATGCCTTGAAAGTTGGGCTATTTTATATTGCCTAACATAACTGTTGTTATGTTAAATATGTCAAGAAATATCAGTGGTGTGCATACACAAACAAATGGCGTTTAAGCCTTATTAATTACTAACTCCTGACCCTCACAGAGCCAAGAAGCCCAAGGCAAAGCGGGGATCTCTTCCATGAGCAAGCAACAGGCCAGAGGACACAGGGGATGCACAGCAACAGAAAGGCACTTTCTCCTGCCCCAGCTCGGTGTTGGCTGTGTGATGCCAAGCCACTTCTCAGCCTCTCTTGACTTCTGCCCTCTGCTCACGGTCTCTGCCTGTTGGGGTGTGAACTCGGATGTTTATCTTCAGATGGTTCGTCACTGAGACCCAGGTTGCTTCAAAAGCTCAAAGCAAACCACATCTGGAAGATAAGGTGCCCCTGACATTAGGAGATTGCCTATAATATGCAAGATTAATGTATTCCCTAAGATTTTATTAATTATTTTGGTATGCAGAGGTGTTAGTGGGTGGTTTAAAAAAAATTCTGCTTCCCTAGGTAGATTGTACCGGATGCCCCAGTTTCCACAAATAAAACCCTTCGTTGCTCCCAGTTTTGAACAGTCAAAGGCGGCTTCCCTGGGGATGGAGCAGCTAATTTTTTTTTTTTGGTAGCTATAAAAACTCCATTTAAGGAGTGTGCATTTTCCAGAAAAACTAATGATAACCCTCACCCTCATCACCACCACAAAGAGGAAGATACTAGTGACGGTAATGTGGAGAAGAGGGCGCTTAAAAACTTTACAGAGGGAAACGCCCACACCCTCAAGTGTTTGCAATGAGATTGCAGCAATGGACATCTTTTTTTGTTGTTTTGTTTTTGTTTGTTTGTTTGTTTGTTTGTTTGTTTTTCGAGACAGGGTTAAAGGGTTTCTCTGTATAGCCCTGGCTGTCCTGGAACTCACTCTGTAGACCAGGCTGGCCTCGAACTCAGAAATCTGCCTGCCTCTGCCTCCCGAGTGCTGGGATTAAAGGCATGTGCCACCATGCCCGGCTTTGGGGGGGGTGCATTTTGAAATCTAAAGCAAGTTTTTCTGCTGAGAATCCCAGAAAAGATAGTTCAGAAGTCAGAACCAGTACCCATAAACCTCTTGGGCTTGTCCCTGAAGCTCACATTCTCTAGTGGGAGAAGCCATTTCTAGTTTTATTGTACGTCTATTGTCTACCTGTGCGGCTGGCGTTTAGTCCTTCCTGCTGGCAAGGACCCAGCCAAGGGCATTTATAACCTCATTCACTCACTCTTCTCAGCAACTCCTCTGGAGAGGAGCTGTCAGCGTCTCGATGTTAGACATGAGGAAACTAAGGCCAGAAAAGTTTGAGTGTCCCCAGGGTCACTGGAGAGCTTTAACCAGGAAGAGACTGAAACCTAGGATCTGGGTGCGGGAGCTCCCCTGAGCTTCATGTCCTCTCTATAGTAGCTTTGAGCTCGGCAGCTCCCACTTGGCGCTGTTTAAGGTGGAGTCCCCCTCTAGGGAGCACTTTTGCTGATTTCTGGCCTTAGCTCAATAAGACCAATAGGGCAAGCTCACCTCCAGGTCAAGAACAAAAGACTCTGCACTGATCCAAGAGAGGTCCCCAAATTTGATGCCCAAGGACCCCCAAATAGCTTCACATCATTAAGACACTTCAGTGGAGCCTTTGTGGAAGGTGCGTTTGTGTATGGCACAAGGAAGGGACACTGCCTGCATGCTGGCGAGGACATTATTGCCACTTTTGTCTTACTGTGCATCCGCATAGACTAAATCAGCTGTGACATCACTGGGGGCTAGATTCCTAAGGGACCATCAATGAACATGAAGTTTGTTGTTAACCAACAAGTCCTTATGTGACATGTGACTCTGTTCCTTGCGGTATAAATGGATTTGCACGTAGATTCCTTTAGGGCAAAGGAAGAAGCCGTTAAGCCAGTAGCAAGTCCCAGTCACTTGATGTAATGACTCCTGGCTGTTATCTGTCCCACCACGACCTGACCTGTCAGTTTTCCCACCTCCATCTTCACCCTGCTTCTCCTGGGATGTGGGAGTCCCTGCACTCCTCTGGACCTGGGCTGGATTTCATGGCTTGCCTGATAAGACGACTATGGCCCTTCTGAGGCCACTCAGAAGAAGTCTGGCAGCCTGGACTCCAAATGCCTCCTGGATGAAGCCAGTTGCCATTCATTCATCAGTGTGAGCCTGCATACTGTGTGGAAATGCAAGCATACCCCACCACCCAGCAGCTAGAGCAACTGAGTTGGGAGACAGACAGACACAGGAGAAGAGAAGCCTTGTTCCAGGGCCCATGTCCATCCAGCCCAATGGAGCTGTGGAGGGCTTCAGACTCAGCAATCACTGGAACTGCATAAGAGACTCTTGATATCACAGAGGAAAACATGTGTACGCTTTAAAGTGCTAGAGATACAGCGTGAAGTCCTAGAACCCAGAACCCAGCCCTGCTCTCCAGAGTCCCCTGTCCCAGCTGCTGATACATCTTCTCCCTCCTTCTATCACCAACTATCTGTGTCCATTCCCTTGATGGCTTCCAACCTCCTCCCTGGCAAGTGATCTTAAACCATCATTAGAAAAGGTTGCTTCTGGTCCACTTTGGTATGTCTCTAGTCCCTATCATGAATGACCCCCCCCCCATCTTTATCCACTCGGTTCCCCTAGGTTACCTGCTCCTGTTGCTCAAAAGAGCTGCTTACATACAAACTCTTCTGAGCCTCCCTCGGATCTTTGAGAGGGCTGGGGGATGTGGTTTATGCTATAGAGTACTTGCCGAGCATGCGTGAAGCCCTGGGTTCCAGCCCTAGTGGTTTCACACTATCCTGGGAAGAGAACAAATACATCACAGAGTCATATTTATCAAGGAGGAAGGAAGACACGGACCAGATACGACCACACCATGAAGCAAAAGAATCCAGGTGACACAGCGGTGTGAGCTGTAGGGTTCTGTTGGCTAAAAAGTCCCGATGCTCTGATGGAACGTAACAGAGGCCAAGGTGAAGATCTTCCTCAGAGGCAGAGAGGAAGGCACATAAGGGCAGCCCCTGAGGACTGGATGTGTGTGGTTTCTGACCTGAGTCTGGTCACACACTTTAGAGTAGGTAGTTCTGACAGACCAATCTATCCATTTTAGGGGTGGGTGTTCAAATTAGTGATAAAGAAGGGAGCGCTGTGTCACAGGCTTTTTGGTCACACTGTGAACCCCAAGCTTGTGTGTCTATCCCTAGCTCACCCCTTTACTCAAAGAGCTTCATGCTTACTGTAAATGAGATTAAAGTCAACATAGATCAAGAGGTGACGTAAGCAACCAGCTGACAGGGAGTGGACATAGGAAAAACGGACCGAGTAAGAGGAAGTCAGGAGGATGAATAGTGAGACGCACAGGAAGTAGAAGGGAGGGACATTCAGTTTGAAGGGTTTTGAGTTGGTGTAAAGGACGGCTTTTTCCTTTTGGGATGCTGGCTGACGAGGAAGGTCAGCTGGGTGCTTTCTCTTCGCCCCAGTATCTGGCTCCCGATTCTTCACTGGTAAATCAAACCGAACATTTAAGACACGATTAAGAGCAACAGTGAGGTTCCACCTACTAATTGGCTGTCGCATTCACTCACTCCTTCCTCCGCCTGGAGTGCACCTTCTCTTGACTTTCTTTGGTGAGCTCCTTTTGGTCGTTCTCATCTAGACTAGCCTCCCATTTCTTCAGGGAGCCCTTTTCCTAATAGGATTGTATCAGTCAGCTGTGGCCGCAAAACAAACACACCCATGAAGAGAGTGATCGAGAACAAACAATGCTCGTTAACTCGAGATTCTGTTGGAATGCACACGATGCACATGAACTACGGTGTCAGACTGGAGGGCCCCATCCAGACAGAGTTAGCACCCAGGGAGGAAGCCAACAGGACAAGACATAGGTCAGCTGTCCAGGCCCCTCAGTGGCAGGAAGGAGACCAGAATGAGTGTGGGACTCAGGCTGTGACTGCCAGCAGGCGCAGATTCAGATCCCAGCCCTGCCACCTCCTTCCCGTGACACTTTGGACAGTCCTGGACTTCTGCCCTTGTGAAAGGGAGTCACAATGAGTTCTAGAGGCAGTCAATGCACATGGTGTGCGGAGCAGCTCCCTACACACAACAAGGCACACAACAAGGACACTTCACTCTGCTTGTGTGACAGACTAATGTCACTCAGAGGCAAGTGCAAGGCAGGATCCCTGGTGGGAGGGGCTTCTGAGGAGTCCAGGTCTAGGTCCAGCGACCTCCGTTCTGCAGTGGCTATGGCCTGGGGCAGCTGTGACTGGGTGCCCCCCTCCAGGGGCAGGTGCAGGGCCTGCAGGATGCTCCATTGTGTCTCAGTAACCAGCCACATTTTCGAGGTATTGTTGAACCCACTGATGAAAAGTCCTATTACAGTGTCTCCTTTGCTAATTAGCCAAACCTTCCTGGTGCCAGGTTAGTAAGGGTGTATTTGCCTTGCTTTAGGGTTTGCCCTAGAATGTGGGTCAGAGGTAATCAGGCACCGTCCACCTCCAGCAGTTTGGACCATAGCTTGGTGGTAAAGTTGGAGTAAGTTGGCACGAGTCACTGTGGGTTATATGGGAAGCCTGCCTGCTTTCCCTCTCCCCCGAATTTGGGAGTTTGCTATCTCTATAACCAGTTCCTCTATCCTTGGGGTCATTTACTAGCTTTAGCAGGAAGCTGGAAGAGAGGATGGGAGGGGGGAGGGGCTTGGGGAGACAGGGGAGGGTCAGTAACAGAGATAGCAAGGACTGGCGCTGATCTGAAATCCAAAGCTGCCTGCATGGTTTGTTGCTCCCTGTTTTAAGAACAGGCTTATTTTCTTTTTTAAAAATAACCCTTTTGGGAAGACCAGTCCACGGGAACATCACCTGCCCTGGGGCCAGATCATTGCAGAACCCCTTTGGCAAAACAGGAGGCGGGCTCCTGTCAGCCTTTGGTCCTGAGGACAGGCTCCACCCTCCAGCATCCCTATCCACAAGGGACACCATGGGTGGCACACCTCTAGCAGCAGGGCCCTTTTCAGAACCCACTTCTCCCAAAAGAATGGAACCCTCACTCCAGGGCCACATGGTCTCACTACAGTGTGCAGACAGGTTGGGGAGTCTCAGCTTCCACTTGATCCTGACAGGACATGGGTCAAGTGTGGTCCCTGAGCATCCCTGACCTCATGGCCCGTGGATTTCATAGCAGAATCCATCCCCCAGTCCCTGGGCTTTCTCAGAGGGCTGCTGGGCTCTCAGTGGTGACACACACACTCAGGACAATGAGGCAGCAAATAAAGGTGTGGCATCTAAGCCACCACCGAGACACTGGGAGGGGGAGGGGAGGAGGAGGCGCTAGGGGTGGGAAGCAAGCCAGAGCTGTGCATAGAAGGAACCAAGGACTGAGGATCTGGAATATGGAAGGGTATCCAGCTGAGGGTAGAAGAGCCTGCTTGTGTAGTTAAAGACTGGCTTTCCAGGAATGGGGTGGGTGCACAGGACACCCAGCAGCCCAGATATTCCCACACTTCCCCTTCAGAGAATGTCTCCATCTTCCCAGGGCTTCTTGCCTCCTCCCTCATTAACTTCCTTCCCCTCCCACTTTCTTCTCCAGAAATCAGTGGTACTCACTGTCAGCCGCTGTGCAGGGCACAGGGGGTCCTGTGCCAGTCCCTGCCTCCGCCACCAGAAAGAAAGGGCAGTTTGACATGTAAGGACTCAGTAATAGCAGTGTCATGCCACAGAGAGAAAGTGTGTCTCTGCAAGATGGTCTCCAGGCCGGTGGGGACAGACAGGGCTGTAAGAACTCTCGTCACCTGGTGGAGGACCTTCCCTCGTGTCTCCACTGGGAGGACTTGCCTTGGTCTGTGGGCTTTAGCAAATGTGACCCACACAAAGACACAAATAGGCGCTCGGGCCTTTGTCCACCTTTGGGTTGCTTGGAACTCTGAGATCACGGTGAGAGGCTGAGAGAGCCAACCACAGAGGCCATGTGGAGGTGCCCCAGCAACGGTGTGCCAGTCCATGCTCCCACGGGTGTCCTAGATCATCCAGCCTGGCACATTCAGACAGGAGAGGCTATGTCTCCCTCCCAGGCAGCACCCAGCACATCCGTGTTGATGACTGATGGAGATCTGCCACCCGGCGACTGAGCTGAGCTTCGTGCATGATCTTGTTCTTGCTGTTACCCCTCGCAGCTTGCATGCGGTCAGGCTTGATTATTGCCGAAGGTTTACACTGTCCTGAGATAGCCCTCGAGAACTTAACCACAGGGGAGTTTGTGGTTGAGGAAGAAGGGGGGGTCTCTCCTGGTTCTGATATGTTTATATGGTTTTATGTTGTTAGACCCTCAGTTGCAGAATAACCAATAACTCGTTTTCTGGCCTATGGTTCCGCATCCATGAAGGGGCTCTGCTTGCTTTAGGATAACCCAGGCCCGTGCATTGCCACTCAGTGGCAAAGGCTGATGCATATTCTGTCTGTCTGACTGTCTGTCTGTCTGTCTTCCTCCCTCCCTTCATTCTTCCCCCCCCCCCTTTGTCCTTCCCTTTCTCCCTCCCCCTCCTTCCCTCCCTCCTTCTCACAATGCAGACAGTGCATTAGGGCAAAGGGGTAAGGCAAGGTTTGGCCTCTTGGCTTTACTGGAAGAGGTCACCTGCCTGCTCTTTCTGTCACTGTTAACTGCTAGCTACAGTGAGGGGTCCCAGGCAGGAGACAGGTGTCTTGTTAGTTCTCTGAGAAGTTACCTAGCAGAGGTTTCCAGCAGTCGTTACCCAGGAGGAGGCTAGATTCCTGAGATAGGCTAAGCACACGTTACCTTATTTCTCTTTGGTTTGATTTGTCCTCCAGCGCAAAATTACATGTTTATGCCTGTCAGATGGCTTGAGGGGACGCCGCATGCCAGCATCTAGCGCCCCGGAACACCTCAAATGGATCCTCTTGAAGGGAAGGCAGAATCATGTGTAGAGTATAAAGGTCACAGGGGAGTTCCATGGGGACCACAGGGACCTGGTGTCCCCATAGAGCATGTGAGCTAATTACTCAGACGATCACCATGACTTCAGGACACCTGCAGTAAGGATTCCTTGAGTTTCTCTGAGTCACCCCCAAATGGACAGCAGACCAAAATGAAGAGGAGAGAATGATATAAATATTGGAGTGCCCACCTCTCTTTTTCATGGAAGGAGACACCTGGGCTCAGAGAAGTGGCCTAAGAATCCAGTCCCAACAGCAGGAGTATACAGCTCATCTAACAGCCACAGACCCAGGGAGGCTGTCACGGCACTAGATAACAGCAGCAATTCTCAACCTGTGGTTCGTGACCTCTGGGGGTCGGGGGGAGGGTGTCAAATGATCTCTTTTCACAGGAGTCACATGCCAGATATCCGGTATATCAGAAAATTACATCATGATTCATTAACAGTCACAAAATTAGTTATGGCATAGCAACAAAATTTCATGGCTGAGAGTCACCACAACGTATCGAACTGTTGAAATGTTGAAGCTTCAGGAAGGTTGAGAATCACCACTGTTCCGTAGGCGAGGCCAGGCATGTGGCTGCTCACACTTTCTGCCACATGTTTGAGAGGAAGGCATCTCCACTGCGTGGAGAGAAAGGGCCGACAGGCAAATGTTGACTCCGCCTGTCTGACATCCATGCCCACTCCCGCTGATACAAGCATCCTGACTTCTGTAGGAAGAGCTGCTTCTGGGAATGGGCCAGCTGATGGGATTCTCCACCAAGAGGCTTGCTATGTTACTTTTCAATTGCTGTGAAACCGTAACCAAGGCAACGTGTAGGAAAGTGTATTGGGGGCTTGCTAACACCTTCAGAGGCTGGGTCCATCACCATCGTGGTTAAGGAACATGGCAATACCCAGACAGGCATGGCTTTAAAGCAGCAGCCGAGAGCTTAGATCTTGATCCACAAATACATACAGGGCAGAAAGAGCTATCAGGAAATGTCATGGGCTTTTGAAACCTCAAAGCCTTCTAGTGACACACCTCCTTCGACATGGCCACACCTCCTAATCCTTCCTAAACAGTTCCACCAACTGGGGACCAAGTATTAAACATATGACCCTATGGGGTAATTCTTCAAACTGCCACAAGATTCATGTTCTATAGCCACAGAGTGAACTAGGACCAGCTCAGTCCATCCAGGGCAGTCCCTCGCTCCCCTGCTGTTTCTGTCTTAAGCAGAGGGAAGCAGTGTTAAAAATGCAAGAAACTAGCATTTGGTGGTGGCACATGCCTTTAATCCCAGCACTTGGGAGGCAGAGACAGGCAGATTTCTTAGTTCGAGGCCAGCCTGGTCTACAGAGTGAGTTCCAGGACAGCCAGGGCTACACAGAGAAACCCTGTCTTGAAAAACCAAAAAAAGAAAAAAAGAAAAAAAAGCAAGAAGCTGACTTGTCCAATAGAGGACAGAGCAGTGACCCTGGAAACATTCCCAAGGGTTCCCGCCTCCGGGCCTGTTCTGCCCCATGCCTCTACCCAAGGCTCCATTACCCTGATGGGGGGCCTCTTGGGCCTGCCATACCCTGAAGAGTAGGAAGTGATTCTTCGCATCATCCTGCTAACAGTGATGGAGGCGGCCTTGCCACAGGGAGAGCCTTTGAAGAGGGGTGAAAGCACAGCAAGAGCCTGTGATAGGATGGCACCTGGCCTGACACCACGGAGCAGCCCGGGAGGTCTATGCTCCCTCCACGAAGGCATCCAGCGAAAGCACAGCCACACATCCTCTCAGCCTAGAGTTAATGGGATATCTTGATTGTTCCTGTCAGCGAATGACACCGCTATTCAAGCTTTCAATTCATCACGTACTTTTAAAAGCAAACTCTGGGGCCTCAATTAAATAAGCTTCCTCATTTACTTAATAATGGTGCCATATTGACGGAACAGGGACATTCTGTGAGGAACATTCCCTTCGCAGACTCTTTCAGGATCTGAGGTAGCAGATGGGGGTGGGGCGAGCAGCCTCAGGCTGGCTTGGAGCCTTGGTTGGAACCATGGGACCTTGGAGCCTGAGAGTTGACCTGAAAGTCACTTTCAGGCTGCCTGAATTCTTTACCACCGGTCCCTCAGATCCCATCCTTGGTAAGGCAGGAGTAGCCTCTGTCACACAGCAGGGGCTCAGAGCTTGCTTCCTTTCACAGTCCTTTGGTCAGTGGTTTTCTCAGGCAAGCTGTTCATGCATCGACCCTCTGGCCAGGGTCCTGGGGCAGAGAACCAACAGGCACCTCTACTGAGAGGCCAACACAGCCACCATGACAGCCAGTCTCTGGAACTCACTTCCTCCCCTCACATATCTTTCAAGGTCCTCTAATTCCTCTCTATCCCCAAGAAGGCTCCCAGGTTCCATTTTAGTCATCTCCGGACCTGTAATCCATCCTGAAGTCTGAACCTTGGTTAGCGCAAGCTTCCACCAGGCGCGCCTCGGACCACTCTCACCCCGCTGTCAGGCCCTCATCCCTCAGTGTCGGGGAGCCGGCAGTCTTCATGGAACCAGTCGTAACTGTGGCCAATTTCAGTAATTTCAGAATTGCCAGGGAATTCCAGCCTGTCGCAGCTGCTCCTTCATGCTGCCTTTGATCTCCACTAGTCTCCGTGAGACGCAAAATACTGTTGTCATCCTCAATTACTCCAAGGGACAGGGTGGCCTTGACCTTGCCACCAGGCTTCCTCAGCCTACATGAGGCAGGCAGCAGCTGTTACGGAGGAAGGACAGGCTCTGGGCAAGGGAACTTCCTCAGGCCCATTCTGGAGGCCGCAGCCTCTGGAGCAGAGAGACCCCAGAGCCTGGTGCATGCTGGGCCTCCACCTTATCATTCAGCTATATCTGAGCTCTATGTTTTGTTGTTCTTTACTTTTTATTGTGAGCCAGATCCCTTACCAAGTTCTCCAGGCAGGCCTTGAACTTGCAACCCTCTGGCCTCAGCCTCCTAAGGTGCCAGAATAACAGGCTTTATAGCACTAAATGCAACTGGGCTGACTTCTCCCTATTCTTCACAGCCCCAACTCTGGGTGCATAACAAAAGCCCACCTTTCCTGCTAGGTTTCCCCTTACACAGCCCTGTCAGAATGAAGCACGGTGTTAGTGCGCCTCAGCCAAGCTCGGGGGTTTTGGTGGCCTTACCACACACTGATGTGTGCCCCAAACAACATGGCTGTCATAGATAGCAACTGTCCTCACGACACCTAGCCAGCTTGTCCAGTCCCCTAGAATTGCCAGGGGTTTTCCTCCAGAGCAGTGGTTCTCAACTTGTGGGTTGCGACCCCTTTGGGGTTGCCAAAGACCATTGGAAAACACAGATATCTATATCATGTTTCATGACAGTAGCAAAGTTATGAAGTAGCAACGAAATCATCCTATGGTTGAGGGGTCACCACAACATGAGAAACTGTATTTTCGGGTCACAGCGTGAGAAGTGGGGCTTACCGTCCTGGCCAGCCCAGCCGAAGCCTTTGTCCCCTTCCCCCTCTCTCACTTCCCACTTGTGTCACATTAAGCCACCACTTTTACATAAACATCAAATAAAACCGGTAGCCTGACTGTGCTGCCCCCATCTCTCCCAGGACAATGGTGGCCACCCCTTGCTGGCCTCCACACATCTACCTGGCTCCTCATTGATCTCCATCACTATGGATTCATGTCCCCCTGACACACACACCCCATGCCAGGCTAGTGATGGCAACCTGAATGACTTGTGCTGTGTCTTGGTCTGGCCCTTCCCCCGCCACACTGGGGACCTAGCTGAGCTAGGCACACACCCCAAGACCTTTGCACTGTGTGAGGTAATTTGACACGAGACACTCACCTGTCTCGTCCTACCAGAAGCTTATGTGTACACTATACTGTAAACCATGCCTCCATTTCCTTGTAGAAGCCAGGGCTATTTTTAATTCCCTTCCTTCTATGTAAATTCCCTTGAAATATTTCTGTGACCATGTCCCCTGTCCCCTTTAAAAAGTGACACACCCTCTACCACAATATTCACACCCACATTTTATTGACATATGAACCTGACAGTCTCCATCTGTATTTAAGCATTTCAGGGAGAGCTGGGGTCAGAACCACACAAAGTAAGAACGGTGTGTTTGTTGGCATGATGGAGGAGAGGCAAGTGTGCCTACAGGCTTTCCAGCTCTCTGAGGACCCCCATCCATTTAAGGGGGGATGAGAAACACAGAAGTTCTAGCTCAGTTACCTTGGGCAAGCCCCACACTGCTCAGCTGGCAATTTCTTCAGCAAACAATAATGATGGTGTTTACCTGGCTGCCTCCACAAGGACTGATGTCATGGGGCCCCACACAAGCCTCAGCACAAAGGCACTTGGCCAGTTAGACCTCACCACTCTGTGCAGCTGGCACCAAGGAAAGGGCTCTGTGCTGTACTGAGACGTGGCTCTCTCTTGCCTGGGACACAGTCTTTTCTGTGAGATCCCAGACTAATCTCCGGGAACAGACAGACAGCAACCATCATCACCCCCATGACCTTTCCCCAGGAGCTGGTGTGACAGCCCAGCGATTAGCCATTTTTTGGCTTTAGTTTTCTCTCCCACCACCAATCTGATGGGCACCGCTTTACATTTCTGTGCTAGCCCCACTTTGGTCATTATGGGAAAGGACGTGGCTTTGGGGACAGTTTCTTCATGTGGGTGTGTAGGAAGGAGAGGGCAAGTGGGTTTGCTCAAATGGGAGAGTCTTAGAAATGCCTGCTGCTGTACTAGGCTCTGGGTGTGGCAAGGAATAGGTAAACAGGAGGAGGCTGCCCTCGGAGAGCTGAAATCCTGTGTGAAAGGCTGACTAGGCGGATTACAGTAATAAAAGGCCATGTGACCGTGGGTTATGCCAGTCAATGTCCCATTGCTGTGCTAAACATCTGAAAAGTCAACTCAAAAGAGCCAAGAGGAGTTTGTGCTCACACTTTCATGATCAGCTTTCCGGGTCTGCAGGAAGGGTTTCATGGTGACAGGGCTTGGTGGGGTGCAGCTGCTCATTTTGGCAGCCTGGAAGAAAGGGACAGGAGAGCAAGCAAAAGGATGCAGTGGAGACAAGTGACACCCTTCCGAAGCATGTCTCCACACTGGCCTCTTTCCTTTAAACTCACCCTCAAATCTCCTTGCCGCCCATCACCACCAATTATAACTCTATCAAAGGGACTTTTCACTGATGAAGACAGAGTCTTCTCTTCTGTTTGCTGGTTCATCTAATCTGTGTCTGGGTTCATCTGTAATGCTATAGCTAGTTTGTGTGTGTGTGTGTCTGTCTGTCTGTCTGTCTGTGTGCCTGTGTGTGTCTGTCTGTCTGTCTGTCTGTCTGTGTGCCTGTGTGTGTCTGTGTATATCTGAGTGTATAGCCATAGCTAGTGTGTATGTGGGTATGTATGTGTATGTGTGTGTGTGTGTATGTGTATATAGCTATAGCTAGTGTGTGTTTTTGTGTGTGTTTATAGCTGTGTCTGTGTGTATACCTGTATTTGTGTCCATGTGTTTATATCTGTGTGTGTATCTGTGTATGTGTGTGTGTCCATGTGTTTATATCTGTGTCTGTGTGTGTATCTGTGTATGTGTGTGTGTCCATGTGTTTATATCTGTGTCTGTGTGTGTATCTGTGTATGTGTGTGTGTCCATGTGTTTATATCTGTGTATCTGTGTATGTGTCCATGTGTTTATATCTGTGTCTGTGTGTGTATATCTGTGTATGTGTGTGTGTCCATGTGTTTATATCTGTGTCTGTGTGTGTGTCCATGTGTTTATATCTGTGTCTCTGTGTGTATCTGTGTATGTGTGTGTGTCCATGTGTTTATATCTGTGTCTGTGTGTGTATCTGTGTATGTGTGTGTGTCCATGTGTTTATATCTGTGTCTGTGTGTGCGTGTATCTGTGTGTATTGTGATGGGGATGGATAGCTTTCTGTGTGCTAGGCAAGTACTCTAGCACTGAGCTACATCCTGAGATGTTTACTCAGATGAGAGTTCTAAGCAGAAGAAAGGCATGATGTCATCTGCAGTCTTGAAGGATCACCCAAGCTGCTGTGTGGAAAAAAAAAAATGGGGCCGGGTGGAGCAATGAAGAGGCCTGTGAAGAAATAAATCCAGGCAAGGACTGATAGTGACGTGGGCAGGGTAGGGGTAGGGAAAAGAATGCAGATTCCAGAGATACTTTGAAGTTATTGCCTGTGGAATTTGCTGATGTAGGGAGAGGGATTCGAGAGGCAAGAATGGTGGTGGCCTGGATATTTAGATTAACACTGAGGCAGGCGAGGCCAGCAGCTGGGGTGGGTCAGTCAGGAAGCAAGCAAAAGGAGTTGTGCGCTCAGTTTGGCACTTCCAACCAAAGGAGACAGTCGGGCAGGCTTCGAGAGACTGAAGCTCTGAAAAGAGTTTGAGAGTGACCAGTGTACGTACGTACGTGTAATATCAAATGCTTTGAGGATGGATAAGGTCACTGAGAGAGAAGAGAGGAGAGGAAGGAGGAGGGAGAGAAGAGAAGGGGAGGGGAAAACAAGGTACTGGAGAGATGAGGGAGCGACTGGGAAGGTGTTAGGTTTTCTGGTTTTGTTTATGTTCTCTTTGCTGTGTCTGAACGTCCAAGACAACTTGAGGGAGAGAGCTTGTATTTTGGCTCCCAGTTTCAAAGGGATCAGTCGGCTATTGCCTAGCTCCATGATTCACGCCTGCTGTGAGGCAGAGATCATGGCAGAGGAAGAGTGGCAGGAGTTTCTTCTTGTGCTCAGAGATCAGAGAGGCAACAGCTAGAAGTCAGGTGTCCCATTGTTTTCCTGTTTCCTTTCTCACTACATCTGGAGCCATCCACACTTAGGACAGGTCCCACCCACCCCCCACCCCACCCCCCGCAGCCCCCTAGGGGCTTCTGAATCCATTTAGGTTGATAATGAAGATTAACCACTTCAGAAGGGGGGAAGGGAGAGGAGCGGAGAGACTGATGAGCCAAGGAGGGGGAGGCCAGAACATAAGTGAAGGATGTACTTGGAGACGGAGGAAATGTCCATTAAATGTGTCAGCTGCTCCGGGAAGAGGAGATGAACATTGGCCATCGATACTGTAGACCGGAAGTCTGACGATTATTGATTCTAGGTAAGACACAATGCACCCCATTCACAAACTGTCAGAGGCAGGGCGTGCACACTGCCCTACAGGACCCCATACCACAGCCACTGGGACCCCACCAGCTGTACTTCAGGAATCACAAGATTGGCAACCCCAGGAGAGAACGAAGGAGAGTCATCAGCACCCAGAACACAGGCTTTTCTGTGAGCAGAGGCTCTGGGATGCTGTGCTGTGATGACCTAATGTGAGCCCCCCATCTTCCATTACACATCTTGTCCACAGCTCAGGGTTGATGGGGGTAGAACGAGCTGGATTAAGTTTTATGCTGATAAATTCCCTAGCTTAGTTTAATCACTGTGACCCCCACTAACATTGCTCACCTGAGGTAGCCTCAAAGGGCCAGGTTCTCTGGGAAAGTTCTACTTCTCCCAACCCAGTGATCATTGGTGATCAATGAGTTGATTGACTCACTGATGCCCTCATCCGTTCATTATTCACTGATTCGAAACTCATAAGAAGACAACTGGACTGTGGACTGCTGGCCTTTGCCTCTCTCTACTTTTTGAGTATCATGAAGAAAGTGCGCTGCCTCATGTGCACAGTCCTGTTTGTATTGTGTTTATGTGCATGTTGTGCATGTGTGTATGAGAGCGTGTGTGTGTTTGAATGTGTGTGTGTGTGTGTGTGTGTTGAGGGACCATGAGAACAGATAAAATTCACACTGTGAGGGGAAGAGGAAAAAGGCAGGGAGCCTAGGGCTCAGGAATAGTCTAGGGAGGAGAGAATATTCACCAGGGTGAGCAAGACTTGCCTGGGGCTGGGAGGAAGGCTGCATCCTCCACGTGGTAATGGACCACAAGGCCCCAAGACAGGCGGGATAGCATGAAACCACAAGGCTTTGGAAAGCTCAGAGCAAGGGCAGAAGGCTAGTCAGAGCTGTGTCTACCCAGGTAATGATAGGAATCGTTAGGCGTAATCACTGAGCAAACTAGGTTTTAGTCACTTGGTTGGGTAATGTCATTCTTTGAATGGAAAGGGCGTTATCTCCAGGTGTTTAGATTCAGCTGTCACCATCTGTGTCTATGAAGGCCCTGGGTGGAGGGCTCCCATGAGTCCTCTGTCTCCTACATTTCAGACCGAATGCTCTGGGCAGGACTCTGAAAGAATGATGGGCTTGGATTTCCTAATCTTCCCCGTGCTCACTCACAGTAAAGCACAGACAACAGGCAAAAGCCTGGAGCATCCGCAAATATAGAGCTGGGAGTCCATCCTCCTCACAGCCCACTCACCCTCTGACGGGGTGGGAGGGTGCTGGTAGAGTAGCATGTGGAGGGTGGTTTCTCTCTCATTTGAAAGTGGCAAGGCCTCAGACAGTGGGACACATGCTTTCTCCAGCTTCAGGGACAGCAGGGTAAGTTCACTCACCCGGAAGAAGTCTCCAGGGAATTGCAAGCCGATAATCTAGCACTCGGGAGACAGAGGCAGGAAGATCGAAAACTCGAGTTCAGCTGGGGTACACGATCTCGTCCAGAAGGAAGGGTGGGTTGCGCTGACAGCTTAGTCAGTAAAGTGAGGATTGTGCAAGCGTGTGGCCCAGAGTTCAAACCCCAGGACATCTGTGAAAAAAGCAGGGTGTGGTGGCTTATGCTTGTAACACTAGTGCTGTGGAAATAAGCAGATCTCTGAGGCTGACTGGTCAACCAGACAGCCTAGCCTAGTCAGCAAGTCCCAGGACACTGAGAGACATTGGCTCAAAAGAGCAAGATAGAAGGACAGTACCTGAGGTTCTTTCTCCTCTGGTACTCCCCCCCCCCCCACACACACAAGTGTATATGAACAAGACATACAGGGAGGGAGGGAGGGAGGGAGAGAGAGAGAGAATCTTTTTTACTTTTTAAAAAGATTTATTTATTTTATGTATATGAGTATGCTGTCTCCAGACACACCAGAAGAGGGCATCATATTCCCATTACAGATGGTTGTGAGCCACCATGTGGTTGCTGGGAATTGAACTCAGGACCTCTGGAAGAGCATCTCTCCAGCCTGAGATGTCAATCTTTAAGAGGCATTATGAAATGACGACTAAACCAGAGAATAGGAAGGCCATGTACACTTGTGACAACAGGACTCCAATTAGAGAGTTCCCGGAATCCTTTGTGTCACGTGGCCCTGTGCCCTCTGCATCAGGCTATCACTAAAGAGGAAGAGGTACTTCAGCTGTGACTGAAGTTGGCAGGAGTTTGACTACCACACTGAATGGGCACACTATTTACTGAGTCCAGGGAACCACTGGCCTCAGAGACATATTTAGGATTGAGAAAGAGGCTTCCCCCACATGCCTCGTCCAACCTTTTCACCCAGCCAAATCCTACACACCCTTCTCCAGGGTCTAGCCTAATAACTGTCCTCACCCCCCATCAAGGAAACTTCTCTTTATAACAGATAGAGACCATTACAGAAAACCTCAGCCAATGAGAAAGCACAACTGTGGAGCTCAATCCCAATGGCTACATCTACGAAACAGCGCCAGAACCTAAGGCTCAAGGAAAATTAAAGAAGGGGGGGGGGGACTGGGTCTCTTACAAACGCCAAAAAAGTCTCACTGGTAAGACAACCTAGACATGAGCTGAGCAAGAACAGGAACAAGAGGCGTGTGAAAGTATATGGGGAAAGACCTCAAGGCCTCAACCCTACACAGAATTATATAGGTCACACTACACAGAGAATTGTAGGTTGCTACACAGAGAGCTATAGGTCACTACACAGAGAATTATAGGTCACTACACAGAGAGCTATAGGTCGCTAAGGAATGCTGAGAGCAGAAGTAGTCTCCCCATGGGAAGAACACACCAATTGGCTATTACCAAATGGTCAGCCCTGAAAACAGACAAACGATTGACATTATATAGACTGAACATGGCATATTTAGAAATATATATATTTATATATTTATATATATATATAAATAATATATATATAAATATATAATATATATATAATAATAAATATATATATAATTTTTTTAAAAGGTGAGCAGGAGACTTTATGAGGACTGTCTAGGATTCCTTCCTGGGGCAGCACAGTCCTCAGGAGCAGGGTTGAGCAAATGACAGACAGAAGGGACATATGTCTGCTAGGGCCGGGTGGAATGCTCCTGATGACACCTGTAAGCCCTGATCGACTGATATGAACCCAGCCCCTCCCCTCACACCCGGGAGTCTCTCTAATCAGCCTTGTTATTATTCTAGTCTAGCAGATGAGGAATGTGGTGAAAGGTCTTGGAGCCAGGATCCGGTGTAGTCAGGATGCTGGAATGGGATGCTCAGAGGTGGGGAGAGATAAAGACTTGAACGGCAGCCACTCCCATCAGACATTTATCACTTATCTGCTACGCTGGGCTCCACGTGGCGTGGCGTGTCTCAGAAGGGAGGAGACAGGCAGAGATAGGGTGGAGGTGGTTACAGTGTCTTCCCCAGCAGGCATGGGGGCTCCCACTGGAGGAGTCTGGCAACACAGAAACCATTTTCTTTTTGTTTTACACATGGGGTTGAGCTTAATTCTATGCATGTGTTGGGCAAATGTTCATTTTCACTTTGAGACAGGTCTTATTAAATTACCAAACTGGCCTCAGATCCATGGTTTTCCTGCCTTGGTCCTCTGAGTGGCTGGGGCTTACAGCCTTTTGGTAGGCGAGTGCAAGAGTCAGGAATCGTGGTCTGAGACTGGGGAGTTGGCGCAGTGGTTTGAGAGTCTGTTGTGTTGAGTTCCTGTGTTTGATTGCCCAGGACCCGTGTAAAAGTTAGGCATGACTCATTGGCTCATGTTTGACATCCTAGAGATGACAAGATGGGAGGGGGAGACAGATGGATCCCTGGAGTCTGATGACCAACCTAGCTAAGCTTGGCAAAATTCCCTGCTAATGAAAGGGCCTGCCTCAAACAGGTGCAGTGATCTAAGAAACACACCCAATGTCTCTGTCTCTGTCTCTGTCTCTCTCTCTCTGTCTCACTCTGTCTCTCTCTGTCACACACACACAGGCACACACTGACACAATTTAAAAGACGAACCCTGCTATATATTTCTCTGGCAACTGACACTAATTTGAAAACTTCTACCCTTCCATAGTCTGTTTTGTTTTGAATATCCCTAAATTACATCTTAACTCATCCTGTCTCCTCCAAAGAATAATAAACAATTCCCAAGTTTCCGAAACAAAGTTACTGCATTGAACTAACGTCAACAAATCTTTGAGTCTCACTGTGAGCTGAATCCTTCACCAGGCCTCCAGATCCCAAGTTTTTAGTAATAATGAACGCAGAATTATGCTGAGCTGACTCTACTAATGGGAACGGCCATGGTATCTCTCACGACTCGTAAAGTGCCTGAAACTCAGGAGATGCTCAGTATACCTGTGAAATTGATAAAGGAACAAAGACACAATGGACAGTCTATTAAATAAGCATAGCAGTCAATAACGCCTGCTGGAGATCCAGGAGAAAGGCAAGCAAGGTATTCGATTTTGGATTTTCATCTTCTTCTTGAGTCAACTCTAACAGGTGGCGGTTGCAGCTAGCTATTTCTTTGGGAGGTTTGCTGGTAACAGAACACAGCTTCCCATGTCATTTTGGTATGCCATACTACTAGCCAATTCAAAATGCTTCCCAGTTCCTTCTGCGATTTCTTCTCTGACTTTGAAGTGCTTAACAAGCAGTGACATTTGAAAGAACGGTCTGGAACAAGGTTGGGTCGACTGGCACTGTCGTGAGGAGCAGATGCCAGGAGTACTGATCTTTGCTTAATTTTTTTTTTTTAGTTCGCCATTGATTTTATTTGTTAAGTTTTATTATTTTATTGAATGGGTATGGGTATTTTGCCTGTGTGTTCATCTATCTGTGCTGCATGTGTGTGCCTGGTGCCCCTGGAAGCCAGAAGAGGGCATCAGATCCCTTGGGGCTGGAGTTACAGACTGGCTGTGAGTCACTATGTCGGTGCTGGGATTCCTCTGGAAGAGCAGCCCATGTTCTAACCATTGAGCCATCTCTTTTACTTTTTTTTTTTTTTTTTTTTTTTTACAATAGCGTTTGTCTTAGGCTGAGGGGAAAGGTCCATCAGTAAAGTGCTCACCTTGCACAGGCCCAGGACCTGAGTTCATCTCCAGAACTCGTGTCGAGAAGCCAAGCAGTCGCATATGTTTGTCATTTCAGTGCAGGGGCTTGCTGGCCAGTCCAGCTGCTTCCAGTTCAGACTGTTTCCTGTTCAGTGAGAGGCCCTGTCTCAAAAAGTTAGCTGGACAACACCTCCCCTCCCCTCTATGTGAGCACGCTTGCACACATGTGTGCACGGATTCCTGTGTCACACCCACCTCTGCAGTCAGGTGACGTGAGATGATGTTTTGGTCAATGACAGACCTAAGATGCTGCTACCCCGTGGCACTGTGGCTCTCTGAGTCTATATGGTTCAGTATTCGCATGACAAGCCCTCCAACAGTATGCATCTCTGAGCAAGTCTCCGCTACTAAGCAACATGAGACTGGATTCCATCATCTAACCTTCTGTTTCTATTGAAAAGGCCCTCATTGTGGGTCTCGTTCCTTTTTTTTTTATTCTGGATACTTAAAAAAGTAGGTGTTTTCTTCCTCCCTTCCTCCCTTCCTCCCTCCATTTCTCTACCTCCATTCCTCCTTCTTTCCTTCCTTCCCTCTTTGCTTCCTTCCTTCCCTCTCTCCCTCCTTCCTTCTCTCTCTTCTTCCCTCTCTCCCTCCTTCCCTCCCTCTCTCCTTCCTTCCCTCCATCCTTCCATCTTTCCTTTCCTCCTTCCCTCCCTCTTTTCTCTTTCTCGTTCTTTCTTCCTCCTCTCTTTTCTTCACCCTCCTCCTCCTGTCTCTTCTTTCTCCCGTCTTTTCTGCCATCTGAGGCTCTAACCACTGACCTCCACCCTCCAACCCACCTCTGGCCCGTTGGCTAATTCTAATGGTCGTCTTAGTTTTGTTTTTTTGCCAACCCCTTTCTATTTTAATCCCTGAGTTGAGCTTTCGCTGAAGCTTTGGGAAGACTGAATCCATTATTATTTCTCTGTACAAGGTTTCTGTCCCCTTGCCTCTTCTTAGGAATTCCTTGGTGTGCTTGTGATAACTCGCTAGACGCTGTCCCACTGCAGGCTGAGACTTTCTTGTTTACCCAGTACTGCTTTTTCAGTTTGGATCATGTTGTTTGGATCGTGTTATCAAGCTCACTGACCACTAGGCCACTCACAATCTGCTTTAGGCAGATAAATGTTTATGGTTTTATTGCTGTCTAATTGACAGGCAATAAATCACACGTATTTAAAAATATAAGCTTTGAGTTTGGGGCTCAGGCGTTGCCATAGGAACGCCACTATGGTGAAGATACAGGATTTACCCGCTACCCCAATGTGTCCTGTGCTACTGAGCAATGCCCTCTCTCCCTCTTGATCCCAGAAGACCACTGGACGGGCTGATTGCTGAGTTTGCATTTTCTTGGGACTTCAGGGGACTGACTGCACAGTAGCACACATCTCCTCGCTCTGGCTCACTCCAGAGTTCTGCGCAGGTGCCAAAGCTGTGCTCCCTGTCTTACAGTGTTCTGTCATATGGATACGCCAGTCCCTGAGGCCAGTAACCTGTGTGGAATGATGGGGTTGTGGGCAGGGATTCAGAAACTCCCCAGTCATCTTCCAACATGGTTGCACCCTTTATCTTCCCATCATCTTGAGCATGCTTGCACATCAGACTGAAGATGTACTATATGGGCTGGTGTTGTGTGTCTGCTTGACACAGGCTGGAGCAATCATAGAGAAAAGAGCCTCCCTTGAGGAAATGCCTCCATGAGATACAGCTGTAAGGCATTTTCTCAATTAGTGATCAAGGGTGGGAGGGCCCCTCGTGGGTGGTGCCATCCCTGGGCTGGTAGTCCTGGGTTCTATATAAGAAAGCAAGCTGAGCAAGCCAGGGGAAGCAAGCCAGTAAGTAACATCCCTCCATGGCCTCTGCATCAGCTCCTGCCTCCAGGTTTCTACCCTGTGTGAGTTCCAGTCCTGACTTCCTTTGATGGTGAACAGCAATGTGAAAGTATAAGCTGAATAAACCCTTTCCTCCCCAACTTTCTGCTTGGTCATGATGTTTGTGCAGGAGTAGAAACCCTGACTAAGACAGGTACTGAAATGCTTAGAGAAAAGCACTGGTGATATACTGTGACACATGTAACTTGTCCATTAGGATATATGCTAAATTAGTACAAAGGCCAGGGAGAGGACGGTGAAAGTACACTGCTCTAAAGTTCCAATAACAATAACAGCAAAGCATCATCATAAGAAAGTTGTACCATGATGCAGCTGCTGCCGGCAGATAAGAAAGAGGTCTGGCTAAAAGGACAATATGGAATCATAAAAGTTCTTCATCTTAAAAAAAAAAAAAAACAGAGGAAAAGGGGAACCAAGGAGAGATAGGGCATAGCCCCTCACCCAGTGTGTCAGAACACAAACTAGATACCAAAACACAAGAACCACACAGCAAGGCAAGCATCAACTGTGCAGGGGAACAAACCTTGGTGAGTGCAAAAAGAAAATTACAGCTGTGTGGAGAATCCAGTTAAAAAACGAGCATCATGCTAAAGATGTTCAGAAAAAGCCATCGTGGGTGGAATGAAACAACATGTGTCTTAGTTAGGGTGACTATTCAGTGAAAGAGATATCACAATGGGTGCTTGTTTATAGTTACAGAGGTTTAGGCCCTTATCATCATGAAGGGAAGCATGGTGACACATAGGCAGACATGGTAATTGAGGAGTAGCTGAGAGTTCTACATCTAGATCCACAGGCAGCAGGAAGAGATAGAAAAACACTGGATCTGGCCTGGCCCCTTGTAACCTCAAAGCCCACCTTCAGTGACTCTCCTCCTCCAACAAGGCCACACCCACTCCAACAAGGCCACACCCACTCCAATAAGGCCACACCCACTCCAACAAGGCCACACCTCCTGATCCCTCCCAAGAAGTGCCACTCCCCCATGACTAAGCTTTCAAACGTATGATGAGCCTATGGGACCATTCTTATTCAAGCCACCCCTTCATAAGGGAGTCCCTGGAAGGGAATGCAGAAGCAGAGGAAGATATAGATCAGTGAGAATCATTGAAATAAAAGTCTAAATGACCTAGGTTTTTACCCGAAGAAACAAGAGAAGGAAAGCAGATAAGATAAAATTAGAAAGCAATGGAATAGAAAATCAGAGAGGGAAAGATAACAAAACCAAAATAGTTTTCTTTGGGAATAATAAAGCTGTATTTCCAATCAATAGCTGAAGATTTTCGTTATGTGTATGTGTGTCTGGAGCAGCGGGTGTTAGCATGAGTGCAGTGCAAATGCTCACAGAGGCCAGTAGTGAGCGTCAGAGCCCCGACGTTCCAGCCCGTGGTGAGTGGGTGGATGCTGGGAACCGAGCTCAGGTTCTCAGAAAGAGCCATTTGTGCTGTTAACCACTAAACTGTCTCTGCAACCCCCTTTGTATTTATTTGTGTCCCCACAATACTTCCATTGATTTTTAGTGCTTCTAACATTTGTTGGCTACACACACACACACACACACACACACACACACACTCACACAATTGTGACTCTGCTTGGAGCCATATCCAGAGCCCTGTCCTCCACGGCTGTTGCCTCTCTCCACACCTCTCTCCTGCCTCTTTGTCTGCCGCTCTCCAATTGTCCAAGAATGAGATAATCCGGTGCTTACCTTCCGGAACTCCTAGAACTGGTTCTAGTGACGAGGCTGGTGAGTTTCTGTTCAAAAGCTTCCTTTGTTTACGGCCAGCAGTGTGACATAATGATGCCCCCGCCCCGTTCCCCCAACCCCCGGCCTAACTGGACTGTCCTTCAGACCCTGCCTCAGTCACTCAGGGTCCGGACCTTGGAAACATAAACCAGCCAGCACTGGTCTTAGCTGGTGCTCAGCAAAATGGCCTTCCCCTCTCTTTCTCTTTTCCTCCCTGTTCTGAAAGCTACCCTCAACTTACTCCAGATAAAGTAAGACTGTTTCAAGATACTAATTCACAGATGAGCCCAGGATATCCTTGAACTTTCTGTTTTGGTCTCCTGAGTGCTAGAATCACCAGCATAGGCTACTACACTCAGCTTGAACTTTCCTTCAGTTGTGTGCATGTGTGCATTCTAACAAATTGGGAAGTATGAACGATCCCGCTCAGCACAGCAAGCCCCCCACTCCCGCCAGTACCTATATTTCAGCCTTGGCTGTGCTCCTGAGAATACAGAGAAAGCAGAAGGGTGTGTTCTGTGCGGGGGCCATCAAAAGTCTGACTCCGACTCCATAAGTGAGGTGGGCCATAGCTGAGGAGCACAGCGTCCATTCTTGGAAGTTTTGGGGTATCATGGATGACTGACCTGCCCTGGATGCAGTTCACTCTGCCATTGACCCAACCCTGCCTGGTTGATGCCTTCTGCTGGACGGCTAGTGACTAAGCAAAGGGACACCAGTATCACACTCTCACCAGTGTCCCCTGCTCACACTGTCTCCTCTGTCACTCTCTGGAACACTTCAGTGATAACCAAGGGACAGAGGATCCTGCCCTGAGCTGCTTGCAGGAAAACTTCAGCCTCTGTTTCCCCACTGACAAGAATAGGGGATTAGCATCCTAGACATCCTAGGATACAGATTGGAAGCCTCTCCTGTGTGTTTCCTGCTGTTTACAGTTAGAATTTAGGCACTTAGTGTAACTTGAAGGCCTGACTGTACACAATGTCCAAGATAGCTCACCTAGCCGTGTGGCATACTAGTTATCAACTGGGAGCTCAGCCAGACATCATGGAAGCATTCATGGCTTACCATAGCACAATGCCTGGCACCTGAGGGATATCCTTCCAATGTTAGCATGAGATTAACCCAAGGTACCCACCACATACTTCTGTGCCTCTTATATCTTTGCTCATGTACTAACTAATTACTTCTGTCACAGCTGTGACAAAACATCCAAGAAAAACAATTTTAAAAGAGAAGTGTTCATTTGCCTCACATTTGGAGAGATACAGTCCATTGCGGGGGGGTGGGGGGGGCCGGAGGTGGTCATGGCAGCAAGAGGTTAAGGCAGCCGGTGCCCCCGTCCCCTCCCCCACAGGCACAATCAGGAAGCTGAGCGACATGAACACCAATGCTCTGCTTGCTTTCTTCTCTTTATGCATCCCAGGATGCAGGCCCTGGGGTGCTGTGCACATTCAGCGTCAGCATGCATCTTCCCTCCAGATAAACCTTCCAGAAAACACCCTTACAGATGTGCCCAGAAGTGTGTTTCCATGGTGACTCAAATCCAGCCCCACTGACAATGAAGGTGAGCCATCACACCCTAGAAGGCTTGAAGCATCGCTAACGTCACTTTGATTGGTAGAGAGAGTCACTAAAGCCAGTCCAGATTGGGAGTGTGTATGTGTGTGTGATATGGGGGGTGCAGGGGGAGATGATATCACAGTCTACATACTCAAGAAAAAAAAAAAACCACACAGGAGGATCCTGTGGGATTGGACAGGTTGCTCAGGCTCTCTTTGGAAAACACAGTTGGTTTTCCAAACATTCCCCCATAGAACATTCTTGGGCCACTGGCATGTTCCTCACAGGGGATACATGCTTGGCATTTGTCCTGGTACTCTCAGTATGGTGCACATGACTAACTAGAGATATCCACTTTACAGTCCCTCAGTATCAGTTCACGGCTTTGGTGCAAGCTCTGGGTTGGTTTCTTGCTTCTAACCCAGAGGAACGTGTGGGCACACTTGATGTATTTACTGTCTCACCCCTGAGTTCCCTTTTCCCTTCTAGTCCCTTAATTTTACCGTATTTGGAACCCCTGAAGTTGTTATGAAGGTCTAAAGGCATACTAGAAGTGAAGGCTTTGTAAACTGTATACAGACCAAGGATGTTGATAGAACAGTCGCTCCATGCTTGGAGGCCCTCCTCCTCTTTACCTCAAAATCCCAGTCTTGATAAAGCAGGAGGAACCGGTTCAAGCTAGACATCTCCTTCAAGCTGCCTGCTGGGGCCCAACACAATTAAACATTCTCCTTGTAAGAGCTGCCTTGGTCATGGTGTCTGTTCACAGCAGTAAAACCCTAACGGAGACAGTGCCTAAGAGCACATCCCTCGGGATGCTTTTCTGTTGCTATGGAAGCTGCAAGTGTGTCGAGAATAGATGAGACTCCCAGGAGTCTGGCTTAGGTAGGTGTTCCATGAAGGCTGGTCCATGGATGAATGATGCAATGCTGAATGGATGGATGGATGGATGGATGGATGGATGGATGCTCAACCAGGCATTTTGCTCAGAACACCTTATAGACATTTGGAAGCACAACTGCCTCTCTAAATACTCTTGACTTACTTCATTTCCTTTCATTAAAAAAAGACAGCGAGGCAGGAAAAATATAGGTCTCTCTCTTCCTCCGACTTCTGAGATCATAAGCAGGCCCTGCTTTCTGGGTACCTAATGACACTTCTTTTAGGACCCCTTCATGCCTCCAAGCTGCCTGTCCCTCTCCACTCTTTCTTCAGCCTTGAGCACATTGCAGTGACCACTCGAGTAGCAGACACCGGCTGGCACTGAGGACACCGCCTGGCCATTTCTTCCTTGTGGAACCAACCTTCTCTGGGGCCGGCCCTCACTTCTTCCTCCCCAGCGTCCACCAGCCTTGAACTGCGCCAGCCCGGGGGACGCCAGCCGGCGGTGAGGAAAGATTACATGAATAAACAATGCGCCAATGTTCCGAGTGAATGACTTTGGAAAGCACTCCGGGCTTGTTCTGGTTCAGTGAAAAGCAAGCGCTTGGCCTTAGCCAGCGTTGCATTCCACTCTGGGTTCGAGGGTTGCCTCTGTCCAGGACTGTGCAGGAAAATGTGGGGCTCTCCATGAGTCAGGGCTACTCAGAAGTTCTGAGAGCTTCCGGATCCTGGGACAAGTGTCCTAAGACTGCAGTAGGGGTATCAGGCACGTCCCCCACTTATCTCTTGCTCTAAGTCTGACCTTGAACTGTGCCCCTTGACTGAAGGGGCTGGCCTCAGACAAAGCATAGTGTGTAGGACCCAGGCAGCACAGGGCTGGTCACAAGTACAGCATTCAGCTACAGTGCAGGCAGGGAAGGGGCTCTGAGGTCTCTTTGTTCCAGGGCTCACATGGTGTGGTGGTTGCTTGGCTGTCCAAACAAGTATGCAAAGACTCTGTGACCCTGGAGGTGGAAAATACCTGCCTGGGCCAATCAGCGCAAGGATTAAGTGTAAGGCCAAAGAGGTGAGCGAAGGAACAGAGCCCAGCCTGTCCTTTGGTGTGCACCTGCAGGCAGCCACGGAGCTGTCATTCCTAACCAGCAGCCCAGCTGCAGCCCAGACCTTGGAAGTTGCTATTATTAGGTGGGGGATGGGGGATGTCGAGGCTTAGGGACAGCCAAGTTCTCAGGTAGGGTTGATGGACCAAGAACTGGAAAACGCTGGTCTCACAGGAGCACAGATGACAAGCCTGCGAAAGAATGGAGACTACAGACCGCTCCTGTTTGTTTTGGAAAGCGAGGGGCCTGTGTGTTATGTGGGAACTCTGCAGGGGGGTGGCCAGGTATGGAAAGAATGTAGGCTTTGGATTCTATCATTTCTAGGCTTAAATCTGGACTCTGCATGGGAGGGCTGTGTGATCTTGGACAGGCTGTCTGACTGCTCTGCGCCTCTACAGAAAACATTTTACTTATTAGAGGTTCATAAGAGAATCCAGCCAACCACCCCTGCCACCTCCAGAGTCAGGCCCATGAGTCTCTCTCAACTGGTGTTGTCATTACTGTTTCAGGATCTTGAAACAGGGTCCCTCTGAGCTGTGACATGTGACCTTGTATACCAGACCACGCATCTCCCAGTCTGAGCTCCAAGTTGCCCCTGTGAAAGATTCCAAGGCAAAATGACAGGATTAAGTCAGGGGTCTCCAAAGCCCACCATGTGTTTGTGGGAATAAGCAGTCCTGTTTCCTTGGACTGTCCTGGACATCATGGGGGGGGGGGGGACATTATGGGGATGGGGGGGGGGGAGTGTGCCGCAGCCTCACTGGCCGCTGCTCACCAGATCACAGAAGTTCTACCCTTCCTCAATGTGACCATCAAATGTGTGCAGACATTGTAGCACATCCCCTGGAGCAGAAAAAAAGGAAGCAGGACCTGCTGTCTGTCTTGTGCTTGCTGGGCTCTTTAGACAGCAAGCCAGCTCTCTGGGCCTCCCATTTTAGATATGAAGCATCGTGTTCAGAAAGTGCTCGGTCCTCTAGGCCAGACCCCAGAGTTCTGAAGTAGGAGTGTTACCTGCTCCAGGAGGCTGATAGATTTCCCTCAGGCAAGATAAAAGGTTGCATTCTACCTGGTCCCACAACACCCAGTCCTGATTTGGGGCTCAGTTAGAGAAGGGGGGCTATTTGAAGTGCTCTGGGTGACACATGAGGGACAGCTAGCCAAGGATGTCCTTGACGCCAGCGGTGGTCAGCTCCATGCAAGGACAGCAGCTGAGGCTGGAGCACGGACTGGAAAGACATGTCAATAGAGAAAAGCCCTGTGAGCAGTTGACTATTGCCTAAGTGGCCCGAGATTTTGCCTTTCATATCTGTAAAACAGGAATAATCTCTCTCTCTCTCTCTCTCTCTCTCTCTCTCACACACACACACACACACACACACACACACACACACACGCCTCTGCCAGCCAGAGGACTCCTGTGGGTTTGGGTAAAGTCCAAAGTACCTGACACATTCAGTAAATGGTATCCGTGACAGTGATGGCTAGGGTCAGCCCTTAACGAAGCAAGAAATGACTGGGCTGTGCCAGAAAGGGCTGATGTGAGCAGCCTACAAGCCGCTGGGAATTCTGGGAGGGCTGCAGTGTCCAAGCGGCCTTCACTAAAACAACAGTCCACATTGAGTAGGTCTTGAGCTAGCCCATGTGGGGTCGACAGTGCCCCCTCCTGGAGAGTGTGGGTTGCTGGCGCTGATTACTTGGGGTTTCTGAGGGTTGCCATGAGGTGCCTTCATCAGCGGGTTTGACAGAACCTTCCAGGCGAAGAACACATTGTGAAGATAGTCTCCGTGCTCACTCCAGGCCGGAAAAGTCACTTTCCCCGCACTCTACCATCTCCTGCCTTCTTTGGTCCAGCCAGGTTCATCTTTCTGTCTCTCTGATTAAAATCTAGTATCTTCTGGGGAAACAGAAGCCGGTGAGCTAGTGGCGTTTGCACATCCACCTACCTTTCTGGCTCTGAGGAGGCGGGGCTTGTGCTTGTGAGCCTTCCTCTTCCTTCTCCAGGGAGCCGCCACTTTCTCTCCAGGAAGGACTTCCTGAGCTTGCCATGGGCAGAGGTGGGCGTGTACACTGGATGCACAGAGAAGCCTGGAGGCCGCTGACTCTCCCTGCGTGGGCTCTGCTGTGGACCACTAGGGCAGAACGGCCACAGACTTCCTAGTCCCTTTCTAGTGCCCTCGCATCTCTGCAGAGGGCAGCGTTTATCTATCAACCTGTGTGTGAGAGAGAGATGCCCAGATAAAGTCACCCTGAATCCTCCTCTTGTGAGATAGGAAACTGTCCTTGCTTTGCACAGGGAACGAAAGCTTGTCACACAGGCAGGGCCAAAAGTGCTTAAATGGACTTTTCTGGTGCCAGGATGACCGGTGTGTCCTTATCCAAGTGTCGGAAGCTGACCTCCAACACTAGCCCCTGTCTGTCATAAAGCACAGGTTTGCCACATTGAAGGAAAGAGGCACAGATCACGGGGGAGGGGGGGGGCTCCAGTGGTTTCTCCCATCTCCTACTAGGTCTGTGATCTCCCACTGGGGCCCTAGAGTGGACCCTTGGAGGCCTCACTTGCTAGACACATCCTCTGGCTGCCCTGTCTAGCTAGTTATGAAGCTGCCGGCAAGCCATGGGCACTGCAGAGGGCCAAGGCACAGACTGTCCAGGTGGCAAATGGCTTCCCCTCTCCACTACCGTTCACCAAGAAAGTCTCCTGGCTCTTTTCCAGGTGACAGACTGGATTCTATCCCAGTGTGTGATGGCCTCCAGGAATTTATGTCACAGCCCTGAACTAGGCTAGCTGGGCGCTTCACTCAAACCTCTGCAAGGACAACTTTGTGTATTGGTGTGAGTGTGTGTGTGTGTGTGTGTGTGTGTGTCTGTCTGTCTGTCTGTCTGTCTGTCTGTCTCTGTGGAGGGGGTCATTCTTTTTTTCAAACTAAATATAATAAACAAAACTAAGAGATTCGAGTTGATTTTTGCCTGTAAAATAACAAAGATACATTTTAGTATATTATTATGAAATGTTGGTGGATATTCCTATCAAAACCTATTTTTTTTGTATGTGTCTAAACCCAAATTTAGCTATATGTCTTATGTTTGATTTATTAAGCTCGGGACCTCTACAGACACATAAACATGCATACACATGTGTGCATGTACTCTCTCCATACCCACACCTACTGCACAGTTTCCCTTGGTATCCAGGGAGCATTGGTTCTAAAATCCCCTCAGATACCCAAATCTACGGATATGGGAGTCCCATATGTAAATGATGCGGCTTCGGTATTCCACCTGTACACACCCTCCCATGCACTTTAACGCTATATAAATATGCTGTCTTGCTCAGGGAACTATGAGAGTGCACAGATGCAAATACTATTTTCTAACTACATTGTCTTCCAGGTAGCTAATTCGGCAGGTGGCTGGCTCTATAGACAATTCCATGTTCCCACAAATAAAGAGGGTCAGCTGTACACATGAAGACAGGGGTGCACACACATAACTCGTATGTCCAATGACTGGATTCTTAGTCACATATATGCAAGCAGACACACACACACACTTCTCCCTTTCTGTGGACTATAGACACTGTCTCAAGACTGAGTCCCTCAAAATTGAGTTTATAGCCTCTAGGTCTGCAGTTGTTTCCTGAGGCCGCTTCCCCCATAGATTCCTTTAGGAGCCTGTGTTTGCTAGCGGCCATTGCTCCTTCCTGCAGCTCCTATGGAATTAACGGCTTGGGCTTGGTTTTGAGCAGAGGTGGCAGACCCCTCCTCCCACCTAGCTACCTTAGCCTCCCTCTCTCCCTAATGGCTTCTCCATTACTTTCTGGCCTGTGGGCTGCTGGCTGGCTGGTGGGTCTTGTGAGGAGCAGGCCTCTTCCCGCCCACTCCCCAGTTGCTCATAGCTGGTTTATGTCCGTCCGTCCGGGCAGTGCCTACAGGGCCTGCGGCCTGGATGTTCTGAGAATTTTATTGGCACCACCACCGAGATGAGGGCCATGGGGGTCCTTTGGGCCTTTCGGAGCCGCTTTATTGGAGCAGGCCTTTCAGACACAGCAGGCAGCCGCCATTTCAGGAGAATCTGGTTTCTCTGCAGGCTCGGGCTTGTTTCCTCTCTGTTTGATTTGGCAGAGGCACAGCCTGGCCTGTTTTGATCTGCACCTCATGTTTGGGCTTTTTGTGGCCTGTTGGTGGATGAGGTGGTGCAGAGGGTTAGCCATTTCCCCACAGCCACAGGGACACAAACAGAGCTTTGTGTCAGGCCGCAGCAGGTGGAATGGAAAGTGTTCAGGCCCCTCCCGGGCTCAGGGTGGGGGGGATGCAAAGCCGTTAAAATGCAAATAAAAGCACTCCACAGCACCTACACCTTGGGAACCCAAGCTGGCCTGTGAGAAGACTGTTGGGTCTCAATTACCGTCAACTCCTTTGGGATCTGGGATAGGAAGGAGGCGGACAGAATTAATATTCTGCAAGGGGATTTGAATTTTAAAACTTCACTGGGGGTTGAGTTCACAGCCAGGCCTGAGCAACAGATGGCCAGCATGCCCCTGACATTTGAAAGCAGTGAAGGGCACGCTAAGGGAGAAAGGGTCTGGCTAAGAGAGCCCTGTCCCATCCATGGAACCCTTTCTGCATTTGATTGGTCCCCAAACCAAAATGAATAGCCACCATATTTGAAATAAAAGATCCATGGGGAACGCTGTGATCGGCTGGTGTGCCTGCCATTCATACCTCAGAATCTAACCCTCAGATGGTGACCATTCGGGGATGGGGGCTTCATGAGGTATATGGCTAAATGAGGGCATTAGGGAAAATCTAATTCATTACAAATCACTCTTCCTTTTTTTTTCTGGTGTGTGTGTGTAGGTGAGAGCACATGTGTGTGCACATGTCACATGTGTGCACATGCACAAAGATGTCTGTGGAAGCCAGGCTGTGACATCAGGATGTGTTTCTCAATCAGGACTCCACCTGACTTTTTTTTGAGACACGGTCTCTCACTACGCCTGGATATGGCCCTCTGAGCTAGACTAGTGAGCCCCACCCCCACCCCACCCTGTGCACGTGTCTCTGCCCTGGAGTTAGAGGTGCGTACCTCCACCCCTGGTTTTTGGTACGTGGGTGCTGGATTCAAACTCAGTTCTTTATGCTTATCTAGCAGTGCTGTTCTGTAAGGGGGTTACCTTTCGGAATAGCCCCGCAAGGACTTTATTGACTGCGCATCTCCTCAACCCATGACCGTGCATAAAACAGCATTTGAATGCAGCCACACCCAGAGGGACACACCCAGAGGGACAGGGAAAAGCTTCATCAGAAACCAGCTCCACCTGCCCTTGATCTCCAGAGCTGTGAAAAATAAGGGTTCCAGCTTTGAGCCTCCTGTCTCCAGCACTTCACCAGACAGCTTTCGGGGAGCTCAGAATCAGCAGTGAGAAGGGAGGAGGCCTAGTCGGCCTCTCTGCTGTTGTGACAAACGCTGACTGAATGCACAGGCTGTGTTGCGTCTCACACTTCCCAGGCCGCAGTCTGAGGGACTGAAGCAGAGACTGGAGGAGTCCTGCCCACTGCCTCCTCACCCTCCTCTGGTTCCTGCTCAAACAGCATTCTTATACAGTCCTGGAACCCTTCCCAGAAACGGCACTAGCCAGAGTGAGCTGGGCTTTCCCACATCAATCAATAATCAATGATCAATTCCCCAATAGACACAGAGAGCTACCGGCCAATCTGATCTGACCAATCCCTTAAATGAGACTCCTTCACCCTAAATGACTCCTTAATTTTTAAAAAACCATTGTTGTTTTGTTGTTGTTGTTATAAATATGGGTGTTTTGCCTGAATGTATGTCTGTGCACCACGTGTGTGCAGTGGCCACAGACGTCAGAAGAGGGCACTGGATTCCCTGAGTCGGAGCTACAGGTGTTTGTGAGGCACCATGTTGGTGCTGGCAATCAAACTCAGGTCCTCTGAAAGAGCAGCCAGTGCTTTTGACTGCTGAGCCATCTCTCCAGCTCTGTCAAACGACTCTTGGCTGTGTCAAGTTGACATAAAAACAAAAACAAAAACAAAACAAAAAACTAATGATGATAGAACTTTTCAGGGAGAACTCCGATTTTGTTTCTTGCTCTGTGAATTTGGGGCCTGTGGGCTCACGCATTGAAGACTCTGGTGAGTGGCGCTGTGGATGTTCAACCCACCCTGAGCAAGCCAGCCAAGCCCCTCAGTTACCCTCGCTGTCCTCAGATCTTACGAACCATCCATTGGTGGCTCAACCTTTCTAAGGCTTTAATACCCTTTAACACAGTTCCTCATGCTGTGGTGACCCCCAACCATAAAATTACTTTGTTGCGACTTCATACTTGTCATTTTGCTACTGTTATGAATTATAATGTAAGTATTGGAAGTGTAAGATATCTGATATGCAACTCCCTAAAGGGGCTGTGACCCAGGAGTTGAGAACTGCTTCTCTTTGGGATAATTTGGGGCTTCCTTCATAATTGTCCCACAATAAGGCAGGAAGCTGGAGTACCCTCTTAACCACCCTGCCCCTCTTTCATGAAGTGTATTAGCCTCAGGGTTACTCTAACTGCTGGAGAAGGTGAGGACATGGGACATAGTGACACGGGAGGTGGCCAAAAGGAGCGGGAGTGTCCTGAGGAGGAAGCAGGTGCCAAATGCCTGCCTCTCCATCACACCAATGTCTCCCAGGATCTGACTGAGCCCAGGGCTGGACGGCAGCTCCTGCAGCCAGAGCAAACAGTGAGCCTGGCTCCTGGGTCCCTGAGTCACTACAGACACCTCTCTTTTCTTGCAAAAATCTTTGCTCTGGACTCCTGTCCACACTGTCATGAGTGAGTCCATTTTCTGTCGTCCCGCTGTTTCTCACAGGACCTTTGGCATCAGACATGTGTTTGTGTGTGTGGTTTCCCACACGTCAGCCTTAAGCAGACACCAGCTGGGCACTCTGTAACCCAACCCTAACACAGCTACTCAGGGAGTGTCACATTACCACAGGGGGGAGTGTTTGGTCCCCAGAGGCCACCCCTTTTCCTGCGGACAATCACCAGCCTGTGTTGTTTTTACCTGTGGTTCCGACTGAATGACTGTAAGGAGATTTGATTTGATCTGAGCTGATTACTCACTTCTCTGAAGGAGCCCACAGAGCTCAGGAAAAACAGTTTAGCCATGGGTCAGAAAGGATGGAACACCAGACACAAGTGGATGAATGGGTGGAAGAGACACCCAGGGCCAGGTACAGGGAAGGGACCAAGTTCCCTGCCTTCTCTGGATGGGCCTCTCAACAGAAACCTCCTGGTATTCAACCAAACAAAGTTCTTGTGAACTGAACCCCATCGGAGCCGTGGGTAAACATTAGATATATCTCTGGTTATGTCACAGTACCGCACACACTTAACCCCAGATCTGTGAACACATTCTCCGACACCCCACCTGTGCCTTCATGCTGGAATTTTCCGAGTGTGAACCACCCTCACCCCATCCCCTCCCCCCACCCTGGGACCCTGGCATCTCTCTTCAGGATGTAGAATGGTCGGTCCCAAGGCCTGCCCAGCCATCAAAGTAAAGCTTTTGCCTGCCCCAGTTCCCCCTTCCTTCCTTTCCTCTGTGTGACACTACAGGGAGACAGGGAGTTTAAGAGATGGCCGTACATGACGAGGACTGCTTCCCTCTCCCTCTCCCTCTCCCTCTCCCTCTCCCTCTCCCTCTCCCTCTCCCTCTCCCTCTCCCTCTCCCTCTCCCTCTCCCTCTCCCTCTCCCTCTCCCTCTCCCTCTCCCTCTCCCTCTCCCTCTCCCTCTCCCTCTCTCCCTCCCCGCCTCTTCCTGGCTTCCACAATGTGAGCAGTTCCACGCCACCACATGGTCCCCACCACGATGGACTGTTTGCCATAGACCCCAGAGTGATGCTGTCCACTAACAGGGAGCTCTTTTTGCTTCCGTTATTTCCTTTCATCTACTTTCCTCATGTCAGGCATCCTGAGGGCCAAGGCCTTAAGAAGGTTACACTTTCAACCCTCCATGGTTACCCAATCCTGTGACATCAGTAATACCGTCACCACTGGGTCTGAGGCCCAGTTGTCAGTGTACCTTTAACTCAATGGTTGCAGGATTTTTGTTTTTTTCTGATGCTTGAGATTAAATCCAGGACCTCATACAGGCTACCCAAGGACTGCACCACTGAGCTACATCCCCCAGCTGTAGCTCAGTCCTTAGAGTGTACTTGTCTAGCACGCATGAGTCCCTGTGTTTCACCCCAAGCAACCACCTATAACTCTCGTTGTAGGCTGTGTTGTGTGACCACATGGTCCTGTGTTGGGTCACTGGTCACCTGCCCTCTGCACCCTCCTGTCTGTCAGGTTCCCCAGGACAACTCTGCAGCAATGGCATCTGCAAACCACAGGTTGTTGGTGACTTTGTTTAGTCTTTACACGATTCCCCTTCTGGAAACTCATTTTTCTCAGACACCGCTTCCCCTGCTTGCATTGTGCATGTGGACGAAGGCATTGCATTTCTGCCATAGACTGTTCTGCTGAAAAATGACCTGGCAGCAACACCACTTTCCTTATGTGCTCTGTGTTGCTAGGTACTCAGAGGGACTCCTTCCTTCCTTCCTTCCTTCCTTTCCTTCCTTCCTCCCTCCTTCCTCCCTTCCTTCCTTCTGTCTTCCATCATCCTTCCTTCTGCCTGCCTGCCTGCCTTCCTGCCTTCCTTCCTTCCTTCCTTCCTTCCCTCTCTCCCTCCCTCCCTTCCTCCTTCCTTCCTTCTTTCTGTCTTCCATCCATCGTTCCTTCTGCCTTTCTTCCTTCCGTCTTCCTTACTTCCTTCTGTCTTTTCCTCCTTCCTTCCCTCCCTCCCTCCTTCCTTCCTTTCTTCCTTCCTTCTTCCCTTCCTTTCTTCTTTCCTTTCTTTGGTTGATTTTAGCTTTCCAGAACACTCTCAATGTATTCCTGGCTGTCTTGGAACTCTGTAGAGCAGGCTAGCCTTGAACCCAGAGATCCTCCTGCTTCTTCCTCCAAAGTGCTGGGATTAAAGGTGTAATGCCACTACATCCAGCTAGTACATTTTCCCCTGAAGGTGAGGGTTTTGAAACGTCATGCTTAGGTGCTAGTTCCTTTTGGTCAGCGACCTTCAGTGTACAGGGCACTGTCTCAGCAAAGAATTTCTTCTCTTCTTTTAAAAAGTGTCCTCAAGGTTGGGTGTGAAAGAGAGAAAGAGGGGAGGCCAGTGTCTCACAGTCCCTGTTATGGCACACTCACAATGAGCAGAAGACCTTCCACTGGGTCCGACTTCTAAAAATTCCCCCAGTCTTTCTAACAGCACTAACCTGTGGACTAAGCTTATAAATGTGGCCTCTGGGACACTCTAGGTACAAGCTGTCACAGAGGGGGAAGTGATTACGTCATGAGGTAGTACCTCAAAGAGGAGGACAGGAAGAGACTCTTAACCCCTTCCATGTGAGCTCAGAGTGAGAAAAAAGGTTCTCACCAGAAATCAACCTGTTAGGGACCTTGAGTTCCAGCCTCCATAACCATGAAAAACAAACTTCTGTTGTCCATAAGCCGCTCCGTCCGTAGTGTTTTGTTATAGTAACTTACTATAACTCTAAAATGTTTGTTCTATGGATAACGAAGTCAGTGTTCTAGTGCTGTGAAGAGACACCACGACCATAGTAATTCTTATACAATTATAATTCTTATACAATTAAACAATTGGGGCTAGCTTACAGTTTCAGAGGTTTAGTCCATTATCATCATGGTGGGGAGCATGGCAGCCTGCAGGCAGACAGGTGCAGGAGAAATTTGAGAATTCTACATATACAATCACAGGCAGCAGGAAGAGAGACACTGAGCCTGGCTTGGGCTTCTGAAAGCCCAAAGCCCACCCCTAGTGACACACTTCCTCCAACAAAGACACACCCACCCCAACTAGGCCACGCCTATCCCAACAAGGCCACACTTATCCCAACTAGGCCACTCCTACCCCAACTAGGCCACACCCACCTAACTAGGCCACACCCCTAATCCTTCTAAGCAGTGCCATTCCCTGATGACTAACCATTCAAATACATGAGCCAATGGGGGCCCTTTTTATTTAACCCTTCACAGGTATGTTTGAGGATATGAGTTAATTCGTTTATTAGACAGATGTTGTGCAAACATCTGCTATGTGTTATATTTGTGCTGGTGACTGGGGATAAACTGGTGTTGGCATATACTTATAATCCCAGCACTGGGAAGTTTGAAGCAGGCTGATCAGAAGTTCAAAGTTATTCTTGGCTAAGTTGTGAGATGGAAGATATGTGAAACCCAAGAAGAGGAAGGAGAGAGGAACAGAAGGAAGAAAGAAGAGGGGAGGGGAGAGGGGGAGGGAGGGAGAAAGAGAAGAACAGAAGGAAAGAGGCAAGAGGAAGAAGGGAGCAGGAGAGAAGGAGCGAGGGGGAGAGGGAGGGAAGGGAGGAGTGAGGGAGAGAGGGAGAAAAAGAGGGGAAGGGGAGGGAGGAAAGGAGGAGAGTGACGAAGAAGAAAGAATCCATCCTAGGAGTCTTCTGCTTACAGAATGGAAACTTTACGTCCCTCGGCAAAATATTCCCGCTGCTGTAAAAAGACAAAATGAGCCACTGAGAACAACGGCTCCCTGAAGTTTCACCTTGTCGAAAGCAGAATTCCTCACGGGAAGGCATTCTTATTTCTTGTTGTGAAAAGGCCCCCAACATGAACAAACACACGCACACAAACCAAACAGACCACAGCCTTTCATGTCAGTGTCTGGTTTTAATTTCCCCTTTTGTTGCCCAAATCAGATTTGTGTTGCTAAGGAAGTTAATTGGGGGCTGTGACCGAGCTGGGATCCCATGCAGAGTCCAACCCGTCCGGCGTCTGTCTTTTGAAGCTCTCCTCTCCAAAGCCCGTTATCTTCTGCCTTCGAACAGCTGTTGCTGTGATCTCCAATCTGCCCTGCACTGAGGCCTGACTTTATCATGAAATGAGGTGAGGGGGCCAAAGAGTTGCCTTTATTGTCTAAGAGGACGCTAAAACTTCACAAGAAAACTTCTTTTTTTTATCTGATCACCGGTTGGCAGGATTTACAGCCTCCTGGGAGAAGAGGGGTCAGGAAAGTTCAGCATCCTACTTTGCCTCTAATCAGGGAAGCAGAAGGCTTTAAAATAGGATTAGCTATCCACCGGGTCCTTTGGGTGTTTGGCCTCCCAGGGGTCAGATCAGTCCTCAGGGCGTCTTTTCAGCTCCATCTGGGTACCAGGTACCATGCTGTGTTCTTCAGAATAAAGACAGACCAGCTTTGAAAGCAAGCCAGGGGAAGAGGGAACCCGAGGTTATCTATCGCTCACCCTCTGTAGGCTCCCACAGGGCTTCACATAGAGCGCTTCTGGGCTTCTTTTTAGCAACCCCAGAATCAGAGACTAGTGATGAGACCAGCCTACTGAGGCCAAATGTGGTAAAACAGGTTCAGGCCCAGAGCTTTCTGAGCCTTTGTCTCCTACCTAAGAAAGACCTTGTGTGTCTGGGGGTGGGGGTGGGGTGTGCAATGGGGTAGGGTAGAAGCCTCAACTCCAGCCCCAGGTCCATGACAACGTGGAGGCGGATAGCAGAACACTGTCTATGCTCCGAAGATGCTGAGCAGTCAGTCCAGTAGTTTCCGTTTGACTAAAATATGCTGTAGAGAGAATCCAGTTGGTCAAGAGCTTCCCTTGCTGGTGTGAGCTCCTGGGCTCAATCCCTGGAGCCCATGTGGGGGGGGCGGGGGGAGGGGGAAGGCAATGGTGACTGCCTGTGCCTGTGACCCAGCAATGGGGAGGGAAACCTGAATATCCCTGGGGGTTGTGGTCAGCCAGGCGAACCTAATCTGTGTGCTGCATGCCCAGTGAGAGACTGTCTCAGAAAACAAACTCCTGAGGAATGACATCTAAGATTGTTATCCAGCCTAGACACATGTGTGCGCATGTGAGCACACCACAAACACACACACACATACACACACACATGCACACACACATGCACTCACACGCATGCACTCACACACATGCACACACATGCATATACATACACCTACTCACATGAACATGTATATGTATGTATGTATGTATGTATGTATGTATTGATCATCTATCAGTGTATACATCTATGTATCTATGTATCTACCCTCATATAATTCTTGTATATCACATATATAGATATATATGATATAATCCTATACATACGATACAAATATATGAATATCTAAATACATATTTATATATTATTATATGCTATATGTAATAATAAATATGTGTATATATGTATCACAATTCTTGATGCCTCTCTAATTCCAATATCTTCCTGAAAGCTAAACAGCCTCTGGGACTCAGGTTGGTTAGAAGCAATGGGACCACCAGCAATCATGGCTTCTTCCAATCTTCTATCCCTTCTATAACAACAACAGTGACAGAGTGTCATTCAGGTCTAAGATGTTGTCTGGTCAACATGCCACTCGACTCATGGGTTCATCAGGCGCTACCTCCTCTGGGAAGCCTGGCTGATCTCCCACACCCCTCACTGATGGCCAGCATGGGGTGTACACAGCTAGGACATTTGTATTTGCTGGCTCAGCACTTATTGAGGTAGAGGTGAAAGGAGCATGTCATATAGTCAGTCGTCACTCAAGGGAAAGGATTGAGGGCCACAGGGGCCAGATACAGGGCATGATCTTTGGGGGGAAGACCCTGAGGGTTCTTAGGAGATGCTGGTCTGGGACCTTTCAGGCTGGGGGACAGGGACAGTGTAAACCCACCTACGGTTAGGATGCTTAGCTGGTCTCCAGGGCTGGCATCTGCTTTCCTGTAAGTGTAACCGCCCAAACAAACAAAGGTGGCCTCCGGAAGGTCACAGGTGGGTGGGATGTAAGTGGGCACACTATGAGCTTGGTGGATTCTGTTTCCACCATGAAGCTGAACGCCCCAGGGATCCAAGGACAGAAGAATTAGTAACAAATCCTGGGTCTGACACTGGCTGAGCGTGGGCTGCCATTTGATTCTAGCAGCCTAGCTCCCGGTTTGTGTTGGGTGGAGGTATGGACACAGAGAGAGAGGTGCCCCTTGGTGCTCAGCATGGCCTACCCGATAGCAAAAGCCTGAAAGCAACCTGTTGTTTCCAAAGTGATCCCTAAATCTCTTTCCCTCCCCCTCTGCTTGCCCTGGCCCCCAGTGAGGCCTTCCGTGGTGGGGGTACCTTCCCTTCACCCTGCACCTCTTGTAGCTTCCTTGGCTTTACCTCAGTTGGCCCACCTCTCACACTAGAACTGGGGGTGATGGCTTCAGGAGAGAGAGCTTGCTGGGAGTTGCAAGCCCTTCAGCTGGTCTGAAGGGGAGTTTCCTGGATGACTGTTCGAGTCCATTTTGGTTCTTTTCGCTGCCTTCAGGACCGGCGCTCCCTAGAGTCCTTCCTGCCTTTGCCAACACAACTACAGCCCTCATGGTATCTGACAGAAGTGTAAAAGCTCAGACTGTATGCACCCTGCTCAGTCCCTCCAAGGCCCAGGCCTCCTGCAACCAACTAGGCCTACATTTCTCCCTCAGTTCCCACCATGGCAAATTCCAGAGACAGCTATGTGCTAGCTGCTGCTGGAGACTCTGTGCTGTGTGCTAAGATCAACATGCTGTCTAGAAACAAGAATTCCTCACTTGGGAGCCATGGTGGGTTCCTCTAGCTGGCTGGATCTGTTGTGAATTTCTCACTTCTGTGTTCCTTTCTCTGAAGGTTCCATGAATTTCAGGTTTCAGTAAACTTAATTCAGCACCTACCAGACACCATCGTTCCATCTGCACAGTCCCTGTCCCTGGGCACACCAGAGGATCCCACATCTGCACAGTCCCTGTCCCTGGGCACACCAGAGGATCCCACATCTGCACAGTCCCTGTCCCTCGGCACACCGGAGGATCCCACATCTGCACAGTCCCTGTCCCTCGGCACACCAGAGGATCCCACATCTGCACAGTCCCTGTCCCTCGGCACACCGGAGGATCCCACAGCTGCACAGTCCCTGTCCCTGGGCACACCGGAGGATCCCACAGCTGGGACAAGTGTGCTTCCTTTACTAAGGCTGGTGTTAACAAATGGAACTGGCTGGCTTCCAGCAATGGGGGTTTATTCCTGTGTAGGTCAGGAGGCGAGCATCTAAACCAAGGCATCACTGGGCCTCAATTCTCCTGAGGGACTCCATTCCACAACTCTCTCCAAGCCTCTGCAAGTGGCTCACGGTCCCTGGTTGTATGCAGGATTCCAACACCTGCCTCCATTGTCACGTGACCATCTTCTTGAAGATACCAGGAATGACAGATTCAGAGCTCAGCCTACTCTGCAAATATTATCACCTTTGAAGAACTGGGTTACAATGTCAATGCTTTGGGATTTTGGGGGCGGGTGGGGGTGGGGAGGGGACGCAGCATACCCTTTAAGACCCACTAACAATGGAATCAGACCACAGACTCAGGTCTGATGGCATATCCTTGCTCTTTGTGCCTGAAGCTGATGACAGCGGAAGCCAGCATTTCAAGTGGCAACAGCAGTGTTGTTCTTGGTGATTATAAATCACAAGAGCCCCACAAGGCAGGCATTGAGATACCCCCACTTTAGGGTCTCTTTATATATGTAGCCCAGGCTGTCCCCAAATTCAAAATTCTGCTCCAGCATCCTTCATGCTGGGATTGCAGGTCTGTGCCACCATGTCAGGACCGAATTCCTTTTAAAGGTGAGAAATTGGGGGTTGGGAGGGAGGGGGCTCACACTCAAGGCCACAGGATCTCATAGGAGCAGAGCTGGGACTTAAGCTGCTGTCCTTGACACCCCACTGAATCTCCTGAAGACCTGCCTTGCTAAGAACACGGTGCAATGTGCATATATGTTGGTGAAGCACCCCTGGGAACCTTTCAAACAGACCACTGGGCTGGCGGTGATTACTGCAAACCCCAGCAGAAAGGGAAAACTTGGAAAATCCTTCATGGAAGAAAGGACTTCTCAGGGCTAGGTTTAGCAGCGCAGAGACAAGGCTGGGGGTGGTAGGGTTCTGTCTGACTAATTCAAAGCTCTCTTCTCGAGTAGATGAGATAAGAAGGGGGCTTGCTGTTTACTGAGAACCCAAGCTGGGGTGAGTCTGTGTGGACTTAACCTCCTGGCCCCTGCTCCAGCAGAAATGTACTTTGAAAGCTTCATTCCTCTCATGAGGAGGGACATCTCAGTAGGGGGTGGAAGCCTGAAGAAAGGGGACCAGCTGAGCAGGCCCAGTGCCTTCTTCTTCCCACGGATCCGGAGCCAGCCTGTGCCCCAGCCCAGAACCCAGAACACTGAGCGGTGAAACGGCCTGCCAAAGGCCGACCTAGATCCATCCTAATATCCAGAGCAAATGACTCCCAGGGAGCCAGTTCCGTTGCCAGGGGCCTGTTGTCTGCGTCAGGCAGTCAGCTGTCACAGTTGAATGACATTTGACAATTGGATAATACTTGTATTTTTAGGCATGGGTCACAGAATCCTTTTGTCTACTGCCAGGGCTGCCCCCACACTGGGACTCTAAGGAACAGAACCTCTGGGTGCCTGAAATTCATGCTTCAGTAAAAGTGGGTGGGTGGTGTCTGCCAGGCTAGACAGCGTGTCCCAGGGTGAGAAGACCTCTACCAAGGACATAGGGGTCTCTTTGGTGTCTTGGCAGAGCATGGTCACTGTAGCTGGTGCTAACCCACAAACGGCCAAGTTTATAACTTCATGGCCCTGCAGAAAAGAAGGCATACAGGTTGGTTCCTCTGCACAGGGTAGGGGGACTGGGCTGTGGCAATGGTGACAGGAAACAGGTGTTCAGCCAGCCAAGCTAGCAAGGTCAGCAAGAGCTATGAATGCTACAGGCGGGTGGGCAGCCAGCATGAAGTGGGGTGAGAAATGAGCTCTGAGGATTCCAGTCAAGAAGGTGTTCAGAAATAGAAGGTCCATATTAAGGACCAGGCACTGATCACACAAGGACAAAGCTGGGCCCCAGGGTCTCAAGCAGGGCCCCTCAACTTTGGCATTTGACCTGCAGAGCTGGCTCGTTCTTTGTCCTGGGTAGCCAACTGTCTTCTCCATTGTTGGCCATTCAGTAGCATTTCTAGCCTCTCCCCAGCCATGACAATGAATCATGTCCCTAGACATTTCTAAATGTTTCCAGGACAGAGGCATGAAACTGTCCCCTGTAGAGTCTTAGAAGAATCTGGAGGTTTGGGGACAGAGGGCAGACTACAGGGATGGACATGAATAATGGCCCAGGCTGTGGGACAAGGGACCCACTCTCCACTCACCCTTTGTGCTTTAGTTAGGGCCCTGGGGCAAGCGTAGGGCGCCTCAGGCCCCTGTTCCCACAGAGGACACACAGGAAGGTGTCACAGGTGAAGGGAAAGGCTGGAGGCTGCTGGAAGACCTGGCTTAGAAATAGCAGGACAACGGTATCCTTGGTTTCCCCTTCTGTATAATGGGAAGAACAGCTCCTCTCTCACAGAGACCCCGCAGAGGTTAGCAGCACTTCTGTGCCTGCTGTTGGGGGAGTCGGCCAGCAAGGCTGCTACTGCCATAGCTGGTTCTCATGTCTTCCACCGTGATCCAGACATGGCTCCTCCCATCCCCAAGTGTCAACTGCTTCTCTCATTCCCCTGAACTCTAACCACCGCAGGCAACTGTGGCGTGTCTCCTACACTAAGCCAGTGTGCATTTCCATTCTGCTCATGAGACTTCTCAGAGTTTGTCTCAAGGTTCTGGTGAGAGAATGAGCCTGCCATCGAAGTAGCAGGTCTCAGAAGTGTTTCTCGTGGGAGGCTGTGAAGTGCTACCACCACAGGTATGCTGTTGTGGCTTGTTTGATGAGCAAGACACCGCTTGCAGGGAATGGGTCTGAGCTAGACCAGGGCAGGAGTCAGGCAGCATCCAGGACGGCAGGAAGTAGACATGGCTGCATATAACCTGCTTTGGGTTCCAAAGAGGGAAACAAAATCTCAGCGAAAGCCTGTCGCGCCCACCTCGTCTGGCAAGGAAGACACAACACGGTCGGATTCTTCTCAACAGCCTTTATTGCAGGAACGGCTTGATGCTGCTACAGGGAACCCGGGTTCCCAGGGAGGTCTGCTTATATGCCCCCCAAGCACAGGGAAAGGCTTCGTGGCCCCCTGGGATTGGTCAGTCTGCCGGCATCTAATTTGCATGCACCCGCTCGGGAGGGGTTGGCGCCAGATTCAGGCTAGCGCCTGCCCAGTGGTATTGTTTACCACAAAGGCACACTGGAAACCTGTGCCATCTTAGAGTTGGCTTCCTACAAAAGCCCATCTGTAGTGGGAAGGAGAGGTAACAGCTTCCCCGGGACCAGTCACGTAGGGGCCTCCACGGTTAATAGATTGTCAACTTGACAAGATCTAGACTGTGGGGGAGATGCGCACACCTATGAAGAAATCTCTAGATTAGGTTAGTCTCTGGGGACACCTGTGAGGAACTTTCTAGAATAGACTGATTGAGGAGGGGATCTGTGATGAATGTTGGCGGCACCAGTTCACCTGCTGAGGTCCTGGGCAGCACAGAAATGAGCTGGTGAGCTGAACACAGCATCTGTCGTTTCCTGCTTCCTGACTGTGGATGCGATGTGACCAGCCACCTCACCCTTCTACTGCCTGCCTTCCCACCATGACGGACTGCACCCTCCGACTGTGAGCCAAGACAGATCCTTCTCCCTCACCTGTTGTTTCTCAGGAGTTTGCCACAGCGACACAGAAGAAACTAACCCCATGACAAAGTAGTAGCCATCAGTGGCTCAAGTGAGGTATTCCACGAGAGCCACTGGTGCGTGAGAGGGCCACCAGCAAATGGGCGCTCGTCTTCTCCCTTTACACTCTGGAAACACTGCCATGATAGAGGATTATGTAAATGTGACCTCTCTGGAGCACCTCTCTGGAGCACCTCTCTGGAGCATCTCTCTGGAGCATCTCTCTGGAGCACCTCTCTGGAGCACGTGGTGGGATCCAGCCTTAAAGGAGGAGCAGAAGCAGCTGGCTCCAGGAAGAGGGCATGTGACTCGGGCCCCAGAGGTTATGTTATTTTACATTTGCTTTGTATTGAAGCTGGACTTGAAATTGTCACTTAGAGACTGCTCAGTGCAGACCATTATCTATGCTCTCATTTAATTTCCATTCTAACAGAGAAAGCACACTTCATCCATCCCTCTTCTGGGTTCACCTGAGGCTACCTCTTCTCACCTCTGCCTGGAGCAGCCTCAGGTGAGCCTGGGACAAGCCCTACCCATGGCCACTGGGGGCTGCCCCTGGAATACCAGGCAGAGAAGAGTCATGTGGGGCCTGACCTCACCCACATTAGGCCCCAAAATGGCTACTGACAGTGGCAGGAGAGTTTGACTGCTGTGGGTTGCAGCCCTTGTCTTCCTTCTTTAGTTAGGGAGCTTAGTTTGCCGAGCCTCATTGTCTGTATGTAAATTGGCAGAAATGGTGCTACTGCCCGGCAGTGAACTCAATGAAGCACCAGGAATGTGGCACACAAAGTCTGAGGGAGGGGCTTAAACTGCAAGGGTTCAAGTCCCTCCTCAGGCTGCGTGCTAGCTGGGTGCTCTGAGTCATTCCTACAAGCTTCCAAAGGCTCTTACCCAGGCACGTTGTGAAGTGAGCATGCACAGATGCCTGAAAAAGTGGGGCTCCCTTCCCTCACTGTTGTGAACAGACCAGCAATAAAGATGGGGTGCAAGCATCTATGTACTGAGGGTCAAAGTTCTGGAGTTCCCAGGAATGTATATGATATATATGTTTGATATGCATGTGTGTGTGTGTGTGTGTGTGTGTGTGTGTGTGTTCGCACGCATGCACGCACATGGAGAGAGAGAGGGAAGGAGGGAGGGAAAGAGAGAGAGACAGAGAGACAGAGATAGAGACAGAGAGTCTCACCACATCACCATGTACCTTCAACTGGCCTGGAACTCACTCTGCAGACCAGGCTGGCCTTGAACTCACAGAGCTCTGCCTGCCTCTGCTTCCTAAGTGCTGGGATTAAAGGGGGTCACTGAAACACCTGGCTGGCAGTTCTATTTAACAAATGAATAGTAATGAATGGGTGATGTATGAAAAACCATGGAATTAAGGTGGGGATCTTTTTTATTTTAATTGTTGAGACAGTCTCACCACACCGGACCTAGGAAATTTGATTCAGAAAAAAACCCACCAAGCTTTCGGGAAAAGGAGGAAACGAGACAGTGTGTCCTGAGTGAGGTGATCCACACACAAGGGACGAACTGTTCACGCCCTCACAAGAGGACCCTAGCTCACTGGTTCAGCAGTAAGTGGGGGAAGCGAGGACACCGTCTATGAGAACAGAGGAGACCACAGGAGAGGAAGAGCACTGGAGGGGCCAGAGGACATACAAGACTGGGAACAAAGAGGATGCTATGGGAAGGGTGGCCGAGTAGGAAGGAGGCGAGGGGAATGTGGGTACAGGGGCAGGGAAGAAAAGCAACAAAAACGTGTTACTTTGTGTAACATGGAAACGCCATATGGAAAGTTACTACTGTGTTGCTAATTTAAAAAAAGAAAAGAAAGTAGAAGGAATATGCCTGTAAAGAGACAGCAGGAGTGGGGGTGGAGATAAAGTGAGGTGGCAATTATATAAGTAAAAGGGTCACAATGAGACCGGGTACTATTATAACTGATATATACTAGTAAAAAGTTAGTCAAGCCGGGTGTGGTGGCACACGCCTTTAATCCCAGCACTTGGGAAGCAGAGGCAGGCAGATTTCTGAGTTCAAGGCCAGCCCGGACTACAAAGTGAGTTCCAGGACAGCCAGGGCTACACAGAGAAACCCTGTTTCGAAAAAAAAAAAAAGTTAGTCAAAACCATGAATGTGTTGATAAAGGATTTTATACCATGTCCAGCACATGGTGTAAGTCTGTGGCCTATGTCACTGTAATTTTAATTACTATTAAAAACAACAACAAAAAAAAAAAAAAAAAAAACAAAAAAAAAAAACCAAGGGCTTCAGATGAGATTTCTTTTGTCCCAGGATGGTGTGAGTCAGGGACTCGGCTGGGCTGGACTCAGCCGGATGGTTCTTGGAGTCTTGGCTGGGTTCACACACGGGTGCAGTGTCAACTGGTACAGTTTAGCACATGCCATCTGTTTGAGCTAACCGGTGAGGTGGCAGGTTGGTTTCTGATTGTGGCTTTATATTGCCACATACTTAGAGGCTTAGCAATCACATGCATTTCTTGTCTCAGAATCCTAGAAATGAGCATCAAAGGTGGAGCTAAAGTCACAAGGCCAGAAGCACCATACTCCTTCTGGAGGATCAGGAGGCCACCAATTCCTTGATATTTTTTAGAATTTTTTTCCGTGTATGTATTCTTTGCCTACATGTCAGAGTGTGCACCTAGTGCCTGTGGAGGTTAGAAGAGGGTAATAGATCTGCTAAAACTGGATTCGTGGATGGTTGCTAGGAACAGATCCCAGGTCCTCTGCAAGAGCAGCAGGCCTCTGACCCACCATCATCTCTCCAGCTCTCCTTGACATTTTAAGCTTCTGGAGTCTATGCACATCCTGTGGCTTGTGGGCCATTGAAGCAATGAGGATAAGTGATAAGAGTGGACACATGAATACATGCATGAATGAACGGATGGGTTGGTACACTGATGGGTAGGCAACCAATGAATGGGTGAATTGGTAGACTGATGGTTAGACAGCCAATGAATGAGTGAGTTAGTAGACTGATGGGTAGACAGCCAATGAATGGGTGAATTGGTAGACTGATGGGTAGACAGCCAATGAATGAGTGAGTTGGTAGACTGATGGGTAGACAGCCAATGAATGAGTGAGTTGGTAGACTGATGGGTAGGCAACCAATGAATGAGTAAGTTGGTAGACTGATGGGTAGGCAACCGATGAATGGGTGAATTGGTAGATGGAACAAATGGATGGGTTGGTTCATTTATGGATGGATGGATGGATGGATGGATGGATGGATGGATGGATGGGTGGATGGATGAGTGGATGAGTTAGTTGGTAGATGAATAAGTAGGTGGATAGGTAGATAGGTAAATTGATAATATGCCAGATAGATGAATGAGTTGGTGGATAGATGAGTGGATGGATGGATGGATGGATGGATGGATGGATGGATGGATGGATGAATGAATGGGTTGGCTGCTGCTGCTGTGTATGTGTGTGTGTGTGTGTGTGTATGAATTGACTGGAGTGTGTGCATGTATGTATGTTGTATGTATATATGTTGTATTATGAATAGATGGATGGGTTGGCTGGTATGTGTGTATTATATATGTGTGTTTGTGTATGTATGTACATACATATGGGTTGGCTGGTATTTGTGTATTATATATGTATGTAAGTATGTGTGTATGTCTATATGTATGTATTGGCTGGCATGTGTGTGTTATCTATGTGTGTTTGTGTATGTATATATGTATGGATGTTTGGGTTGGCTGGTATTTGTATATTATGTATGTATGTACGTATGTATGTATGGGTTGGCTGTTGGATTTGTGTCTGAATGGATTTACTAGATAAGCCATTGAGTAGATGAACAAATGTGAGTGTACACACACACACACACACACACACACACACACACACACACTCAGAAAGCTTTCTGCCATCTCCAGAGCTTAGACCATTGAGGAATATCTTCTTTCCCACTCAGCCCCTAGAGCTGCAATCTTCCCCACCTCCATCATTCCCAGAGTGCTTCCCACTCGGCTTCACAGTGGGAACCTGCTCTCTTTCCAAACTTCCCACAGAACTGCCTGGCTCTGGTTATGAGAAAATAAGTCTGCCACTTAATCACCAGTGATGTCAGTCGGGGATCCTTCAACAAAGAGGTTCGTTCTGCTTTTATTTGTTGCTACAATGAAGAGCATGAAAATTTTAACAGCACCCTAATGTGGACCAGATGGGAGAGACACTGGCTCTCAGGGCCTCCTATCTCCCCCACCTTCCAGTGGCCTTTAGGACAATTGATGGGATGGCCTGCAGCCAGAGCACTGCTCTTATAGGGCTGCTGCAGGTTCAGGTCCAGCTCAGGAATGCCTCCCGGGTTACTTGTGGTGTTACTCATTGGATCAAATTGCATTCCTCTGGAACCCTGGTAATGTCATACTGGGGCTAGATACAAACCTGGGCTCCTCCCTTGCTGGTTTTTTCCCACTGAATGCTGAGTATGTCATAGAATTTCTACCCATAAAACCCCAAAGCTTTGAAAAATCACAAAGGATGACGCTTGATTTGGATATGTGCTGTGCAACCTTGAACAAGTCAGTTGTGTCTCTGAGCCTAAATTCTCAGCTCAGAAAAGGAGAGCCAAGGGAAGATTTGTAAGCCTTGACAAGATCATGCTTATCAGACCCTGCAAGATGCTGACTATGTGGGGAAGGAACTGAAAGTTGACTGAGAGACAGACTTAAGAGGTGTGTGGCCTGTAGGTCTCACGTGGAATTTTACATCTGAGAGGGAATCTTTTGGATTATAGAAAATGAAGGTTGGTGAGCATGCTGTATGGGCCACGGCCTGGAGACACACATGCATAGAGTAGGCATGATTACTTTTTTAAGTATTTAAATTTGTTACCACTGGGCAGGGAGATGGCCCAACGTGTAAAAGCGCTTGCTGCACAAGTTTGATAAGCTGAATTCCACCTATGAATAAAACCGATGTGGTTGCAGTTACCCGTAATCCCAGCATTCCTGCAGGAGATGCAGGGCAGAGACATGGAGAGCTAGCCTGGAGAACTCAGGTATAGAAATGATAAAGGGGGCCCTGCTGCAGAAATAAGATAGATGGAAAGAACCCAGTCATTGAAGCTGGCCTCCGAGTTCCACGTGCACACTGTGACACACACACAACCATAGTCACACAGGAAACAAAATAAGTCACTATAAGAAACGGTTCTTTTTTTAGGGGAGGGGGGTTTTCGAGACAGGATTTCTCTGTAGCCCTGGCTGTCCTGGAACTCACTTTGTAGACCAGGCTGGCTTTGAACTCAGAAATCCGCCTCAGAAATCTGCCTGCCTCTGCCTCCCAAGTGCTGGGATTAAAGGCGTGCGCCACCAAGAAACGGTTCTTACATTGAGCTCTGCAACCTTGAAGGACTGGGAAACCACCAAACTCACATCCCAGAACTCTACACACCCACAAGGCAGCAACTGGAAGGTCCTGCCTCCCTGTGGTGACTTCTTCCACCAAATCTAGCCTGCTCCTTGGTGTTTTCTGTTTAGAGTCTATAAGCGCATGAGTTTACAGACCCAGAGTTAGAGCAAAGCTCATTAGAAAAAAATTAAGGCCAGACAAAGAGCAGACAACCCCTGCTTTCAAGACAGCTCACAGCTCTTTCCTCCAACACAACCTCAGAGTCCTTAACCCTGTGCCCTGGACCCTGAGGGGTCGGAGACCCCGCCCATGATCCCCTGGCTCTGATCCACCACCCTTACAGTCATGTTCACCAACCTTCAACCTACAGTCATGCTGTTCCCTGGGTAGCTGGTGGGCTGGGGCTTAAGATGGATGAAACATGAACGGTGGTGGGTTTGCTTCACTTCTTGCAGACTGTTGGTCTCACAAGAGGTCACTAGAAGGCAGAGGGCTTCTACGTTGGAGGGCTCCTAAGCCACCTTCAGATCATGACCTTGAGGTAGCCTTTCTGTACCCCAGGCTAGCCTAACACTCATGGTGATGCTCATAGCAAGAGGTGAGATTCCAAGAATGAGCCTTCATGCCTGGTCCTTAGCCATTTCTCTCTTTAGTGGTCTAGACAATAAAACCCTTGACAGCCACAGCAAGAATCAGGCACAGCACCACACACAGTGCCCCGCGGCTGTGGATCCTGCCTTGTCTTCTAATGAAGGCTGGCATGCGTCACCGCGGAGTGCAGGGCTCCATCCCTCCTGTCCTCATTTCCAGGACACATTCAGATCTTAATACATTGTGTCAAAATGAGAGATGCTTTCTGTTTGCCTTTCAGCAAAATTGTGATGGCCAGGAGCTGGTTGATCTGTGAATACTTTCTCTTTGTTTATAGCCCACGGGTCGCTGTACCCCCAATCTCTGCCTTTGGCTGTTCAGAGGCTCGCTCTGCCTGCACGGAGCCCCTGCCAGGGCCTCCTAGTCCTCTCCCATGGTTCAGAGAGATCATTAAATTATCACAATGTCTGGAACACAGCAATGACTCCAGCTTCAGTTTGTGGCTTCTGAAGGACTGACTGACCAAGCACTAAAGCAGGGTCTCCTGGGGATATGCAACCAGAACCCAGTGAGGCTCCCAGGCACAGTGGATAAGTTATGTGCACACATCTGCACATGCCTCTGTGGCTGTGTGTGGGTATGTGCCTATGTGTGGTTTATACACATGATAGTTGCATGTGGTGTGTTCCAGCCTGTAACTGTCTATAATTCTGTGTACGGTGTGAGCTGTGGTATAGACGTGTTGTGTGTATTGCACACGTGATTTGTGTGGTGAGAGGATGTTTATGCCTTCAGGTATGTGTGTAATCATGTGTGTATGTCTGTGGCTATGCTTGTGTAGAGTATATGCAGGTTTGCCTTTGTGAAGAGCATGTGTTTGTATGATGCGGGTTATGACAGCTGTGTGCATACGTCTATGGGGTTTGGTGTGTGTGTGTCTATGTATGACTCTGTGAGCATTCGTGCAGGTGTGAGCAGTGTGAGAATGTGACTGTCTACGGTGTATACATGCATATCTGTCAATGTGCACGTGTGCCTGCTGTGATTTCGTCTCCCTACCCTTATGTGGAACTTCGTCATGAGTTTAGTTGCTAGGCTCCCTGACACCACTTGGTATCCTTGATCTCTTCATGTGACCCACAGGGATGCAGAGCAAGCATTGAGGCAGGCTGACCCTGCCATGTGTCTTGTCTCCTTTCATCATCATCATCACCATCACCATCATCACCATTATCACCATCACCACCATCACCATTACCTTCACCATCACCATCATCAGTCATCACTATCTGCATCATCTTCATCCTTGACATAGAATAGAAGCTCATTAATCTCTTCTTCCTCCTCCTCCTCCTTCCTCTTCCTCTTCTTTCATCCTCCTCCTTCCCCCCTCCTCTTCCTCCCCCCCTCCTCCTCTTCCTCCTCCTCCTTTTTCTCCGTGCTGGAGATTGAAGCCAGGATCTCACCCATAATTAGGCAAGCACTCTGCCGGAGCCACCCCTCCCACCCCCAGCCCTGCAAGCCTGGGAATCCTCTAGGAATGTTCTCGTTCTCAACAGTTACCCACTTCGGAGGGCCCGCAGCAGTTGAACAAAGGAGTTCACCCTGTGCACACCAGCCTGCCTTTACCTCCAGCCTCCCCCATACTCGATCAAGAACAAAGAGGCATGGCGGTAGGGTGGTGGCAATCTTGCCACGTGGTACATAGGCTTCAGGACATCAAGATCAGATGAAAATTAGCCAGGCAGAGAGATGCATGCGTTGCCAAGGAGACCGTCCAGTGAGTTGCCATTCTTGTAGGAAGGGGGTGCATTGGGGGAGGATTGTCCTGCTGCTGGTATTGTTTGGAAGAGGCCATGTGGAAATAGGAGGTGCATGGATACTGGGCACCCAGAGGTGTGACCCGGGGAAGTACTGTGGACTCCCTGCTGAGTGCTCTTTTGTGGTGAAGGAAGGGTAAGGTGAAGCTGTCATTTGTGCTTTGTCAGAATGTTCTGGATATGACAAGGCTTTTCCAGCTCAGGAAAAGGAAGGGGAGGATAGGAAGAGACAGCTGTCAAGAGCCATCAACGCACTGCTATGAGTGACCATGGAGACCAGGAGACCCTGCCATTGGCAACCGTCATGATTCAGCAAGCCCTCTGATAGCAACAACAGGTTCTCCATCAGGAGGGGCCAGCATGGACGTGGGGGGGGGTGTATGGGGCAGGAGGGCTGCTCCTGGAACCTTGGCATCCACTCTACTCCCTTGATAGTTCTGAGAGCCACTTACTTATCCCTGACAAACCCATTTCTCCCTACACCAGTTAGACTGGACTCTGTGGTCTGAAACTAAATCGATTGATTCTAGAATCTTCCCTCAACTACTTCCCCAGGACACGTGGGAGTCCTAGCGTAGTTGCAGGCTTCTGTCAGTCCTAAGCCACGGGGAGTGCCAAAGCAGATGGCAGACAGGATACCCTGCTCAAAACCCACCAAGGCAGGACCAAAGGCATGATGGGACCTGCCTTGAAGTGGCTCCCTGTCTGTGTTTAGTATGTACCTGGCATGTTCAAGTCCCATCTCATTATAGTACTTACAACCACATACCTCCAAGGGCACACAGTCAGGGAGACTGAGAAGTTGCTCAAGGCCAAACGCCTTGTAGCTGCAGTTATTCAAACTCCACGCTCACCAGAGGGATCCAGACCTGCTCAGATTCACCATTCCGAAGAAAGAAAATTAAGAGCAAAAGGGAGCCCATAAAGACTATGTTTAAAAAAATAAATAAAATTTTAATTTCGGAGTGATTTGAGAAAGCCTGCAAAACCAGCACAGAGTTCCCAAGAGCTTCCCCCCACCCCCGCCCCCGCGCCTCCGCTGACTCCTTCCACACCACGGGCATCCGTCAAAACTGAGAGGACGTTAACACCGCACAGCCGCCGTAAGGGAGCTCCAAGCTGGCTTCCTCTAACGGCCTCTCGCTGTTCCAGGATGCAGTCCAGAACACATATTGCACTTTAGACTTCTCTTAAAAAACGTTTTCTTTTTTGTTACCTTGTCTCCGCCTTCCAAAGGAAAGGAGGCTTCAATTATTTGCACATGCCCGAGGCTGAGAAACACACGCACGGGCAACGTGAGCCAGGCTGTGGCTCAGAACAATTTTAAGCAATTTCCCTTTACACTCTTCAGTGGATGAGCCCTCTTGGAGAAACTGCAGCGGAGGCCACAGGCAGACCAGGGCAGAGAGCAAAGGCAGGACCCGCGCCAGACAACTGCAAGCCCTTCTAGCCAAGGAAGCTCCCAGTAAATCAGGGATCTCTCGGGGTGCCCAATCCAGGGCAGCAGTGTACAGAAGGTCACGACGAAGCCAGAGCTGGCAGGGTCCCACAACAGAGGTGGGACAGTGGCTGAGAGCTTTTTCTTTTTCTTTTTTTCCTTTTTTCCCCCCTTCCCTTTTGGTCTGGCCCTGCTCACTCCAGCCCCGCTCACTCAGCCCATAGGTTCTTTTGTTTGTTTGTTTCTCATTAAGGATGGTTGTGAGCCACCATGTGGTTGCTGGGATTTGAACTCATGACTGCCAGAAGAGCAATCAGTGCTCTTAACCGCTGAGTCATCTCACCAGCCCAGCTGGGAGCTTTATATCCTGATCTGCAGGCAACAGTCAGAGAGGAACTTGATTGACATGGGCTTTTGAAACTTCAAAGCCCACCCCCAGTGACACACTTCCCCCAATAGGACCACACCCACTCAACAAGACCACACCTCCTAATCCTTCCCAAACAGCTATAGTAACTGGGGACCAAGAGTTCAATGAGCCTAAGAGGACTAATCTCATTCAAACCGTTATGTGCAGCAAGGCAAAACTATATCTTCTACTAACCTTTTAGGGAGAGTCCCCCATTGATCATTGTATGCATAATCGTGATTCAAAGCAGATGCATCATAGGAAGGGATAATAGGCCATCACAGAAATATCATAGGAAGATACGTCAAAGGGATATCATAGGAAGATGAAATAGGAAAGATGAATATATGACCTCATATGTCAATCAAAATGGAGAGCCATCTAAGTCACGCCCCCTAGGAACCAGCCCTTCCTTCCCTCAGAGCCCAGAAAGGAGGTTGAACAATAACCAGCCTCCTGTCAACCTGAGCATCTCTCTCTCCTCTCTCTCCCTCTCTCTCTCCCCCTCTCCTGCACAATCGCTTTGCATAATGTGATCTTGCTGCTTCTGCAGCTCTGCGTGAGCCTTATTTCCAATCTTTGATTAAGAGGCCAATACACAGCCCTAAGCTCAATCGCCAGTAATAAGCCTAACAACAATGTCAAAATAAGCCAGCCATAATCCTGCTGCCTCCTCCCCTTGTGCCCTCCCCAGCTAACTCCTGACTCAGAAAAAGGACTCGAAACCACACAGCATCTCATAGACCAAAATAGAGCTTTTTATTTCCAAACATAGAGCAGATACATTTTTTTAAAAAACCATGAAGTAACAATGATAACACAGAATCGTCTTTCAGAAGACCGCTGCCGCGCAACTTCACAACAGCACTGAGCAGGGACCCCAGGACTCACTTGGCCCTTCCCACAGAGCTGAGAGATGCTGAGGCCTTCAGTCAGCTCTGGACTTGATATGAACCAAGATAACACCACACATGTTCCAAGACAGTCCTTTGGCTCCAAATTTGCCTGCCTTCCCAGAAAGCTGAACTTATCAAAAATTCATGTTTTATAATCACAGAGACTGTGACAAGGGGAGGTGGCCTCTCTGTACTGTTTACACAAAGGAAGACTTAAAACATTGAATTGGATTGCTCTAGCTACCAGAGCACACTTATGCAACACAAGGCACATGCACACATGCACATGCACACACATGCATGCACACATACATACATACACACATGCATGCACACACATGCATGCACACATATATACATACACACATGCACACACACATGCGTTCCCTGTCCCCCTCTTCATCCCAGGAGCTCCAAAAACTTGCCCAGCTCCTGATCTTTGCTCTCCTGGAAGAATGTGACCCACGTAGAGTGATCCTGAATTTGCCTCTGACATTGGTGGCCTGTGTGTTTCCAGCCCCTGCTCCTGGCAGTCTGTCCTGGTACTCCCAGCCCCCATTGGCAATGGAAGTCAGAGAGCTTGCTGCAGAGTAGATACAGGGAAGAAAGCCTGCAGCCCCTGCTCAGAAATGCCATCTTCCAACAGGCTAACCAGATGCTGGAGTAACAGTGGCCTGAGGTCCGTAAGGGAGAGCAAAGCCACAGAGGATAAAAGCGAGTTCTACACAGTGGCAGAAAGCCACCAGCTTGTGGCCAGTCAGCCCTGGGTTCAGCACCTAAACCTAGCTCTTAACTCTACAGCCCAGGGTCTCCAGAGCTGGGCCGTATCTCAGGCCCTTCCTTACTGGTCTCCTCTGCTCTCTTCCCTCAAAACTAGACAAGAGTCTACAGGCTCTGTCCCACATCCACACACTATCACCAGGAGTCCACGTGGCACCTGGCTGTTGAGCTAGCAATGACCATTCCACAAAGGAAGCCTGGGATCTCTTGGGAAGCCGACTCCCTCTACCATCACTGTCTCCTGTGTTCAGGGATGCCTGGGTATCATCCTGTGAGCATCTATAATATTACCATGGGAACCAAAAGGCAAGCAGGTGCCTGGGGAACACTGAGTCTTGTGGGCTGTCCTGTAAGGCTTGTGCTAGGAGACTCCATGCTTGATTCTTCTGCTGTTTTTTTGAAAAAAAAAAAAAAAAAAAAAAAAACCTCCCTTGCTCTTCTTTGATAAACGGAAGGCCTTCCTCTCATTCTTTGGGGCTGAGGAAGAAATGTCAGCTGATTGGAAGTCCTTTGGTTGCAACCTTGTACTGGAGAGGCTCCAAGCTCTGTCTATTAGGTGATGGTGGGTCTCAGTGACCTGCTAGAAGGTCAGAGGCTGGTCTGAAAAAGCTATGGCTCTCTTTCCCTTCCCAGGATTTGCTCCCAGGAGCTCCTTGTGGCTAGGAGTGGCTGGAAGTTATTGTGAACTTCCCAGAAGATCTGAACACAAAACAGGGTGGTAAGCTCAGCCTAGGCTCTGCAGGACAGGGGAGCGCTGCCTCTGTACTCCTAGGTTGGGTGTTCCACAAGCACACTGAAGGGCTCGGGAACTCCTTCCTGTCAGCTAACAGGGGCTGGCAGGTAGCACAAGGACTTCAAAGGGCCCCTATGTTCTAAAGGAGTATGAGACCCAGATGTGGGGCTCTGGGTGAACCTGGGATTCTTGTTCCAATAGTGGCTGATAACCTGGGTACCAGCCTAATCTCATCCACCTTTGTTCCTTCCTAAGAAAAACTGAATTTTACCTGAATGCCCTAAAGTTAACATGTGGGGTTGGCAGAAGATGCAGACAAGAATTTAGTCTTACGTGGGGGGCTAGGATTAGGTATTAGAATGACAAGCAGGTACTTTCCCCACAGGACAAACTAGTAGTAAACACTTTAAGTACTTTGAGGACTAGAAAGTCCATTCAGGCTGGGGAGAGAGGGTGGCTCAATGGTCTGCCATGGGCACATTAAAGGAGGAAACGGCCCACATCTCTCCTCCATGCTGACCTGGCCAGAATACAGGCTAGGGTGAGGGGAACAGAGGACCTGCCACTGTAGGCTGAGCTTAGACGTCCACAGCCATAGACAGCCGTGGGCTCCTCCCTGGAAGGCCTCCGTGCTCAGGCACAGCCCAGCCCAAGGATCTACCTTGAGGCTTGTAGAGGGCCAGTCAGTGGGCTGCCCCTTGTGCTATGCCCAGGTCCTGACCTTCTCCTACCCCTGACCTTCTTCTGCCCCTCATCTGGCCTCCTCTGTAGCTCTCCTTGCCCCTCGCAGACACAGCCATATTTAATTAGCAGAGGCTGTGAGGTTCCCTCCCACCTATCCCCAGCTCCCCTTCTGTCTCCGCCGTGGTCTTTGAGCTCTGGGTAGGTTGAGCAGCACCTGTGGGAGTGCAGATGAGCCAAGTCGTGGGCCAGGGCCCTAGTCTGTGCTCAGCATCTTAGAACAGACACCTTCTAGTCTAGGAGATCTGGAGGGCGGGGCCTACACTTTGTTTACCCAACATGTATGGCCCCAAGAAGAAACTTTAAGGGTTTGTTATATGGGTTAGAATGAAGAGGGGACAGGGACACTTCCTCTGTCTGTCTGTCTATCTATCTATTGTCTATCTCTATCATGTCTGTCCATCTATTATCTATCATCTATTGTCTATTTTCCCTTCTCTCTATCTTCTCTCTCTCCCCCTCCCTCCCTCTTTCCTTTTTCTCTCTCATCTACCCCCTCTTCTTCCTATCTCCCTTTCTTGCTGTCCCCTTTCTTAAACAGTGATAAACATAGACCCCCTTACACACTGAGTGTGCATTTGTGGCCCTCAGCCACTGTGGTCTCTGTCTCTGCTCTCCTCTGCTCCCATTTCCTATCTGATTACCTGAGCCTGATCAGCTTAAGCACCGATTCTCAAGCTCTCTGTTGATCTGCTCAGACCTGGCTCCACTCTGCATAAAGAACAAAGGTACCCTCAGCCTCTCTTGCTCTCAGGCAGCCTGAGCATCCTCACAAGGTGGCCCACACCCTTGGCACCCATTCTCCCAGCAGTAGCTCACTAAGACCCTGTCAATCTCTTTGTCCAGGCTGCAGAACGACCCCAGTTTCCTTCCTCTAAAGCCTCTTAGGACCCTGGTCCCACAGGGAAGTGAGGCCAATGACGGAGGACTCCACAGTGGGGCTGAGCTCCAGGGTATACGGCAAGTCCCGCCTCTCGGAGCAGTGTGAGGATGGTGATGATGGGCTATCGCCTACAGGGATGTGGCTGATGAGGGGATTCCTCAAAGAGGAATCAATGAAATGCCAGCTTTTCAGTGCCAGCTCCCCGAGGACACCATCGCCTGTGTCTAGGGGCAGCCCCTCTGCCCTTTTTGCCAGTACCTCTAGGTCTTCATGGCTCCCCTGCAGTCAGGACCACTAACTCCACTCATTCTGTCCGGGTTATAGACACATCTCTGCCCCTAAAAGCACCATTCTGATCCCAGAGGAAGGATGGGGCAGGAAAGGGCAGGAGGAAGCATGCAGACCAGGGGGTCAATGGCACTGATACTGTCAAGGGCTTCTCACACATCCACTCTCACAGGCTAACCTGTGAGGGTTACATGTGAGCACTGTCTGCAGGACAAAGGAACAGGAACACACACACACACATGCACTCACACATGAATGTGCACACATACAGATGCATACATGCAAACACACATGTACACACACACATACATTAACACATGCACTCACACATGAATGTGCACACATACAGATGCATACATGCAAACACGTGCACACACACACATTAACACATGCACTCACACATGCACATACACACATACACACACACATGCACTCACTGAAATGTACACACATACACACACATGCATACACACATGCACTCATACTCAAATGTACACACATATACACACATGCACTCACACATGCACAAACACACACATGCATATGCACGCATGTACATATATACACAAATATGCATACACACATGCACACAGAGGCACACACACACATGCACTCACACACACATATATCCACACGCACATACAAACACACATACATATGTATCCGTGCATGTACACACACACACATGCACATACAAACACACACACACACACTCTCTATACAAATAGTCCTGATACATCTCTCCAGGGACACCTTCCAACTCTCTTTGATAACTGGCTAGGACACATCCCAGTAGCAGGTGTCTGCCCCCATTTTAAGCAAAAGAAGCTACATCTGAAAAGCGCCCAGAAGTGGCTAGCACGTCATATTGCAGCTATATTCATATGAAAGTAATAAAAATATCAGTCCCCTCTGTTAAAAAAAATGTTACACAACAAGCAATCCACAGTGTCATTGTCGTTAAAAACACAGCCAGGCTCCCACCCTGCCCCACCCCCACCCAGGTATTGAAGTTTGACCCTCCCCAGTATTTATCAGGAGACACGCCCACATTCGTAGCAAACAGCTCTCCCCCAATCCCTCTTCAATTCAGGTCATGGAACTCAGGACTCACACCTGTTAGGCAAGTGCTCCAAAGTCGAGCCCTGTTCATTTTTCCTGGGAAGGAAAATGTGGGGAGGTTTGCTCTAATAAACCTGGTATCAGTCCATTTCTGGCTGTATAGGTTCTTGCTGTGTGGCTATGGGTGAGTTACTTCCCCTCTCTGGGCCTCAGGTTTTTTACTTTTGAAATGGAAAAGTGGTTACAGAAGTATTGATGGCCCTTGCCACAGTTCTGATGGAGTGGTGGACCAGTGGTCTTTCTTGGCCAGTGAGCATCAGGGCTCTGCTATCTGGGTCTGAGATCAGGGCTCGGCTACCTGGGTCTAAGTGAGGTCAGGGTTCACCAGTCCCTGATTTCCCAGCAAAGTGGCCAGGTGCAGAGAGGGCTTTGTGACTGGGGTTACAGACAAAGTCAGGGTCACGAGCCCCAAGACACTGCTTTCCTGTTTGCTGATGTCCAACCTTTTCTGGGTACCATGCTAAGATGAAAGCTGCCTCTGATACAGCCTGATGCCAGCTTGCATGTGCATCAGTGCGGTGACCTGGGAGTCCAGTCCCTCTTAGGGCTACAGTATTTGCTGTATTTAAAGTGCCTCTCTGGGTCTGTGACACTGATGATGGTGAGCTGGTGATCAGGCCTGCGAGCACACACACTCCAAAGGAGTGTGTAATCCCATCTGGAAAAAGGGAGTGTTAAGTATTTTCTAAAGGTTAAAAAAAAAAGTGTCGGTTTAGGGTGAACCCGATCCAGTTTTAAAGCACTTAGGAATCATCCCAGAATTCCCTGGTTATGTGTCCAGCCTTGGGCATAACCTGGAATCACCCAGATGCCTCCCACCTGTGCCTGGAGCTGCCTTTGCCTGCTCCTGCCTGGGGTCAGACTGTGAGCCGTAGGCCCATGGGGGAATGTGGGACCTGCCCAGCCTTGTAGACCCACCAGCCTGCACAGTCCCTTCTTGGAAGGGAAGAGAGGCCCCTTCAGATGGCCTGAGTTTCTCCTCTCTGCTTAGGGTGGACCTCCTGGCCTGGTGGGCAAGCATTTCCACTCTGCTCTCAGCTCATGCCCTAGGCTGCAGACAGCTCAACAGCTGTGTACAGTGGCACGGGCCTCCCAGGACTGACACAGGCCACTTCACCCTTATGCATGAGAATAAAAAGTCAAGTTCATCTTTTTCTTTCTCCTGGAGAAAACATGCAAATAAAACCCAGCCACTTCTGAAGACGTGGGATCGCAGTCACGGTCATGGTCACGGTCACGGTCACAGTCATAGTCATGGGCATTCCTCCATGGTCTGTGTTATCAGTGGCTGCTGTGCAGGGTTGGGTGCTCCGTACCATCATTTTGTGGTGCTCCATTGGGCTCCATCTTTACAGCTCTTCTTGTTGCTCTCTTGGCATCCCTCTGGCACGCATCTTGTCTCACTGCTCTGGCTAAGCCAGTGGCCCACCATCACGGCTTCTCTTTATCTAGCCCACGGCCCAAGTCTGTGTGACTTTAAAACTAGCCAAATACTCAAGTCCCAGGACTCCAATTCTGTGTGGCTATGGTAACCACTCAGAGGCTTCTTCAGCAACATCTGGATTTCTGGTTAACAGGCTGTCATCAAAGTAACGGGTGATTTTTTTTTTTCCCTCTCCCCCAGGGATTCCAGGAGGCTAAGGCACAAGTGCCACAAATCCCACTAGAGAAACCCACTGTTTTGGGCTTCCATAGGCACAAAGAGACATTGTATCTGAAGTTATCTACACTGAGCATGTACAGACATGGCATATAAAAATTCTGTACATATTCCCTAACCACACACAGTACACATTTTAGTATAAATAGACAGAAGCAGCATCGTAGAAAAAGGCAAGTTTGTTCTGGAAACAGAGGCAGCATTTGGTCTAAGGCTGCTCTGGGTGTGAGATCGGCTACTGGGCCCCCAGCAGCCAGCCTCTGAGGGACTGCAGAAGGTCACCTGTGCGCCCAGTGGGCTAGGTGGGCGGGGGGCCATTGTACCGAAGCATGAGCGCAAAGGAGCGGGCGAAGTTGTTGGCCAGGGCGCAGCTGCGCTCCTCCTCGCCGGCCGGCAGCAGGAACAGCAGCAGCAGAAAGAGCAGGAGCAACAGCTGCAATGGCAGTGCCACACGGCATGCTTTCTGTAGGAGAGAGCAGGGACTCCACCGCTTCTGCCTCCGACTCTGTGAACCAATACGAGATACACATGAGTACATGAGTGGCTAGGAGCCTCGGGGATTGGGGCTGGAGGACATGCTGGATCAACCACGTGACTGCGGCGGCGCACTATGAAGAAGGGTGTGATGGGTAGTCTGGGGTGTCAATCTAGAGCCACAAACCCCTGAGCATGCCTAGGAGGGAGTTCTAGATTGTGTTGAGGTGGCTGGATCCAGCCTAACAGCGGGTGGCACCATCTCATGGGCTTCCCGCTGAATAAAAGGGATAACATGATTAACCGAGCACCAGCATCCATCTTTCTCTGCCTTGGGACTGTGGGCACAGTGTGACCAGCCACCATCCCCAAGATGGATGGTACCCTCGAACCTGCCTTTGGGTTCCTTTGTCGGGCATTTATTGCAACAGTGAGACATATCGACTAGGATGTGTAGCTGAGCTTAGCCAGCCACAAAGTTCTCCGCAGACTCCTGCAACCATCCAAGGGTTTGGAAGGGGTATAACAACAGAACAGATTTGGCCAGGGATGACAGAAATCCTTGCCTGGTGGACCCTCAAATGACAACAGCTTGTCTTGGAAAGCAAAATGTACTCAGTGGAAACCACACCTCAGGCTTCAACTGTTAATCTCTTCCTGGGCTAGGTAGGCCCATGTGGTCCAATGCCCTTGGGCAGTAGGACCGCACAGCTCCTCATCAGCTGCACAATCACAAAGGTTGGTGGGTGGACCCATGTTGGATTGCTGAGGCCCAGGGGCCCTTGTGGTTGTCGTTAACCATGGAGGAGCACCATGTAGAGGGGCGGAGAAACTTGGATTTGTGTTGATGGAGGTTAAGCTTGTATGTGACCTCAGACTGCTGACTCTCCCATAGCCTTAGTTTCTTCCTCTGTAAAATGGGCAGAGGACAACCAGCCTTCCAGAGCAGTTGAAAGCATTCAGGAAGCCCATGAGAAGCTGAGCATGAGGCCTTGGGTAGAGTATGTGCACACTGGAGAAGAGGAGCCTAGATTTTCTGGGTGGACTATTGGGGTAGTGACCATGTTCACAGACAGGGGGCAGTGTCTCTATGGTCACCTCCTGGGTACTGAGCGATAGGCAGATGGCCAGAGCAGAGAATGACTTTCTGTTATTCAGCAAGGAAAGGATGGGAGCCTCGAGTCTGGTGGAGCCCTTCTCTCTTGGATGGCTTTGTGTGGGGCATAGGTATCACACTCTGCAGAGAGAGAGAGGCACTTGGAACTGACATGAGCTAGGACTGCCAATTTCCTTGTTGGCCCCTAAAAAGAATGTGTTAGGTGTGTGAGTGTATGGGTGTGCACGTGCATGCACACACACTCAGTTCCAGGCTCCCTGGCTGGTATGAGTTTCTGAGAAGTCGGGTGGAGTCAGGGAGAGGAAGGCTTGGCGATGGGAGGGCTGGGATGAAAAGGAAGTAGGCCGTCTAGATAAACAAGTTCAAAAGCAGCACTTAGGGTTCTGTAGGTAGACGGCAGATAGCATCAAGTGGGGTTGGAGGTCAGTCGGGGTCAGAGATAGCATCTCCGAGCAAAGCCGGGCTATGTATTTAGCTGGGACCAGGGAAGAGACAGGTTTGATCTGATTGCTGAGCTGTGTACAGGTGACGCCCAGGGAGGTCAATGACACCGCCTGCCCCAGCTCCAAATAGCCTTGCTGTCCATGGGACAGAGGAAGAGAGGCTGTCCAGAGCGTTTAGGGCCAGGCACATGAGCGTCCACTGCACCTGGCAGTCGGAGGTTTTTCTTTGTTGGTTTTGTTTGTTTTCGTTATTTAAATCTCCGCTAGGGAGCTATCCTCTACCACGAGAAGCCAGCCAATGCCTCCTAGGTCTGATACCACAATATCCCAACCCAAGTACCTGTCCAAAGGCAGCCGTTCTCTTTCTACCAAGAAAGAAAGCAGTCGCCACCAAGGCCAGAGTAAACTCGACCGAAAAGCTTCCACAGAGGAGCTGGGGATGGCACCGCTCAGCAGGTAGAGTGCTTGTCCAGCACGCATGAAGCCCTGGGTTTGATCGCCCACACTGGGGAAACTGGCTATGATGGGGTCCACCTGTCACACTGCACTCAGGAGGGAGAGGCAGGCTTAGAAACCTGGTTCATCCTCACAAACATAGCCTCGGCTATGGGAGACTCTGTGGGAGGGGGGGGGGGGAATGGAGTGAGAGAGAGGAAGTGAAGGAGAAAAAAGATGCATAAGGAGAGGCTGTGTCTTCAGTGGGGAAGAGGGAACAAGGACAGCGACCTTACAGAGAGAGGGTTAGATCACTCCACATCTGGTTGAAGGGAATGGGGAAAAGCTATTTCTTTCCTTTTTAAAGATTTATTTATTTATTTATTATAAGTATGCTGTAGCTGTCTTCAGACACAGCAGAAGAGGGAATCAGATCTCATTACAGATGGTTGTGAGCCACCATGTGGTTGCTGGGATTTGAACTCAGGACCTCTGGAAGAGCAGTCAGTGCTCCTAACCACTGAGCCATCTCTCCAGCCCCCCAAAAGCTATTTCTTGATAATTCGAACCAAAAGCAGAGACTCCCCCAGCTAGGTGGGCTAAATGTGTAGCCCAAAGAAAGCCAGAATGAAATCCAATCAGAAGCAGAGATTTCAACTTCCAAGATTCTCAGGTGAAGGTCACCTGAGTTGGTGGGGGAAGCGATTGTGAGTACTCCCTGAGTAGGGGGGTGGGGTGGGGATCGTGAATACTCCCTAAGTGTAAAGGGTGGGGGGGAATCATGAGTACTCCCTGAGTGGAGGTGAAGGGTAATCGTGAGTACTCCCTGAGTGGAGGTGGGGTGGGGGGGTGATTGTGAGTACTTCCTGGGAAAGCTAGACTAGGACAAAAATCTAAATTCCAGTAAGGTGAAAATAGAGGGAAAAAAAAACCTTAGAAATACAATCACACAAAAACCTAATGCCATTCCTAGGTAGGTCTGTATACCAAGAGCCCCACTGTGCGCTGCCCAGTGTACCAAGAGCCCCACTGTGTGGTGTACCCAGGAAGCACCTGTGCCTGGCCCCTGCAAACCACCCTGATTTGCCCTGGAAAACAGCAGCACCAGTCAGACCTGGCATCAAGCGAAAAGACCGTCTTCAGGGAGGGCGGCACCCCACTCCGGGCCACAGAAAGGCCTGAGGTGCGTCCCAGCCCCGTCCCAGCTGCCATCCAAAAAAAAAAAAAAAAAAAGAACTACCATTTACGTGTCGTGTCTGAGGGCTGCAGGCAAGCATCTGCTGGCACCAAGCTGGCTAACGCGTTGGCAGTGCAAATTTAATAAATCTTAATTATTCTGTTTATGCAAACAAACAGACCAGAGCTGCTGACGTAGCTGGAGCGTTAGATGACTGGAGGGCTGGCCGGAGTAAGGGAGTGTGGAGAAGCAACCACACATAAATCATCAGCCCAACAGTGGGCGTCTTTCTTCCCCGTGGATGGAAAAGAATATACAGAATGTTTTCAAGTTGGTGAGATTACAGCCTCTGCAGAAGCCACTGCTGTTCTACCTGGCTGGCCTCTGTATATGCGTGGGTACGTGCATGTGTGTGTATGTGGGTGCATGTATGTGTGCACAAGTTTGTGTGTGCATGTCTGTACAAGTATGCATGTGCATAAGTGTGTTAATGCATGTGTGTATATGTGTGTGCATGCATGTGTGCATAAATAAGCATGTGCGTAATTGTGTGTGTGCACATGTGTATGTGCATGCATGTGTGTATATGTGTACACAAGTATTCGTAACATAAGTGTGTGCATATGTGTACACATGTGTTTGGAGTTTTGTCACACTTGTATATACCTAACCACATAAATAACAATAGGCAGACTATGAATTTCGGCTTTGAATGTCCCACAGAGACTCGTCAGTTAAAGGAATGATCTCCTCGCTAGCTACTTGGAGGAGTAGAATCCTTAAGAAGTGGGGCTGCACATGGTTCACCTATAAAGAACGCTGTCTGCTCTTACAGAGGACCTAGGTTTGATTTCCTGTACCCACACAGCAGCTCACAACTGTAACTCCAGTTCCAGGGAGTCGGGTGCCCTCTTGTGGTCTCTACAGGTACTGCATGCATGTGGTGCACAGACTTACTGCAGGTGAAACACAAAAGTAAACAATAAGGATAAAAGAGGTGGGGGCCCTTCCCTCTTGGTAAGCTGATTTCCTCAAGCATTCTGTAACAGTAACTGAAAGCTGACTAACACAAGACCTCTGTCACTGCTCTTTCTGCTCTTGGAAGAAGTAGGGAGCGTGACTACAGACATGCGAGGCCCTCATATACACTCATATACAGGACAATTGAGAGCCGACAATGTGCCAGTTAACAAGAAGGAAACTCTTCCTGGATTTAGTTCCGTGGACTTCCTTCATGGGAAGATCATGGTTGAGTCATTTGCCAAATGTCACACACACACCAGTGACGGAGCCCGGACTTGAAGTCAGAGCATAATAAACATCAGTTCTCAAAGTGTGGTCCCTGAACTGGAAGTGTGAGCAATACGTGGGGATGTTGGAAACACAGATTCATGAACTATCCAGAGCAGTGGATCAGGACCTCAGAGGGGTTGGACGCAGCCGTCTGGGCTCACAAGCCACCCCTTAGGTCGTCTCTGAGTCCCGAGCTGCCGTGAATGGCTTCCTTCGTTACAGGAGGCTGAGGCTCACTGGCTTAGAAGGAAACCAGCACAGAAGCCAGACTGTTATAAGCCTATGTGTTTGAATCAGGGTGGACACACAGAAAGAACCTTCTGGTTTGTCTACTCAGCAGAACAATGGCTATCATCTCCTGGCTGTAGCTCAACAGGACTAATTGTTGAACCTTGGGGCTATGAACCCTCGTGGCTGCTGCTCTTCAGAGCCTCCTGACCCAGAGACTGTCAACCCCAGTTCCACATAGATGTCCCTGGCACTGTGCACGCAGCCAGGTGCTCAGGCGCTAGGATGGCATACATCACTCTCTTGTTGGTTGGTGGGATTTGAGCACTTTAAACAGCATTCCGCACAGAATCAGCAATGACTCCGTATTGACAAAATAAATGAAATGACTGAAAGGAGAGGCGGTTAGAAGGCACCATGGCTAGACCAGGGATCCAGATGTAACTAACACTTAGAATCTTTCTGACAGGGGTACGTGTGTCATGTCACAGCTAGGAATGTGGTCCAACACAAAACTATAAACAAACAAAATACTGTGAGGGTTTTTTTTGAAGAAGAAGAGGAAGAGGAGGAGGAGGAAGAGGAGGAGGAGGAGGAGGAGGAAGAGAAGAGGAAGGAGAAGGAGGAGAGGAGGAAGGAGGAGGAGGAAGGAGGAGGAGGAAGAAGAAGGAGGAGGAGGAGGAGGAAGGAGGAGGAGGAAGAAGAAGAAGGAGGAGGAGGCCACAGCGGCAACAGCTCTTTGTAACTTTGTAGAACATAATGTTACGTCTCAGTGACTAAAGGTTGGCTGCCCCTGATCAACTCTGGCCTAGGGTGCATGGATGTGGACTCTCAATCATGGAGGGGCTTAAAGTGCAGCAACCACAGGCAGATTGAACACTGATCTTGGGACTTCCATTTCCTCCAGGGGCCACCAGGCCAGGCAGTAGGGATCACATGCCCTTTCCTGACACCTTTGCACTCCACAAAGTTCACATCATTCTGAACTACGGCGAAACACACCTCCCTCAGCACCTCCTGGCTTCACAAAAGCCTTCAAATTAATCCACAGAGTAAATGAAGCCAGTGTGGGCTTCCATTTCACACATCACGAAAGACATGGGAAGACCTAAGGCAGGGTCATCTGTCCAAGGCCACAAAGCTGAAAGGCCCAGGGCTCAGCCTTGGTCTCCCAAAGCTGCCAGAGGCCAGGATTGAACCCAGGGTGTCCACACCAGGGATGCTGACTCTGGGGCACGAGGGATCTGAAGTGACGCCGGGTCCTTTGAACCAGACTGTGCTGTGGACTCACGTTATTAGGGTCAACGTTTGGCAAGAAAACAGTGGTAACACTGGGGACAGCAAGGGACAGGATTGGGGAGACCCTCCGAGCCCCAGGGAGGCCTCCAAGGCACCCTGTGAGACAGCAAAGCATTAGGTGCTGAGGCTGATGCCAGTTAGCAGTCACATGCTGCTGGGCACATCTTGTCTCCATGATGTTCCCTCCACGGGCTTAGAGCTGGGTTAAGGAAGCTATTCCTTGTGAGTGGCAGAGTGCATGGAGATGCCCAGCCACGACTGTCCTGGCTTGAGTTGCAGATGTCCCCACAGAATCGTGGTTTGGACAGCTCGACCCCTAGGTGGCTGTCCCTATTAGGGGAGGTTACAGAGACTATGAGAGTTGGAGCCTAGCTGGCTGAAGCTTATGCCCAGGTCTCAGTACTCAATTTCCCCCTCTCCCCCTTCCTCCCCACCCCTTCTCTCTCTTTCCCTCCCCTTCTCCCAGCCTCTCCCTCTCCCTTCATTGCTAGTTGGTCAGGAAGTGAGCGGGCAGCCATCCTCTGCCACAGGCAGAGCAACGACTTACTGCCCAAGCCCATGCATGAGTCTAAGGATCATGGGTGCATTCTCTAAAACCCGGAGCACCTTAAACAGCACTGCAAAAAGAACTGAGGCCACTGAGCACCAGTCCTGACACCCAGATCCTAGGCTGTGTCATCTGGTGTGACACCTGGTGTCACCTTAGGGGTGCCACCTAGAGGGCAGGAACTGGCACTGTTCTCGCTTTCGCCGTGACCAGTACGGGAAGAGCCAAAGTGTTTCAGTGGACAGCAGTGGGCACAGCCTGTCTGGCAGAGCAAAGGACTCCACCACCCTTTCTAATGAGTCCCCTGGGGCCAAAAAGGCCACAAGATCTATTTGCCTGGGATAGTCCAGGCTCCTGGGCCAGTCCTGGTTTACATCTGCTGTCACAGGTATAATCAGTGCAGCATTCAGTCTCTCTCCAGAGTGTCCCGAGGCCTGGATGACAAATCCAGGGTCCTTCTCAGTCTCACGTCAAGGCTAAGTCATCTACACACACTTCAATCCCTCCCTGAGCCTGGGGCTTCCTGAGAACACACACCTCGGGGGCCCAGCCCATTACAGACCAAAGCTGATTCTCCATCTGTGATCTCCAGCTCTCCGGGAACATTCTAGAAAACCCAGACACCCTGCGCCAGAGTCACAGGCTCCAAGCCTTGCACATTCTCTGCCCTCTAGCTGTGTGGAACAGATGGCAGACACGTACCTTCTGGAATGCAGTCAGCTCCCCCGGAGAACTCTCGGTCTGTTATTTTAGGGAAAGGAGAAGAAATGGGGTTTAAAAAAAAAAAAAGTCAGCTAGGCGCGTAAAACTTAAACCCCAGCAGAACCCCCGTAACAGAATATTCATTCTGTCAGGGGAGTATTTTGTTCAAACTGCTGGTCATCTGGACAGCCTGCACCAGCAGGGGATCCCATTTAATGAGCTTTTTAACACACTTCAGGTCCAGGTGGCACTGTCTGGATGGCCTTGGCCAGGGCTCGGAATGTGGTCGATATGGCCTGGGCTGAGCTGACACCTAGTGGCCAACCTGGCAATTGCAGAGCCAAAAAAGCCTGGCTTGCCTCAAGCTGTGGCTGAAAAGTGGGGTCCAGGGAGCCACCCTACCCGCTCCTTCCTGGACCCAGGACACTTAACTTCTTTGTCTCGCTTTGGTCACCAGACCCTCTCCTACACGGGCAAGTTAGGAGGTCATGGTCTTTAACAAAGGCTATCATTATCTTAACCAATGGTTTTCGTAGGGACAGGAGGTCCAGGAGATAAAAGGGCTAGCCAGGAAGAGAGGAGCCGAGGCTCAGGATTCAGCTCCATATGGCATCCCCATGGCAACACCACGCCCCAGTGAAGGGCTATGTGGCCCTTCTAGCCTTGGGGTTAGGAGTGGGACTCAGCTATTCCCCCTGGAGTCTGGGATGCAGCTATTCCAGCAGAAGGTGGTTCTAGGATCAAATGGGAAATGATGTAAAACTATAACACAGAGGGAGCAAGACATCTTTATGTACTAAGCAGGAGTCACTGCCCTTAGTCATAGACTCCAGCCTCCCTGGGAGGTAAGATGGATAAATAATATTACAAGAACCTGAGAGCCAAGAGTGTTCCTCTCCTCCTTTAAGCAGCCACCGTGGCCTGATAATATGGACACGCAGGAATGAACATGCATAGATGCAATTCTGTCTCCCCGAGACATGGTTGCCTCCTGGGACCCCCAACCTTTGGCCCCAGCACCTACCAGCAGGTGGCCAGAGTCCTTGAGCTTGGACTTGTACAGCATCCACCGGTAGCGCAGATCTTCCAGCTCGTTGGAGGGGTCCCTTGCCGGCCTGAGACGAAGCAGGTTCTCAAAGAGGTGCTGGCCTTCTGGGATTCGGGCCTCCAGCTCCTGAGAGAGAAGGTGGCATCATGCCACAGATGCCCAGTGGCTCAAGAACCCCACCTGGCTGATAAGGATGCCAATCAAGGGCCCCATGAAGCATGCTGGGAGATGTGGGCAGGGCCAGTAATATGAGATTCTCATCCATGCAAGTTTTTTAAAAAGGGTTTTTAGGGATGGAGAGATGGCTCAATGGTTAAAAATTATGGCTGTTCTTTTAGAAAACCTGAGTTCAGTACTCAGCACCCAAATATTGATTCATAACTATTTTTAACTTTAGTTCCAAAGACTCTGATGTCCTCTTCTGGTCTCCAAAGGCACCAGGCACAGATGTAGCACATAAGGGCACAGACATTCATGCAGATAAAACACTCATACACATAAAATATTCTTTTTAAAAATGGGCCCTAGACGTATTTATTTTATATGCACGAGCATTTGCCTGCCTATATCTATGTGCATCATGAGTGTGCACGAGCATTTGCCTGCCTATATCTATGTGCATCATGAATGTGCACGAGCATTTGCCTGCCTATATCTATGTGCATCATGAGTGTGCACGAGCATTTGCCTGCCTATATCTATGTGCATCATGAGTGTGCCTGATACCTACAGAACTGGAGTTGTGGATGGTTCTGAGCCACCATGTGCATGCTGGGAAGGAAACGCAGGTCCTCTCCAAGAGCAACAAAAGTTCTCGACTACAGAGCCATCTTTCCAGCCTTGCATCCAGAATGTCAGAGAACTCCCAACAGGCAGAAGAATGGCAGTGAGGCTGTTACTCCCAACACTGACAAACTGGGATCACAAAAGGTTTGTCACAGTGGTCACCATGATAAAATAATGATCACTGAGAGATGACACTGCTGGCATTTGAGACTGCCAGCATTGTTGCTCAGTCACGTAAGCTTTATCTGTCTAAGAAGACCACGGCTTTCCCCTAGGGTGACATTTCCTCCTCCCGGGAGTCCTGACAGATGCTGTGATGTGGGGATCAGGGGTCCACAGGTTGGAGCGTAAGCTTCAATCCCAGCTTTGGACCCTGGCTAAGCTACTCAGAACCCACCCCCGTGTGGGATGGACTGGAGGTCATTTGATATGACTGGAATAGAGGGTGGGGAGTGGGTGGGTGGACTTGCTGGTGATGTGCGGCTCCCTCCGTAGGATAAGCCATTCACTGAGAACATTTAAAGCCAGCAATGGACTACCAAACAGGGGCAGCGAGTAAGGACAGAGTAAGGGGTGGAGTCACAGCCTCCACGGCAGAGCACTTGCCTAGTGTGTCGGAAGCCCTGGGCTCAATCCAAACCACCACAAACCAAGTAAAGGCCCCACAGAAGCCCCAGACATGGACGAGGCCTGAGAAGGGAGGCCTCTGTCCAGATCTCCTTTTGCTCTTAGGATTTTTGACAACCTAGGGGGAATAACACCAGCTTTGAAGCTGATGTGTTTCTGCAGCCTCACAAGGATGAGGCAGCGAAAGCCAAAGCCTGGCCTTGGCAGAGGCAGGGACTTATTCTCTTTGTAGACGAGATGCCTGCAGACTTGTTCTCAGAGTACATACGTGAATCTGGGCCTTGAGTGTACTTATAACCAAGTTTCAGATCATCTTAGTGGCCCTTGAACGTGGACTCAGTGGCCCCAGAATCATAAAGCCCCCAGTTTTTTGGCAATAGCAAACAAAATCATCTCTGAAGGAAGAGATTATCCTAAGTCCCAAATTAGTCTTACGTATATTTTGTCCAGGACAAAAAGTAGCCGCCCAACAATACTCGACACCAAGAATGAAAAGCAAAATTATATAACAGAAATGCTCCTAGATGCCCGGAGGTAGCAGAATTATTTGTCAATGCAGTCACAGTAGACTACAGTTAAAAGACAAGCTTAAACATTTCATCAAGGATGTGAGGGAAGCCAAAGAATGTAGCCAACCAGACCAACCTGAACCAAGTAGAACGTCCAAAACTGATCGTTACAACCAACGTTAAGAGCTTAACAGAAATACAGAAGAGCAAATAAGACACAGATAGAAATGGAAGGTGAATCAGAAAAAAATATTCAGAATTCAACAGTTACAGGTGAAAGACACACAAAAGAAACAAAGGGAAAAAAACACACACACACAGTGTGTGGGATGTAGATGACAGTGACATTTGAGACAAGGAGAAAAAGGTATTAAGGCAAAGGTAACATTTTAAAAGGTTGTCAGATATTTTTCCATAAAGGCCAACACTGAAAATACAGTTCAAATGATTGCCGAGCAGGATAAGTAAGAAGAAACGTGGACTCTAATATCAGACTGAGATTTCACACAAATAAGAGAGAGAAGACTCAGAGTGGACTTGATTAGGGAGGTCTTCCCTGTACAATGGCATAGGCTTGAACATCATGCTAAAATCTTCCATCAGGGGGTCAGGGTCACACTAGTGATTGTGTTGGGTCCTGGCTACCTGCAGATGGAGACTTGACCTGGGTAAAGGCCCCACCAGAAAGGAGGCCACGGAGGAAGCCTTGACCAAATGGCACGAACACCATTAAGGTTACTCCTTGAGACAGACCTGCAGCTTCACCTCTCTGGTCCTCAAGTCCTTGGCTGTGGCCACTCTCATTGTGATGATTCTACGTAGCTTGGAGTTTTCTGCCTGCAGCCACTGTTCAAAGTCCCTCAGGAGCTGGGGATGATCTTCAGGGAGGTCGTGTCCTTCCAGTGGGTTTGCCTGCAGGAAGGCATGTGGCCAGAGGTGAGAAAGGCTTGCCACAGCAGAAGGGTGAAGATGAGGACAGGAGACCCGGGGGACATGGGAGAGGTGCAGAGGGACGAAGAGCAGTCTCTAGTCATCCACATTTAGGGGTCGAGTACCCTTCACCATTACCTCTGAGCATTCATCTTCATCACCTCTCCATCACCTCTCTGAGTATCCCTCTCTATCACCTCTGGGCATCTCTCACCATCACCTCTCTGGGCATCCCTCTCCATCACCTCTCTGGGCATCCCTCTCCATCACCTCTCTGGGCATCCCTCTCCATCACCTCTCTGTAGTTCCAGAAGTTATCACCATCCTTGACCAAAATGCCTACCCAGTGGCCATCCACCCTCCATGTTTGTAGAGATGTGGACAGAGTAAAATAAAAGCCAGTCCAGCTAAGTCCTTTCCTGTCCCTTGGTGGGTCCTCCCTCTTCCCCCATGTGGCTGGAGAGCCCAGGGTTCCAGTTCTACAGGGTCCTGAAGGTTGAGCTGCCTCCCCCCTCCTCCCTCTTTCCCTCCCCCTCTTCCTCCTCTTCCTTCTCCCCTTCCTCCTCCTCCTCTCTGCTGGAGCCTGCAGCTGCACCTCAGCTCCCTCTCATACACTGTCCCTTCTGTATACACTGTCCCATCTACTGAGAACATGCCTGTGGTGGTTTGAAGGATAGCTCATGTATTTAGATGCTTGGTTCTCAGGCAGTAGAACTAATTAGGAGTATAACCTTATTAAAGAAACTGTATCAAAGGGGATGGACTTTGAGGTTTCAAAAGCCTATGCCTTTTCCTGTTAGCTCTCTCTGACTCATGCTTGTGGACCAAGATGTAAGCTCTCAGCTACTGCTCTGGCATCTGCCTGCTTTGCTGCTACCATGCTTTCTGCCATGACAGTCATGGACTCAAAGGTTCTGGAACTGTGAGCCCTCAATAAATCTGCTGTTTTTATAAGTTACCTTGGCCGTGGTGTTTTGTCATGGCAATAGAAAAGTAAGACAATGTCCCCACTTCCCTCCCTCATCTGCTCAGACTTGGGGGTTCAGCTGATACTTCATCCACACTAGAAGGGCTTACTCACCCCAGACTTGAATATAACATCCTAACCAGCATCAGCACATGCCGCTGCACCTTTTTAAAACCTGCTCAGCTTCCTGGACTCCACTGCCATGTCTCTTATACTGTGTTCCAGAGCCCAGCAGCACAGACCATCTGCTGGGGCTTGGCAGCAATGCAGAAGCAGGCTACCAGGTCAGGACCTGTATCTCTGATCTGTTTGCTCTCTGGGGTAATATTTTTTAACCTCTCCCAATATGAACTGCTGCAGGGGTTCAGAGAAATGAGGGGCAGCCTTGTCTTGGGGTGTTCCTGACCTTCTGGTGTGATCTAAGACCTCTAGATCTCAGACCCTCAAGACCCTCAGTCCTCCAACAATTGACTGCTTCTGAGGTCACATCAGGGGACAGTAACAAGAAAGCAGATGCATCCCATGAGCTGAGCATGCAGTCCAGGGCAGGAAGGGAACTGTGCTGGAGGCCCCAACCTCCTTCACTTGACATTGGATCTGACCGTTCTCCCAAACCTGGGAGACAGACTCACCCCATGCTGTCTCCTGGGAATGGGGTCCTGAGGGTTGATGAGAAAGCCGGCCTTTGGGATGTTGTTGGTGAACACCTGCTTCTTCCCCGTGTCCACCTCTGTCCTCTGCAGCTGCTGGTTTCTCATGAGACTGGGGAGACAAATACACTTTCTCAGGGCAGCCGCGTTGCCGCAGACCCTCTGAGTCCTTGGTCTGCGAGGAACGGGATTACTTAGGCAGATGGGCAAAAGAGTCAGATGAAGTGACAATCAGGCACACACAAGAGAGGTGTTGAATCTGAATGTAATGTTCTGGTTGAGCTTCAGACTTATATTACAACGAATTATCAGAGGATACAAATCACAAAAAGACAAGATACACTGAAATTCACCAGTTACAGCAGAAAGGAATTTGCAGGGACTAATTAAATGTTTACATTAGGGATAACAAGCCCAGCCTAGGATCAGCGTAAAAGCATCAGGGGGTTGTTAACTCTTGATAGGCCTTAAGAGTAGTATGTTATCAGGAGCTCTAAATTCTTAGGTCTAGTAAAACTTATCCTGTCTGGAGAGTTCCCCCTTATTAGGGTAGTATATCAACTTATACTTGACATGGAATGTAGCCTGTAGTAAAAGATTTCTATCTCAGTGAGACTTTTAGTCTCTTTCTGCAAACAGCTGTAAATGTCAAGTGCTTTATTGTTTTATGGTAGAGCTTAATTAGTTACTGAATAGGTTAAACTCCTTGCTGCTATCTGGATTCTAAGAACACTGGGAAAAGGCTTTAGCTATGTTAGAATACAATCTTAAAAGGCATTTACTATAAGGTAATGCTTAATAGAGTGCACGTGAATCTATACACTAGACTAATGTGGTGGAAATTTGAATATTATGGGTTAGGGAAAGAAATGCCATAACTCTGGGAGGAAAATTTCCATGGAACTCTTATCCTCGTGAAACAGCTTTCAGGCTTTTAGCCTGACAAACCGATCTAAACTGGAGAGTTGGCTTTCGCCAGACATCCAGGAGAGTCCTAGAAATTAATTTCTCATGAGCAGCTTTTTGGTATTTCTGCCTCACAAGCTGACTCCACCAGAGTCCCAGGAGAAGTGACCAGACAAGGGTACCAAGAAGGACAGGAAACTCCTGGGATTCACTTAGCCGCCAGCCACCTTTGGAGACCATCAGAAGGCTTCCCGGGCGTGTTCATGCCATCTCTTATTTTAAACCCACCTTACCACACCAGGAAGGTATTATACCTATCAATGCAGGTAAAGAAATACGCTCAGGCAAGAACAGGCTAGAGGCTAACTCCCTAGTGAGGGGTGGATGATCTCAGATCCTCCGACCTCTACCAGAGTCACTAACTAGGCCAAAGGTAAGGAAGGTCCCAGGTTCCTGGCACCGTGCCTGGCCCACAGCCTAGCTGCAGCCATCTGCTCCAGGGACCCCAGGAGGTAAGGAGGCATGGTGTGAGACAAAGTGGGAAGCAAAGAAGTCCCTCACCTCAGCATGTTCTCCTCTAGCAGCCGCAGGGCCTGCCAAGACTCCATCAGCTTCCTCAGCTCCTCCTGGACCATGGTTGCCCCTTCTGGGGAAGACTTCTTCATCACAAGCTGGCCCAGTGCTTGGAGCAGGGACACCTGGACCTCTTTCTCTGGGATTTCAGACAGCAGCGTCTATGGGAAACATGAGTGTGCGCGCGTGCACACACACACACACACACATGTTGAGGCACTGATCTGGGGAGGAGGGAGTCTCTGTACCCCTGTATGAGGGTCATCACAGATGCTGCATGGGAATATGGCTGGAAGAACGAATTGGCACCTTACCTCGAGTCCAGCCTCTTGGGACTCAGCATCCCACAGACGCACATCCCCTTGGTGTGACTCTAATGTCTGTGTGGCCATGGTGATCCATAGCTGCAGCTCCGACAGCCTGTGACTGAAGGTACAATGTTCCCGTACGTTCTGCTGACACCTGTCCACGAGATCCTGGGGCACAGCCAGGAGGGCGGGGAGATCTGAATGTTTCTTCTTTTTAAATTTAATTTATTTTTTACCTATTCACTTTACATCCCAGTCATCCCCCTCCTGGTCGCCCCCTCCTACAATCCTTCCCCTGAATGCCTGAGGCAGACTCCGCTGCCACCCCAACTCTGCAAAGCCCCTAGATCTGGCTTTACCCTCAATCTACCTCACCAGGAGCCTTGCCGGCCAGTCTTCCCCTCTACATGGTATAGACCACTTCTGCCCTAAATACTTCTGACCCTGTCTTGTTTCCACAGAAACTCCCAAGTATAGTTGAGGGTGGGGCTCCCATCCACTGTGGTGCTCTGTGAATTTGGAAAAATCAGAGGTAGGAATTTGGTAAGGTTGGGCACAGATGTAATATCTGACCCAGCTGTGGCTCCTGTTTCCCAGAAGAGCGAAATGCTGTCTCTAAAGGGCACACATATATCACTGTCATCACTCCAAATCAGAAGCCATCCACAAAAGTAAAATGGAGGACACGTGGTGTAGCAGTGGTAGAACTCTTGCCTGGTGTGTGTAAGGCCCTGAATTCGGTCAGCATGGGGGTTAGGGTGGAAAGGCTTATGGTAGAACATGCGCTTGACAGAATAGTCTACAGCAGCGAGAACAGCTCCAGAAGCTGCTGCAGAGACTTAAAACTGGTCAAAGCTGCTGGGCATGGTGGCACACGCCTTTAATCCCAGCATTCGGGAGGCAGAGGCAGGCAGATTTCTGAGTTCGAGGTCAGCCTGGTCTACAGAGTGAGTTCCAGGACAGCCAGGGCTATACAGAGAAACCCTGTCTCAAAAAAACCAAAAACAACAAAAAACAAACAAACAAACAAAACAAAAAAACTGGTCAAAGCTTAAGTGAGGGTTGAGTGCTCACTTCCAAATGGAACACTAATATGAACCCCCTGTGGTGGTTTGAATGAAAGGTGTTAGCTACTACAGGATCATGTATTGTTCCCCAGTTTGAAGTGTTTTGAAAGATCAGGTGTGCTCTTGTCGGAGGAGGTGTGTCCTTGTCAGAGTGGGCGTGTCCTTCTTAGAGTGGCATGTCCTTGTTGGAGGAGATGTGTCTGGGGATGGGCTATGATGGATGGTTCAAAAGCTCAGGCTGGAGCACTCATGTTCTCCCTCCCCTCCCTCCCTCCCTCCCTCCCTCCCTCCCTCCCTCCCTCCCTCCCTCCCTCCCTCCCTCCCTCTCTCTCTCTCTCTCTCTCTCTCTCTCTCTCTCTCTCTCTCTGCCTGCTGTCTATGGGTCAGAATGTAGCTCCCAGCTACTGCTCCAGCACCATGCCTGCCTATGTGTCGCCACGCTCCCTATCATGATGATAATGGACTAAGTCTTAAGCAAGCTCCCCACCCCCCCAACGCTTTCTTTTATAAGAGTTGCCTTGGCCATAATGTCTCTTCACAGCAATAGGACAGCGACTAAGGTACGCTCCTCCTCAAGGATTGGGGATAATCACGGAAGGTGGGGTAAAAGAGGGTGCTTCGACATGACACAGCTGGTGTAAGCAACTGCAGTTACCGGTACAAAACCAAGCCAGTTTATACTACCACTGGGATAAGGGAGGGGCTCATGAGACCCCGCCCCTAACAAGGGGCTCTTAGCAGTTGAAGGCTGCTGGGGGGATGAGGAGTCCTTTTTATTCTTTGTGGGGTGTGGCCTCTGGGAGGCCGCCCAAGCTCTAGTGGATGACCCCACGACCTTCCCATGTGGGCAGCACTAACTACCCAGCAGACAGCAACAGCATCAATGTACGAGGGTGTGAACCAGGGGCATGCTGGGAGTGTTCAGGAGGGGGGGGGAGCAGGGTGGAGATGATGAAGATACATTGTATACATGTATGAAATTGTCAAAGAATAAATAAAATTAGTCTTTAAAAAAAATGAACAGCCTGTGACCCCTGAAGCACTGTGAGAGAATCTGGGTGTGTGAAGGTGGAACTCTGAAGTCGGGCTGTCTTCCAGGGCAAGTGAGGGATGGTTTATGGGGGGCACGGTATCACCCTAGGTTTTGTCTGAGGGTGATCACATGGGTCTGTTTGTTTTAAGATTTGTTGAGCTACAGCAACGTGTTTTCTTTTCTGTATCTAATTAGTTCAACATCCTTAATCATCAGGGAAATGCAAATCAAAACAACCCTGAGATTCCACCTCACACCAGTCAGAATGGCTAAGATCAAAAATTCAGGTGACAGCAGATGCTGGCGAGGATGTGGAGAAAGAGGAACACTCCTCCATTGTTGGTGGGATTGCAGGCTTGTACAACCACTCTGGAAATCAGTCTGTCGGTTCCTCAGAAAATTGGACATAGTACTACTGGAGGATCCCGCAATACCTCTCCTGGGCATATATCCAGAAGATGACCCAACCGGTAAGAAGGACACATGCTCCACTATGTTCATAGCAGCCTTATTTATAATAGCCAGAAGCTGGAAAGAACCCAGATGCCCCTCAACAGAGGAATGGATACAGAAAATGTGGTACATTTACACAATGGAGTACTACTCAGCTATTAAAAAGAATGAATTTATGAAATTCCTAGGCAAATGGATGGACCTGGAGGGCATCATCCTGAGTGAGGTAACCCAAACACAAAGGAACTCACACAATATGTACTCACTGATAAGTGGATATTAGCCCAGAAACTTAGGATACCCAAGATATAAGATACAATTTGCTAAACGCATGAAACTCAAGAAGATTGAAGACCAAAGTGTGGACACTTTGCCCCTTCTTAGAATTGGGAACAAAACACCCATGGAAGGAGTTACAGAGACAAAATTTGGAGCTGTGACGAAAGGATGGACCATCTAGTGATTGCCATATCCAGGGATGCATCCCATAATCAGCTTCCAAACGCTGACACCATTGCATACACTAGCAAGATTTTGCTGAAAGGACCCTGATATAGCTGTCTCTTGTGAGACTATGCCGGGGCCTAGCAAACAAAGAAGTGGATGCTCACAGTCACCTAATGGATGGATCACAGGGCCCCCAATGGAGGAGCTAGAGAAAGTACCCAAGGAGCTAAAGGGATCTGCAACCCTATAGGTGGAACAACAATATGAACTAACCAGTACCCCGGAGCTCTTGACTCTAGCTGCATATGTATCAAAAGATGGCCTAGTCGGCCATCACTGGAAAGAGAGGCCCATTGGACACACAAACTTTATATGCCCCAGTACAGGGGAACGCCAGGGCCAAAAAGTGGGAGTGGGTGGGTAAGGGAGTAGGGGGGGTGGGTATGGGAGACTTTTGGGATAGCATTGGAAATGTAAATGAGGAAAATACCTAATAAAAAATTAAAAAAAACACAACTCTATATAAAAGTTTGCAAAGCTCCCTCCCCATCCCCATGCCCCTCCCCCTCCCTCTCCCTCTGTTTCTTCCTGGGTCCTATTTCCTGGGCCTGTCAGATTCTCAGAAGTCTGAATCACTGGCCTTTCTTATCTCTGTCTCCAAGAAGGATGGGCACTGTCCTCAGAAGGATGGCCATTCTCCATGCTTCTGGCCTCCTTGCCTGGGTCTCTCTGAGCCCCCTTTTCTGCCCACCAGGGCCATTTAGACTCCAGCCTGCAGCCACTATTCTCACAACATTACCCTGAAGGCCTCATGCCTCTATGCTAGGCTCCCAAAGACCCTATCTCCCTATATATTTAAAAAAATCAAACAAAACAAAACCACTGGCAAAGCTACGGGATGCCAGGCCCCTGCCAAGGGGCTTGAAAAGTCCATAAAGTCTGAGTTGTAATTAGATATTGTCCAAAGATGGGTTCAGCATCCCACATTCTGCATCTGCCTTCAATAACTCTGTCAAAGATAACCTCATTTTCTAAACCCTGCTTTTCTGAGCCTGCAGTACCAGGGTCAGGATACCAACAGTAGCTAACTACCCACGACAGCTTCCTGCCATAGGGACCTGTGGCCTCCGGCACAGGAGCACACTCCCTGTGGATATGTGACAGTTAATCTTGCTTGTCAACTTGACTAGATCTAGAATCACCTCAGAAACAAGCCTCTGGGCATGTCTCTGAAGGATTGCCTAGGTTCATTAGCTAAGGTGAGAAATCCCACCATAATGTGGGCTGTGCCACTCTGCAGGCCAGGGTCTAAGACATCATGAAAAGGGGAGAAACTAGAAGCAGTTGAATCTCTGTGAGTTTAAGACCAGCCTGGGCTGCCTAGGACTCCAGCGTTCCTTGCTCAATACTTTCTGATCTGACTAAAGCTACAGTGAGACTCGCTGCTTCAAGTTCTGGCCACCATGGTTCCCTGAACCATAATGGACTACACTCTGGACCTGTGGACCAAAGCAAGCCCCTCTCTTCACACGCTGTCTTTGTCAAATCCTTGGTCATGGTGATGACAGGACATGAAAGTGACTCAGCTGTGAGTGAAGGATGATTTAAAGTCACCAGACTTTTCAAGGTCTGCCCCACTCAGGGGCAGGGTTGTGTATGCCACAGGCCCTGTGTATGGCACCATGCTTCCTGGAGACTCCTGGGGCCAAGCCTGGTGCAGGAGCCAAAAGTAACAGACAATGTGTCATGGTCTGAATATGCTTGACCCGGGGAGTGGTACTATTGAAAAGTGTGGCTTGTTGGAGTAGGTGTGGCCCTGTTGGAGTTGGTGTGTCACTGTGGGTGTGGGCTTTAAGACCCTCATCCTAGCTGCCTGGAAGCAAGTATTCTGCTATCAGCCTCCAGATGAAGATGTGGAACTCTCAACTCCTCTTGTACCATGCCTGTCTGGATGCTGCCATGTTCCCACCATGATGACAATGGACTGAACCTCTGAACCTATAAGCCAGCCCCAATTAAATGTTGTTCTTATAAGAGTTGCCTTGGTCATGGTGTCTGTTCACAGCAGTAAAACCCTAACTAAGACACAATGTAAGTGTGATAGGTGCTCCCACCACGTGGAGGGAAGGAGACAGACTTGTCCCGTGCCCTTTGTGTCTCACATGTCCTGGGATTGGGTTCTAACTCTAACACACAGGTGCAAGGAGGTCTTTAAAGCTCTAACAAGGTCATTGGCTTCTCTGGGAACACACCCATCCTAAACACAAAGGACTTAGTATTGCTGGTCATGCTGCCTCATGTGACATTAGTGGCCATGTCCCTTCCTTGTGACCAGGGCTTGCCATTTACCTATAACTTGATTGCAATGTCTCTTTAAGAATCTCTTTCTATTCTAGACATTTCTAAGTTGCCTGTGACATCGATGTGTCCACCTACTAACTTCTGGATGTAAAGAAGATGTTTCCAGTGGAAACGGTGTTCAGGGCCAGGTAGAGTAGAAGTTAGCCTAGAGTTGATTTTTCCTTGAGCTGCACTGCCAGGGACCAGCTTGAACTCCATGAGTCTTGGTTCAAAGGCAGACCCTGGCCTGACTAGGTCAGGCTGTGCAGGGATCCCGGAGCCTGCATTTCTATTTGTCTCAGTCCAATGTCAAGAAGTCTGAAGTTCTGAACAAGCAGTTAGTTGCAGGGAGTACAATCAAACCTGTGCACCTGAAAGCGCTCATGTGGCCACTAGAGGGCGCTGCAGACAAGGCTCTGAAGCTGCCAGGGCTGAGGGACACCCCTCAGGTGTTGGGACAAGGCCACCATTTCTGTTCTCCCTCCGTGGCCCTCCTCACAATGTGAAACCCTGGCTTCACTCACCCACTCACTGATCCACCCACCCAATCCCCAGGAAAGCAGGGCCCTTGTCTGTCTGTCCGTGCATGCTGCATCCACCACAGGAGCCAGAACAGCAGCTGGCATACAGGAACTGCTCAGCAGTCAGAAGTTACAGAAATGAGGATGAGGACAAAGAGAGGTTGAAAGGAGAAAGGACCCAGGATTGTAGGAGTGTAGGACCTGGCTCTCACAGCTCAGGCACATCACTGGTCCCTTACCTCCAGGGACCTCTGCAGGGCTTGCTGGTCACAGGAGATCTGGTCTACTTTCTGCTGGTGCTTAGAGTTCCCATGGGCAAGAGGCCTCACAGCCTCGATCTGTGTCCCCAGATCCAGCCCCTCTTCCTGCAGCCCCTGCGATAGAAAAACAAGTGAGCTGGGTCACCTCCCCTCCATCCAGAAGACCCTCCATCCAGGAGGCCCAGTAGGGCAGGGGCTGAGATGGGTTCCCAGGCTAGCATGTCCCTCTATCAGTGGCTGTACCACTTGGGTGGTCCAATAGATTCTTCTTCAGGGCAAATGAAACTTTAAAATTCAGACACAAATATCCTGGGGCACCATAAAAATAAACTATAGGAAAGATCCCAGACAGCATCTTGAGAAAGAAACCCACGTCTGGACCCCCACCTGCTGACCGTTGGTTGTTATGCGGAATTAGACCTACTTCAGTATTAAAGACTCAAATGTAGCATGCTTAATGTTTTCCAGAGAACACTGTCAGCTTATGCACGAATCATGTTTGGGTTTAAAACAATAAACACCGTGTCGTGTGCATGATAAAAACCAGTAAGGTCCCTCAGCCGGCCAGTGATTGCCAGTGACCTGCCTGTATGCGGTCCACACGTGATAGAAAGCATCCCTTCCTAATCTCAAAATTGGTTTATTCAACTGAAAGCCTCCAAGTTCCTAGGACACTTAATCTTCATCGTCTACCTGACTAGATGTTTATCATCTAGCAGACACCTCTGCTGTGTCTATGAGGGAGTTTCCAAATACGATGAGCTGAGGAGGGGAGAGCCACATTAACTATGGTGGACCCACCCCATGGGCTGGAGTCCCCAAAGGGAATAAAAAGAGAACCGAACTGAAAGCCAGCATTTACTGCCCTCTCTGCTTCCTGACCCCTCCTCAGACTTCAGAGCCCCAAAGAACTGCTTGTTGCTGTGTTAGACTCAAGACTCCGTAGCTCAGGGAGTGTGTATGTGTGTGTATGTGTGTGTGTGTGTGTGTGTGTGTGTGTGTGTGTGTGTGTGTGTGTGTGTGTGAACAGTCCCAGCTGAGGCCAGGACTGCCCACTGAATAAGCAGAGATTCCATTGAGACCCACGCCATCCCGGCAGTAATGGACCCAAACTGCCAGAAGGGGGTGCTACAAAGTAGACAACAGAGCTCCTCACCTGCAACCTTAGGAGCTGGACCTGCTTTCCAGGAAGGTCCCTCGGAAGCCCTTTCTCTGCTTGGATCCTGGCCTGGAGGTCTAGGAGCTTCCTGTTTAGGGGATCAAAAGCCACCCCAAAGTCCTTGTGCTGAACAAGCAGGCTCTGCAAATAGAAGCATAAATAAGAGCTTTTCTTATAGTGCTTTGCAAGACCTAACAGTGGGCTGGGCTGCTCTCTTTAAATGAACTCCTAAACCATCTCCTCCAGGAAGCCCTCCCTGGTGGGCCAACCTTGTGTCCCCTTATCACACTTTAGCCATTGTCTGTGCAGGCTGCCCCTCCCCTGTACACCAGATCTCTCACCAGAAGTTTATTATAAATATGATTTTTGAGAACACATCTCAGTCTACTCATTTCCTCTCTATACTCTGTTATAGAGACAGAGTTGAACCAGTGCCCTACAGACACTGGCCTCTTCAATGCCAGAACCCTATATAGAGCCCTATAGGCTGCCGCAGCCTGTGGACCAGAGATTCTCAACCTGTGGGTTGTGACCCCTGTGGGGGATGGGGTTGAATGACCCTTTCATAGGGGTCACCTAAGATCATCAGAAAACACAGATGTTTTTACACTATTATTCACAACAGTGGTAAAATTACAGTTACTCAGTTGGGAACTCCAGTCCATGGAGTGGGGCCGTTAACAAAAATAATTTCATGATTGAGGGTCACCACAACATGAGGGACTGTATTAAAGGGTCGCAGCATCAGGAAGGTTGAGGACCACCGGTCTCTTTGCTGAGACCCCTTTAGGGGTGCAGCAGCCTCAGTGGTTTGAAAGTGAAGACTTCTCTTTTTGTCTGACTTCCCCCCAGCTCCTGCAACCCTGCCTCAGCCCTCTGATGAGGTGAGGTTGTTGGACTGGAGTCAGGTGATGTAGCCTGAGCCCTGAGCCCGTGCCAGGAGATCCTGACTGACTCTCCTCACCTGTAAAACAGGGTGAACGGCAGGCAGCACCTCCCCTAGAGTGTCAGCTGGACAAAGATTAGCAGGTGGCTGGCCCAGAGCCAACGCCAGTAGACCATAGCCATTATCATCATCATTACTGGCCACTCAGCAAACATTTGGCAGCCGGAACAGGCTGCCCACAGAGTGCCAGGCTGTTGCTTTGATTGAGTGTAGCCGGAAGCTTGCCATTAATAACACTGATTCCTGGGACTGTAGTGAATTCAAGTTAGCAAGTGTTTAAATGTTTGTATCTGCATCTCCTATTGCATTTAACTTCTTTGTGTGCGCACACATGCACACATAGGCGCACATCCAGAGCCATGGGGTCCACCCCCACCCAATGGCCAGGCTCCAGGGCGAAGCTGCTGATGCTCACCTGAAGTTTGCTCTTCCGCTGAAGAAGGCTGTTATGCAGTAGGTCTCTGTCCCTCACAGAACTTGTCACCTGCTCCAGGAGGGTGGCTGCTCTCTCCTGGCCAAAGATGCTGCCCAGCAGGTCGGTCTTCAGCTGCAGCATCGCCAGCTGCTCTTTCAGGCGAGAGCTTTCCGTGAGGGCCGCCTGTGAGAGACAAAGTATCCATGCACCTCAGACAGCCAGGGGCCCCGCCTTTTCCTATAGCTGCACAGGAGCGGTGACTCTGCGGGCATCTGAGGACCAACACAGAGGGAGCAGACTTGCAGAAGTGGGTTGGGAGGCCCTGAATTTTACAATCCCTGGGGTTTTGTTTTGTTTTGTGCATCTCATTACCAAGTACAATCCATACCCTTCCCTGTCTCATCCCATGTCAGCCCGTCATCACCACCAGTAGCTGTGGCAGATGCACTCAGCCTCTCACCTGGACCACTGCTCCTGCCTGCCTATTGCTTCCAAGCCAGCGTGCCCCCCTCTGCCCCCCCCCCCGTGGTGACCCTCCACACCTCACCAGCGTGATTCTCTATGCCTGTACACAGTGATACTCCATCACCAACGAACCTTCTGACATCCTGAGAACATAGCTCTCGGGCCCCAGGGCAGTTCCCACCAATAACAAGAGGCAAGTGGATCTTGGGTGAGTTCATGGCTAGCCTGATCTACATAGTGAGTTCTAGACTAGCAAGGGAGATCCTGTCTCAAAAAAAAAAAAACAAAAAAAAAAAAAACAAAAAAAAAAAACAAGAAAAAAACAAAAACTAAATAAAACAGGTAATTAGGGAGAGATTAAAGCTGGGGAGACAGCTCAACAATTGAGGTGCTTGCTGAACAAGCCTGAGGGACGTGAGTTTGAATTCCAAGGAAGCCAAATAAATGCTGGGTGGGCGAGGTGGGCCAACTGTAATCTCGGTTTATGGAGGCAGAGGTGGCAGGGGATGGCTAACAAGACCGGCCACACCCATGAGCCCTGTGTCCAGCGAATAATGCAGAAGTGTAAACAAGGAGGATTCCCAGCACCAACCATGAGCTCACACATGGGTAAGCTCCAGGCTGCAGGCTGAGCAGCGGGCTCCAGGGGAACAGGGCCAAACCTGGTTAAAGATTCTTCCAGCAACACTCAGTAGACCAGCAAGGGTGAGAGGTAAACTGGTCCAGTGTGTTGATGGAGGCCATGTGCCTTGTGGGATGGTAGGTGGTTTTTCTTTAATTCTCTGGGAATCTTTACCGTCTCTGGGTAATATAGGTTTATTTTTCTAATCAGAACAAGAACTATCAAATCAGGTTGACACCCAGCACAATTTGTGCCTCCCTCTCTGCTCTGTGCATCTGAGCATCCTTAGACACAAGGGCATCTCATGGACCAAGAGCTCAGTGGTGACATGCAGGGTTTATCAGCCATGAAAAGCCCCAGTGGGCTGGTGAGATGGCTCAGCGGGTTAAGAGCACTGACTGCTCCTCTGAAGGTCCTGAGTTCAAATCCCAGCAACCACATGGTGACTCACAACCATCTGTACAGCTACAGTATACTTGTATACATAAAATAAATAAATAAATAAATAAATAAATCTTTTAAAAAAAAAAAAAAGAAAAAGAAAAACCCCAGTGTTGAGGGACTTTGTGACAGATGCTGCCAAATGCTCTTCCTCCTAGTCCCCTTTTCCCAAACAGCCAACATTTGTTTTGGAAGTAATGTGCCCAGCTAAAGGCTTAGCATTATTAGTGTTACTGGTACAGCAACCATGACAACTTCACCATCTTCAGCCAGGCAGCTGGTTCTAAAGGATGGTCACATGACCTACCTGACCAATGAGATAAAAGGTTCCCAGAAAGGCTTTACCTTCTAACTGGCAGCAAAGAGGTTGATGGAGAGAGCCCTTGGCACCTGCGCAGTTCCCACCAAGAACAAGTACCTCTTGCTACAAAGTATTGTTGTAACAAATACTTTGTCAGCTAAGTTGGGGGCCAGAAAGAGACTTGTGGCTTGGAACTAGGAGAGTCTGGGCTCCAGATGACATTGTTGAGCCATAACACTGGCCTGATCAACTCTGTATTTAAAGGTCCCACTGGCCAGGCTGTCACGGCAGAGCAGTGAAGACAATGGCTTGCTACACTGTTCCCGTGCAGAACTGTTGTTACTCTACCTATAGTGGGGACTTCAGGGGAGACAAGATTCCATGTAGGAAATCCATAGAAGTCACAACAGGCTTTGCCTCTACCTGAGGACTAAGCGTGACTTTTGCCCCTGAGAACAAGTGTTAGTCCTTCCTGTGCACTTGATACTTGGCTGGCCCGGGTATCTCAAAGACCCGGGAATGGGTTTGTCCCTGAGAGAGCTGCTGAGATTCCACACACTGAACCAGTGGCCTCCCCAGCCCCACGGAGCCTGGTTACCTCAATCTGGGGTAGAAAGGTGTGAATGGAGGCCAGGTCAGGCAGGCTGGCCGTGATGTCCAGGAGCCTCTGGGCCAGGGCCTTCCACAGCTGCAGGTCATTTAGGGGCCGCTGGAAACGCTGCCACAGCTCTGCCCGGGTCGCATTGTGGAGCCTGGTATTCTTCCCCTTCATACTGCCCGGGCAGCACAGGGCACAGATCCAGAGAGGAGAGAGTGGGGTTAGTCCAGGGCTAAGGCCTACAGAGGCCCAGGCTGCCAGGGCAGGCCTCCTAACACATGGGCTACCACAAGTGTGTATGGACACAGGCTTAGGAATTAAGTGGGAACTTGTATGCACTGAGGCAGGACGAATGAGAAGCCCACACGCCTGGGGTCTACCCGAGGACAAACCCTGGGCTCCCTCAGGCTCGGGGGTCCTCAGGGAAGTGAGTATGCAGCGTCTGAAAGGGTAGCAGTCTAGAGGCAGAGCAACTACGCCTTGCATGGCTGGATGCTGTCCAGCCCTCTTTTCCTCCTCTAGAGAATGAGTAATAGAATGCTCCTAGAAGCATTCCTAATCCAGCGTGTTCTTCACGATGCTCCCAGAAATATTCATTACCCCCCCGAAACTTCTTCTAGTAACAGGACGCTGGAAGACTGCCCTTCCCACTTAGACTCAAACAAGAGCTTAATCCACGTTTCAAAAGGTCATTTAAAATAAATCATGAGAACGTTAGTCTGGGACCCAGAGCTACATTGCGTCTGAGGACGTCCTGGAAGAGAATGCTGCAGAATGAGCTAGCCTGTGACACACACACACACACACACACACACACACACTCCACCCCACCCCCACCCAACCCCAGTGAAGACACTAAAGGGGGTGAGACAGTAGGGTGGAGTGCCTACATCCACCCTGAAGAAATCCCCCATCATCAGGCAGGGGTATAAGATGTACTAAAGAGATGCTATTAGGATAGCTGGGCTGTTTTCAGGATGCCTCCGTAGCAAAAACAGTTGAGCACCTCAAATGTGTAGTGCTCACTTCTGCGGAATGGGGGCCATTACTCTGTGTTGCTGAGCCCAACTGTGCCCATGGGCAGAGATAAACAGAAGCTGTGCTGAAGACACACTCTGACTTAAGTCTCAGCATGGCCAGGCGGAGGCAGAGGAGTGGCACTCACGTACATGGTAGCCCTCCCTTATGACACTGCATGGTGAAGCTCTCCAAATGCTCGGCCATGCAAAGACCCAGCAGAGGTGGGTGGACGAGCCTCCAAGCCAGGAAAAAGCTAAGCTCAGACCTCTTTCTGGGAGCCGAATCTAACAGTGACAAGAGGCTAGAGTAGACACTTGCCATCCCCAGACAGCAAGCCCACCCTCCACACACAGGGTGCCAAGCATCCAGCACCCTGGGTCCCGCCCACCCTCAGTCCTGCCTGACTTCAGTCTCCCTGGGTACCTTTGGTATTCCTGAATGGTGGCTACCACGCTGTCAGAGAGTGACTGCAGGTCCGGGAAGGTGACAAGTTTCTTCAGTTGAGTTTGTAACCGGTCTACACGGGGTTCCTCTGAAGCCAGTGCAGCCCGAGTCCCCTGCAAGATGACATCCAGGTGCTAGTAGGGTTCCTTAGGGGGGATGGGCTTAGTGTGCAGGGCTGAGTAGAGGACAGTGACTGGCCAGGCTGGAGGACCTTGTCACCAAAAGCATGGGCTAGGGGGTCTTACCTGTCATCAAACGCATAGACTGGGGCAGGGCATCGTACCCTTAGGCTCAGCCCCTGTTCCTCGACCTAGAGCTTAACTTTCCCTGTAGCTGCCTGGATGGATTTGGTGTCATCTTCTTCAAAGTGACAGTGACAAATGTTAGCTTCATTTTACTGTAGCTGCTCCCACTGGCTACAGCCTTTCCCTCTGGCTCTGGGAGATCGACCTGGGTTCAACCCCCAGCACTGATGTAAAAGACTAAGAAGAACAAAGCTCCAACAGAAAGGATTAAGGAACTTGGTCCATCGGTTAGCAAGCTGGACTCACTCTAAAAGCCAGTACTTTTTAAGCACCTACATTTTTAGGTGGTAAGCACTCTCTCTGGCCTTCCTGTCAATATTCCCAATTCACATACGCCTGACGGTAAACCATTCTCCCCAGGCTGTCCAGAGTGAAGGAGAGGAACCTGTCTGAAGCCATATGGTCTGGTCCCACGATCTCCGCTCTCAACCACCGCACCTCGCTCTGACTCAGACTAAAGCAATCCCTTGAGGATGCGTGGTTCATTCTGCAAAGAGATGCAGTGTGGCCTGGCCTGCCAGGAGGCTGGATGATAAAGCTCTCAAGTGCATAAAGGATGGGGATGGAGAGAAAACCTTAGCACCATGGTGGGGCAGAAGGGAGATCCCGCGGGGTGAGGGGGTGGGGTGGGGGTGGGGGAACCAGGCGATGCTAGGGAAGGAAACGGGAGCCTCATGCAAGCCGGACAAGTTCTACCACTGACAGAGTCCTGATATTAACAGTAAAGAAAGAGGTTGGGGAGGGTTGGGAATCTTTATCTAAAAACTGTCTTCAAGTCAGGCCTCCTGCTGTGAGCTTTTTGGAGGAGGACCAGGGAGAGAAGGGGAGGAGCCCAGGGGGAGGTGCAAAGGGGGAGGGGTCCAGGGGAGGGACCCAGGAGGAGGTCCTTAGGTTGTTGGAAGTGTGCCACTGAAAGAGTTCATAGGGCCTGCTTGTCTTGTCTTCCTGACTGGCCCTGCTTTCTGGCTTATGTGGTAAATATATGTATGATGTGCCAGAGACTGTCACCAGGACATGTTGTCCCTGCCTGAGGCCCAAAGAAATGCAGCCCCTGGATCTCAAATGGCACTTCCAGAACATGTGGTACACAAACCTTTCCTCTTCATAAGTTGGTTGCTGCAACCGTTTTGTTACAGTAACATGAAGGTGACTAAGACTTCCTGAGTTGGTAGGAGCCCACACTGCTTTCTCTAAATGGGGGTCCTTGCGCCACCCCCTCAGATCCTGCTCTGTGTTTTCTTCTTACTATCTCTCTACCACCTCTAACCTCACTACTCCCTGGCCAGAACATCCAGTTTTATCCCACTGCTGAGGGAGGAAAGGGTTTCAATCCATGCCTGGATGTCTTTTGTTCCTTGGGTCTTAATTAGTCACCAACTTACTATGTGCCTTTAGGGATTGCAAGAGGGAGAAAAATATTTCAGGCCTCAGTTTCTTCTTCTGGAAAATGGGAAGAAACACAAACTTTCTCTTTGGCCCTTTCAGGGAACTCAGGTGCCAAAGAATCAAGCATATCAGAGAGGTGTAAGGCCTCTCTGCGATTATGATTCTACACCACAGAGTAACTCCAGCAACCCGAGGCCCAGCACACCCCTGGACTTACCGAGAACAGCCTCCACTGGGCCACCAGCTCATCCTCTGTGGCTGTCTTCACCGTGGGCTCCAAGCCCTCCTGGGCCAGCCTCTGAAGGCTTTTCTTGAAGTCTCCCAGTTCTGCCTCCAGCTGTTGGATCTGCTGCTCACAGTCCCCCCTGGACTGGAGCAGGCCCCGCAGCCTCCCTTCCTCCTCTTTCCAGAGGACTCTCAGCTTCTCCAGGACACCCCGCATCTCCTCCAGCTCCCCTGAGATCTTCTCTGCACCCAAGGGAGAGGTGTTTTGAATGACACCCACAGCCTGTTCCTCCAATCTTTTCAGAGACTCCTCACCCCTAGGGAAATCCTTGGCGATGTCCTGGCGAGGGGAACAGGGGGACAGCAGGAGAGCAAAGGTTAGCTGCACTCACAAAGCAAACCTGGGGACCATCCCAAGGGTGACTGTCTGCCCTAGGTAACAGAATCAAGGGGCACCAAGCCCCACTCTGTGTGCAGATACCTCCTTAGACTTCCGATGCATGTCTATCTTTTTTTTTGCTACATTTGTAGAGGTATGGGAAGAATGTTGTGTGTGGCTTATGTAGCTCAGGTTGGCCACAATATATTATTGCTAAGGATAGCCTTAAACTTCTGATCCTCAGAATACCCCAGGTATATATAACCAGGCCTGGCTTTTATGTTTTTATATTAACTATAAATAGTGCTGGCTTCCCCCTTTACAACAGTGATTCAAGTCTTCTTTTCTTTCCTTTTTGTGACAGGATATGATTATAGACACACATAAACATTTATATTTATCTTTCCCACACTGGCCCCAAAGTTTCAATCGTTCCAATACCTTAAACTCCCAAGCTTTGGGCTGCTGGCTGGACACTCCTACCTGACTCTAAGCTTTCTTTCTAAATAATGGTCATCAGCTTCTTCAAAGGCAAGTTGATTTAAATGTAAATTAACAGATGCCTAGGAGAGCTGCAAAGTGGTTCTTGAATTGCTGGTGATAACTTGCTGTCTGGTCCAAAGGAAACTCCAATTCCCCAGACTCCAACAGGCAGTGCAAATATCCAAAACCATGCTCAACCTGGACCATAGCCTCCTGAGAGCCAGGCTATCCTCGCTGTTCTCTAGTCCTGATCGCCTGCTCTTCTCCCCGCCCGTGCAGACAGCCCCGGCTATGTCCGGTCTGCTAGCCATGTTCTTTCGCTTTCTGTTCTGGACTCTTCCAGATGCCTCTGGCTGTTTTCTCTCTCAATAAAAACCTTCCCCTTAACCATACCATAGAGCAGTCATGTCTGCAGTTTCTTTACCGCACCCCCACCTTGTATACATCTGGTGCCAAACCCTTGAATACACTCACAAGGTACAGGGTCTAGTCGCTCCCCCAAGGCCATGCGGTGTGAAAGGTGGCCTGAACCCTCTTCTCCTGCCCACAGCATGGTGCCCACCCACAGCTCTTCACCTTGAATGGGACGACTTCCACTGTATAGCTGCCCTGGCCACTGCAGGGTCTGTCACTACATCCCTAACCTCCATCATCCGGGAGGCAGAAGCAGCACCCATTCAGACTTTTAATGAATAAAAACCTCTCCTGCCATGCCATGCACCCACATCTGAGGCACATGGGTCTAGACCAGGCTACTGGGGATCCTGCAGGTTCGACCTGTCCCACCTGTCAGCTGTCACCCCAAATGTTTTGTACTCGATCCTCTGATTCTCAGGAGTCTGTGCTGCGGGTGTCTGTGTCTGGTGTGGCAACCTATATTATTCCCACTTGTGACAATATGAAGGTTCTCCCTCAGCAGGGCCCTAAGACAACCTAGCTGGGACACAGGGTCCCTGCTGGGTCCCGGTGGTGTACCTGCAGCGTAGAGAGACGAAGTTCTGTGGCCAGCTTGCAGTTCCGCCCCAGACAGCTGTGCACCTTCTCCACCACCGCCTTCAGCCACAGCTGGAACTCATTCACGTCCTCCCGGTACTGCTCATGGTCCTGGGCCACCTGGGCCAGGAGGTCCACCCTGCGCTGTAGGGGGAAATGCCTGCTATGTGGGTCCCCAGTCTGGTTAGGAGCCCAGTGCCTGAGGCTGGGCTCAGAATAAGAACCAGCTTGGTAGGGAGTGTGAAGGAATCTGTATGGATGCTGGAGTCAGAACCAGATGCTAAAGTCCCACACATGACAGCCAGCACCTAGCCTGGTCAACCATACAGCTGGCATTCTTTCCTGCTATGTCTGAAGGAATGTCACTTGATAGGGTATAGGAACAGCATGGACAATGATAAGGACCACATACCACTGTCCCTCTGAGCCGTGGCCCTCACCCTTGCCCTCGCCCTGCTGGGGCACTGCTAAGAAGCTTACATGCATACTCGGTAAACCCACCCACAGTGGTCTCTCATTTTTATCCCAACTTGACAGACAAGGACTCTGAGACTCAGAGCAGTGAAGTGACATGCCCAAAGTCACCCAGATAGGACAGCCAGAGATGTGGGGGGATTCTAGGCTGTATAAGAAAGGCAGATGAGTGTGACCTAGAGAGGAAGCCATGAAGCAAGCAAACAAACAAACAAACAAAAAACAAACAAACAAACAAAAACGGTAGCAGCTTCCGTCTGCAGTCTCTGCTTCAGTTTCTGCCCTGACTTCCCTCGGACACTGATGTGGAAGAAGAAGCCAAATGAACACTTTCCTCCCAGAAAAAGAGACGCTTTGGTCAGAGCTTATAGCATACCAATACCAACAGAGGAGCAAGGTAGGACAGAGGGAGTTTGCGGAGAAAGTCGAGGAAAAGGACCAGGGGACTCTTCCAGTGTGTAGCTTGTGTGTGGCTTACGGCATCCATAAGCCATAACCATGTTATCAGCCATTGCTCACAGAACGCGCCTTCCTGAGAAGGTGTGTGTGCTGGATCTAGGAGGAACCAGGATTCTCACGGGGCCCAAACTGAAATCCAGACAGCAAGACTACACTCTCCATCCCTACATAGGGATGAGGGGAGACCCGGAAGCTGGAGACCCCAAACTGTTTCTATCAAGCCAAATGCTTTTTGGCTTTGCCTGTCAGTGGCTTCTACTGCCATGACTCGACCATTCGGGAGCCACTTGCATTCTGTCACATAAGCAGCCAGAGGGCACGGGGAGAACGGCCCCGTTCCCATCAGGCCTCTCGTTACAGATCCTAAAGCTTGAAAATTTCCCTGCCCATTTAAACACCTAAAACCTGTTCTTAGCCCAGTGCCAAGCAGCCACAGGGGAGGCCAGGCAGTGCAGCAGCCGAAGCATCCTGACCTCAGCTCCTCCCGGTGGAACAGGCCATGTCTAGGAAGTGCCTGACCCCGTGGGAAGCTGAGTCGCTCCTTTGAGAAGGGCAGGCAGGAGGATCAGAAGCCTTCCCCATCGGTCTGTGCGTGGTTCCCCTCCTTTGAGACAATGTTCACCAAAACTACACAATACCAGCTCATTAAACCTCTACAGTAACAGCAAGCCTAAGAAAAATCTCCCCATTTTAGAGATGGAATAGCCAAGGCTTAGGACCAGGTCACTTGGGAAAGAGATGAGAATCTCAAGATAAGGACTGGCTACATCCCAAAGTAGAGCCTTGGGCAGGGACCACCTCCTTTGTAGATCAGTCCTCCACCTCCAGAAAGTTGTTGGGGCCTCTTCCATTCCTTCAGTGGTTCCCACTTCCTGTGGTATGGTTTGCACACACAGTTCCCTCCAACCCCAGGAAAGGCTCCTGGATGAGACTCAGTGGATTTGACAGGAACCTCAGAGGCTGAGCCTGATGTTGATGGCGATGGTGATGGGGGTAGACAGGGATGGGGTGGGGTGGGGGACTCCTTCCAGGAATGAATGGTGGGTAGCTCTGCCTGTATGAATAATGAGGTGCTGGCACCCAGAAAAGTCCAGAGTAAACAAAAATCCCCACAATGAGGACCAGGCGCTAGCAAGGAGCGGCAGCAGGCAGAAATCCAGATTAGCTGAGTGCCAGGCACAACAACCATTTCAAAGCCAGAGCCTAGCCAGTGGGAGAATGACAGGGGAAAGAGTGGACCAGGGCTCCACCTTCTCATTAAACTAAACAATTAAACCATCTGCAGCAGGCAGAGTTGTCAGCAATGTCAAAACCCAAGCAATTAACAGGGTGGCTTGGATTTATGTCCCCAACAAAGGGCTGCGGAAAGTCTAGGACCCATGGCCTGATGCCAGACAGCCCTTTTCTGTGGAAGAGGGCGGATGTTGCTGTTTGCTGCTCTCAGAAGCAATGGTTTCAAATCAAACAAGGAAGACAATCCTGGCTTCAGCTGGCCTGCCTGCGCTTTCCTTCTGATACTTTGGGAGGACAGAGAACCTCCACACTGGGCCTAGAAGCTTCTTCAGGGGTGGCCCCAGGAGCCAAAGGGGGTGCACCTGTCCCCACCTGTATCAGAGGCTTCACTGCCTCACATGCCTGGCATCTATAAAAACACACACAGGGGGAGGGGTGGAGAGGTGGCTAAGCAGATAACTGTCCCTGTGCTGCCAAACCTGACAACCGAGGCACATGGTAGAAGGAGAGAGAGGGCTTGGAGAGGCAGCTCAGTAGTTCAGAGTGCTTGCTACTCTTACAAAGGATCCAAGTTTGGTTCCCACCACCCATGTTAGGCAGCTCACAACTGTCTATAATTCCAGCTTCATGATCTCTCTCTCTCTCTCTCTCTCCCTCTCTCTCTCTCTCTCTCTCTCTCTCTCTCTCACACACACACACACACACACACACACACCCCACATAAGAGCCTGATGTCACATGGGCCAAGCCACTTCTGGTTTTTCCAAGCCAGCTGGCCAGTCCTCCTTAAACAGTCCCTCTGGGGTCCCAGACCCGCAGAGAAAAATCAGGGGTTCCCAGATTTCAGCCAGCAGTTAGAAGGTGAAAACAATCCACTTCTACAGACCTCCGTCCCCTCATGCCTCCACACCTTTCTTCCATGTTGAGATTGAGCTGACATCTATACGAGAAAGGCTAGCTCCTCCCCTCCATCTTGATGGTCCCATCATGGAGGCCTCATGACCATACACCCAGCTAACTGAAAACCCAGCCTCCACCAGGAACCCTAAATCCCCTCTCTGTGATGATGTGTAGTGACAATATTGGTTTCTTTAAAACAACTCAGAAATAGGAATGTGCATTTGTTTTAATCCCAGGTGTGGGATATGAGGCTGCTTCAGATTGTCCACAGCAGCTGGCTGTGATTTTCCTCATGCTCCAGCAGAGGAGTGATTGTGCCAGCTGCAGATAGTTTCTGTGATTGTGTGATGTTTGGAGAACTAAGGGGTTGTTGGTATTGGATAGTTGGTTGAGGTTTCTAAGTAGTCATGCACAAAGAAGGAAGAGGAGGGGGAGGGGGAGGAGGAGAAGAAGGAGAAGAAGGAGGAGAAGAAGAAGAAGAAGAAGAAGAAGAAGAAGGAGGAGGAGGAGGAGGAGGAGGAGGAGGAGGAGGAGGAGGAGGAGGAGGAGGAGGACGACAACAACAACAACAAGAGCAAGAAGAACAAGAAGAAGAAGAAGAAGAAGAAGAACAAGAAGAAGAAGAAGAAGAAGAAGAACAAGAAGAAGAAGAAGAAGAAGAACAACAACAACAACAACAAGAGCAAGAAGAACAAGAAGAAACAATTAGATATTCTGACAGCAAAGACCAAACTTGCCCCAAGGAACAAGATACCCCTAGTTAGCAGGAAGTAGTCTAATGATAATGTCTCCCATTTTACCCTTCTATTCTTTTGTCTCTCCTATCTGGTGTTAAGAGGAAGGGAATGGGTGGACATACTAAAGACCTATAAAGAAAATCAGAATTTCTAAAAAGTAATCATTTAACACAGTAACTGAATGAACCATCACAAAAGCACAGCCAGGATGGGATGGGGGATGGGGGGAATGGGCAGAAGGATGAGGGGATGGGGTAAGGAAAGAGCAGCAGTAGATGGGCTTAAGGGATGAAGGAGAGAAACTAAGACGGAAGAAAAACAGGGAGGTGAAAAGGAGAGAGCGGATAGAGGATGAAGGGAAGCTGCCGGGGACATGAACAGCACAGTCCGTCAGTTTGTGCACATGTATTAAGCATCCACATGTGTGTGAAACTCTGAGCAGCTCTGGCTTATGGGTAAGGAGTGGAAAGCTGGTGGATGGGTAACCAGGTGCTGGACAGACAAGGGTGAAGATGGGTGTTAGACAGTGAGTGGATGGCGGGCAAGAAAGCAGATAGAAATGATTAGCACTTAAGAGGATGTCTGAATGGGTGAGTAGACAGGTGGGCAAGTGGGTGGATGGCTAAGCAGTTTAAGGATAAATAGACTAGTTATCTGGGGAGTGCTAGACTGATGAATGAGTGAGCAGGTGGACTGGAGAGGTAGTGTGTAGACTGAGGGGAGGGGTGGGAGGAGGGAGGCTCGCTGATGCCTCCAGGAAAGGAGCAGACAGGCCAGGAGGTTGAGTGGAAGGTGAGTGGTGAATGGGCTGACCATGAGCAAGCTGCAGAGGACTGCAGAGGCAGATGGGGTGGGTAGGTGTTTGGGTGATGGAGCCATCCGCCACTGACCTGGGCTCTGGCCTTCACGGCATCGTACTCAGCCTTCATCCTCTTCTGGGCATCTTCATCCACGCTGGGGTCTCCGATCCTGCTGAACAGGGAGCCCGCCTCCTCCAACAGCCTGTCCAGGAGCACAGCCTGATTGTCCACGTTGTGCAGCAGCACCTGGGCGTGGCTCAGCTGCCATTGCTTCTCCTTCAAGCCCAGCTGCAGCTCCACGGGGGGCTCCAGTGCGACCACCATCTTCTGGAACCAGCGGTAAAACTCATCCTGGGCCAGCAGGTACTCACTCCAGTGCAGCCACACCCACTCGATGCGACTGTGGGATGGACAGAGGTGGTGGGGTTGAGAGGCCTGCCCGCTGGCTCCTGTCACTGACCCCTCCCAGACTCTAGGAGCTTTGTTCTGGGGACAGAATAATGCTTTCTCTGTACTAGTCACACTCCAGATTCTAGACTTTCCTTCCTTCCTGTGAGACCTTGTGTCCTGTGAGTAATCGCCCAAAATGAGGTCAAGCCCAGATTCCATGTGTACCCTCAGCCTCCTGCTAGGGAGATTAAGTCCAGGTGGCTCTGAGCCACCAGCACCCCAGATTCTGGCTCTGAACTTCCACTACTAGCACACAAATCCTTCACTCTACCCACAGTGACCCCAGGACCTTAGAATATGCTGTCGGAAAGCAATTAGAAGATTGCCCCTGGGACTTTGCCCCTGATGTTAGGCTGAAAAAAAAAATCCGTGGGCCAATTAGTGGCCACCAGGTAGGGATGGGGGATGAAGGACCCATGTGAATTCTTAGGGTACAGTAGCCCTGCACCTTCACCTGCCTTAGGCGCCATCTCTCTAGTGTGGAGATGGCTCTATCTTGGCAGCTGACATCAAGATGTTTGTCTGTAATGTTGGATGGAAAGGTTTGGAAGGCAGAAAGCTCTGTTCTGTCATGCATAGCCATGCTCAGATTTACAAGAGCTCTGGGGATTTGAACTCAGGTCCTCACACTTACACAGCAAGCACTTTATCCACTGAGCCATCTCCCTGGTCAGGGCCAGGCCTTCCTATGTCTGCCTTTTCAAAGAGGACACATCCAGGAGCCTATTAGGACTTCTGGTGCAATAAACGGAGTTTCCAGTGTCTACTCTGTCACCATTATGCTTATCTGTTGTTAGAAAGTGACACTAACCTGAATCCAAAGAGGGCATGCTGTTCCCAGGACCCCTAAGTCTGAAAAGAGTTACTTAGACAGAGGTCCCAAGGGTAGGTATGGCAATGGGCAAGGAGAGTCACCAGCATCTGAGGATGTGGCACTGAAGTCCCCTGACTGTCCCCACCTGTGGCAGTGGGTCATGTAGGTGACCGTCTCCTCCCACTGAGACTTGATATCCCTCAGCCGGGCCAGGATCTCAGGTTTCTGGCCCTCCTGGCAAGTTGCCAAGAGGGCCTCCGCCGCCCGCAGGACCAGTTCCACCTTCACCATTCCTTCAGACTCCAGCTGGCAGATTTTCTGTGGGTACAACAGCCAGTTTCCCAGGGTCAGACATGGCACCACCAGGCGCCCACAATGGACCCACGCCGAGAGCTGGATTTCAAGGCTACAGTTGCTGTAGCTCAGCTGAAGGCCCTGCACCCTTGTGATGTGCTCCTGAGGAGGCTTCGGAAAGAGAGGGAGCTCTTGAGGTCATTACTGTCCTTGACAACTGAGCTATGCCCAGCCTCTAACTGAGACAAGGCTTGCTCTCTCCTGGCACGTGTCTTTCTCATCCTGTATCGTGGTACAAGCAGGCCAACCTCTCAAACTTACTCAGAAGAAAACACATGCAAGTAGCGAACATCACCGTGTGTGTGTGTGTGTGTGTGTGTGTGTGTGTGTGTGTGGTGCCAACGTGTGAAGTGACATGACACCCTCAAGTCAGCTGTCAGAGGTCATTGTGGTTCCCACCTAGCCAGGGCTCAAAGGCAGTCACATTGCTTTGCCCTTGTTTCAAGGTCTTGCTCCCATGGGTGACTGAAATTGTACAGTCCATTCCTGAGAGGTGACTCACTTAAGGACACCCCAGAGCCTTGCCTACATCCATTCTATGTGCCCCTAGCCTGTCTCTCCCAACATCTTCCCTCTTTATCTCTATCTTTAAACTTATTATTTGTGTGTGTGTGTGTGTGTGTGTGTGCATGCATGTGTGTGTTGTGTGTTGGCAAGTGTGGGTGCATGTGTATCCCAGTACACATGTAAAGGTCAGAGGACAACTTTTGGGAGTCTGTTCTCTCCTACTGTGGGCCCTGGGAATCAAATTTACACCGCCAGGCTTATGACAGACAGCTTCAGCTCTCAATTTGATATAACCTAGACTCATCCAAGACTCATCCAAGGAATCTCAACTGAGAGATCTCCCAGAGCAGATTGGCCTGGAGCCATGCCTGTGAAGAACTGTCCTGAGTGTCCATTGATGAGGGAGGACACAGCCCACTGTGGGCGGCACCAATCCCTAAGCAGTGGGCCTGAGCTGTAAGAGAGATAGAAAGAGAAGCAGAGAGCAAAATGTTCTTCCATGACTGCTCTTCAAGCTCTTGCCTTGGGATCCTGCCTCAACTTCCTTTAATGGTAGATTGTGACTTGGAAGTCATCATCCCTTTCCACTCTCAGTAGCTTTTGGTTATGTGTGTTACCATAGCCATGGAAGGAAACTGGAACACAGTAAGCCCCTTTACCCTCCCCATCCACCTCATCAGCCCTGTACCCATCACCTCTCGGAGCTGCACACTCAGATGCTCTGCATCTTTTTATCTCATCTGGCCTTCAGCTTTTCCCAGGACAAGCAAGTGGCACCTTGCCTTGGCTATTGTCACTACTAATTGCTATTATTCAGAGACATAAGCTTGGCCTCCTGTCAGGTGACTGGATGTGTTCCAGGGCCATTTATGGACTAAAAGATCATTCTAAGGTGACCTTTGCCATATGACTTCTGTACTACACCAGACCTGTGACAGGAAGGGAAGTAATAGTTACAGCCAACGCCAGGGTTGCAGTAAGCCCCATGTTAGCATGTCACCTGGCCCGACTGCACTGGCCACAGTAACTGTCTACTATGTATGTATGTATGTGTGTATGTGTGTGTGTGTTTGTATATATATATATGTATATGTATATATTTTACAGACAATAGAATCTCTTTATTTTATTCTCTCTCTTCTTTCTTTCTTTCTTTCTTTTTTTTTTTTTTTTTTTTTTTGGTTTCTCAAGAAGACAGGGTTTCTCTGTGTAGCCCTGGCTGTGTCCTGGAACTCACTCTGTAGTCCAGGCTGGCCTCGATCTCAGAAATCCGCCTGCCTCTGCCTCCCAAGTGCTGGAATTAAAGGCGTGTTCCACCACCGACCAGCTTATTTTATTCTCTTTTATTACTGCCTACTTACATGGCTTGTTGGCAGTGCCCCCTGACCTAACCTCAGGATTAGTTTTCAGTTTTCATACCCCAGGAAGCCCAGTTATCTCTGCTCCTTCTCAGAGAATGGTGAAGGAGGGGCTCCTAACATTCAAGTGTGACCCTCTCTGACAGTGTGTGACCTTAGGCAGACCACAGGGCTACTCTATGCAGTCCTTTTCAGTGTCAACACAGCAATTCTGGCTGTGTCCAATAGATATTCTGTCTTAAACAATATTGACAAAGCATGCAAGTAAACACTTTGTCGACTGTTGCATAGTCAGACCTTCCCCCTACACGTGTAAATAGTCCCCACTCCATCTTCATGGCTCCATATGATAAAAGCTAGCCAGGATGGCATGACATTGTTGGGACTTTTCCTCGCTATAAAGAGTGAAACTTAGAAGAGTTCCCTCCCCTTGCCCCTGTCTCTATATGGGACAAAGCCAACTGGAGAGTGGGGAGCATCCTTACAAGAAAAAGGAGGCTCTGTTCTGTGGGGTGGCAGGATGTGGTAAGCCACCCTCTCTGGGCAGTGGCTACATCAGGGCCTCAGACAAGAACCCTTGTGTCCTACTCAGTAATAATCAGCAACAAGGAAGACAGCAATACCTCCAAGGTAGGCTGAAGATGCAAGAGCCATTTGTGGAATGTTCTAGAACAGTTCTCAACCTTCCTAAGGCTGTGACCCTCCCCAGCCATAAAATTATTTTCATTGCTACTTCATAGCTGTCATTTTGCTACTGTGATGAACAGTAATGTAATATCTGTGTTTTTCGATGGTCTCAGGCGACCCTGTGAGAGGGACATTTGACTCCTCAATGGGTTCACAAAGCACAGCCTGAGAACCACCATTCTGGAAGAGCACCCAGCACGCAGGTTGCTGCCCCACACCGGGAACAGAGTCTTGCAGCATGGCTGGATATGAATTTTTTGCCAGGCAGAGATTTGATCTGACTAATAACAAAAATTAAGAGACAGCATCTCTCATGGCCAGATGTATGAAGGAGCATCCACAGTCCTCGTACCTGTGAGGTGGATATATATATTGCTACTCACTTTACAGCTAAGAATGCTGAGGACCTACAGAAAACAGAGAATAAAGGACCAGGAAGTCTCCTAGGTCCCTGAGTCCCAGTGGACCCCACTAGCTTGTCAAACCAAGAGACCCTTTAACTTGGGGAAGAAGTAAGATTCAACCTCTCGGGCCACACCCTTAAGGGACCCACCCTGACGTTGAGGTGGCAAGGTCAAAGTTCTCTTCCCCAAAGTCAACCTCCCTACCCAGTGATCTTGCCTTTGCCCATCCATCTCTGATAGGAGAGGCACAGGCTGGACTTAGGGGATCATGAAAGCACCTGACACCTTCCGCTCTTCCCAAGCATGTAACTAACCTTGACGCTTCCTTGAGCAGGCAAAGGAGCTAGCAGGTGCCAGAAGAGACAGAACACGTAGTAACCTCCTTTCCCCAAACTTGCAGGCTTGCCCCTGCCCCTCACTAGGTAGGAAGAGCCATTTGCTGTGCCCTGAGGTGGGGAGAGGCTGAGACCACAGCAAAGTTAGGGCCCAGAGAGGAAGAGTTGGTCCCTCTTTCTGCCACGCCCACCCTGCGGAAGCCTGAGGGCTCCATTCTGTCCACTCAGCATAGGTCCCCTCACCAGCAAACAGGGATCCCAGGGAAGTCTGGCAAGGGGAGGGGTAAGAGCAGAAGCCGTAATCTGCTGGTTCCAAGCAGCTGGTGACAAGAATGGGGTGCCAATTAGATGACAAGACTTAGTCAAGGGCTTCGCCTCAACCCAGCCAAACACTAGCTGACCACTAGCTGGGCATGTCGCCAGACAGTGTGGTCCGTTCTGGGATTCACAGGCAGGACAGAGAGAGAGAGAGAGAGCTACAGATGCAAGAATCACAGACTTTGTTACAAAAAAGCTACCTGGAAGCTCAAAGAACTGGGAAAAATCCAAGAGGGCTTCTTGAAGGAGGCAGCATTGATACCCACAGGAATGGTGCCCACAATTGGAGGAGGAGGAGGAGGAGGAGGAGGAGTGAAAGTGGAGAAACAAGACATAGCTAGGGATGCTCACACTTGGCCTCTGGAAGCCAGACCCCAGCAATGCAAAGGTGACCTGATCAGGAAGGGGTCTAGAAGCTGGTGAGAAATCTGAGGATGGGCTCAAGCTTAGGACCAATAAGGCTGGAACTGGAGAGTGGACAAAGTGAGCCCGGCCTGGGAGCCTGTATCCACAGTATGGCCCCATCCCAGTGTTCATCCATGGGGCAAGTAGTTCTCTTCCCACTTCCAGGGCTGAGTGCATACACACATACACACACACATACACACACACACACACACACACAAACTCACACACATACACATACAGTCACACACATGTACACACATGCATACACATACATACACACAGTGATATACACATACAAACATACAGTCAGACAGATTTACACATGCACATATATATACATATACACAGACTCTTACATTCACACACATACATACCTACAGAGACATATATATATACATATATATATATACATATATATATACACACACACAGACATATACAATATATACATGCATACACAGACACATACATACACGTAGACAAAGGCATACACATAGAGACATATACATACAAATATACAGACATATGCACATATACACAAATACACAGACACACACATGCATACACAGACACATACACTCAAGAGACACATGCAGACAGACATACAATCACATAAACACACAGATACATACACACAGACACACACACATATACACACAGACACACACAGAGAGACAGATATACACACACATAAACACCAGACATAGATATAGATACATATATATACACAGCACACACACACAAACATACAGACACATAAACACACATACACACAAGCACATACAACAGACACACATACATATTCACATATACTCACACACACATGCTCACAGACACACATGTGAACACACAGACACGCACGCATATACACACACAGATACATATACACAGAACACACATACACATACAAACATACAGATACATACACATTCACAAACACACAGACACACATGTGTACACACAGACATACACACCAGCCTGGCCAACAGTTCCTCCTATGTCCCTCTGAGCCCTCCTCACTTGCAACTCCTCGACAGTTGCAAGGTTTCAGGTGACAGGCAGCTGAGGAGGAACACTGGGGGACAGCGGTGCCCCCGAGGAATTGAGGCAGCAATGGTCAGGGGGGCACCCAGAAGCTAGGTGGCTAGTAGCAGTCAGAAAGGACTGGCTACTTTTCATTTCACATGCTCACTCATGGCAAGCTGATGGGTATTCTGAGGAGATGTAGTCCATGAGCTAAGGCTTAGTGACAGGAAATCAAGGAGGAACACATAACTTGTGAGGGGTGACAATGGGGGCACAGAGGTCATGGATATGAAGAACTTCTAATGCCAGACAAAGCTTAGCTCCATAGCATAAAAACCATGGCGAGTTTTAGAGAAAAACAAAAGACTTTGGATGGCTAATCTCATCTGTCAACTTGACTGGACTGAGAGCCACCTGGGAGACTGGCAAAGCACACCTCTGGATGCATCTGTCACCAAACTATGCTACATGTGTGTCCTCAGAAGCTGAAGAGTGTCAGATCCCCCGGAGCTGGAGTCAAGGCCATTGTGAGCTTCCCAACATGGGTGCTGGGAACGGAACTTGGGTCCTCTGAAAGAACAGCCAGTTAACTGCTGAGCCATTTTCCTACATTACTCCCACCTTTTAAAATAAATTGTGTTTGTTTGCCTGTTTTTTCAAGACAAGGTTTCTCTGTGTATCTCTGGCTGTCCTGAAACTATGTAGACCAGGCTGGCCTCAAACTCACAGATATCTGCCTGTCTCTGACTCGGGAGTGCTGAGATTAAAGGCATGTGCCACCATTACCCAGCTATTTTATTTTTAATTATGTGTGCGCGTGCATGTGTGTGTTTGTGTGTGTGCATGTTTGTGTGCGCGTGCATGGGTGTATATGAGCACAAATGCCTGCAGAGACCAAAAGACAAGAGATTCCTAACAACTAGAATTACAGGTGGTTGTGAGCTAGCAGACATGAATGCTGGGAAATGAATTCTAACACTCTCTAAGAGCCTTATGCATCTCTTACACCTTGAACCAGATCCTTTTAACCCTCCCCACTGATGGAAGAAGTGGACCAATCCAGAAGTTCAAGGAGTGGGTCCTGAACAGAGCCAAGCCTGAGCCAGCAGTGTTAGGGAACCCACCCAGATGTACAGATTCCCGCCCTGAAATGGAAGGGACAGAATGCAGGCTCTGTCCCTTGCAACCAAAGTATGAACGAATAGCAGGTTCCTCTTGTGGAACTTTCTGGAACATCAGAACTTCAGCCTCAGCTCCAGACCAGCAAAGCCAGGCCACTGCCTACCTCTGTCTCTCGAAGCCTTGCCTCCAGGGCCGCTCGGGGCCCCTTCGTGTTGTCATTGACCTGAAGCTGCTCCTGTATCACCTTCATCCAGGCCTGGGCATCCTCCACGCTCCTCTCAAAGTCCTCCTGGGGCTGCTGCGTCATCGCACCTGCGAGGGCTGGGAAGGGCCACATAAGGTCAGGGGTCAGGGGCTACAGAGAGAGCCCAGGCTGTGGGCACAGCATACCAACACCCCCCACCACCACCACCACCACCATGCTCTCCAGCATACCAGCGGCCCACTCGGCACGGCTGTCAATCTTAAGTGTCCAGAGCTAGAAATGGGCAGGCAGAGAACAGGTCTAGCCTGTGCTATGGGAACAGTAGGCTGGTAGAGACATCCCCTTGGCATATAGCCTCTCTGTCCCTTTCTCTACCTTGGGAGCAGGTTGTCTCCTAACTGTAGTTTCAGACCCTCAACAGGAGAGTTTCAAAGCTCACAGACAGAAGGCACAACAGAAAAGAAGCTTGATTTGAATGAGCCTCACGCCCTCAGTTGAAGAAACATTGCCTCTGGCATCAGCCAAACCCACAGAAACCCAGAGCACTCCCGAAATTAATGAGGCAAGGAAATGGCCACGGCGCTTATGTTGTCCCCACTTCACACCAGCTTGGGTCTCCAGCAGCCCCTGTATGTGTCCCTCCATGGTGGGGAGGTGGGGCTCCCCACAGACCCAGGCAGTCAGCTGACACAGCCCCTCTGATAAAGCCCACCTGTTCCCTAGTGACACCTGCCAGCTGGGCAAGCCACCCACCCACCCACCCCTGTCCCCTTGGCTGGGCTGCTGCTCCTAACCTCACCCTGTACTGTGAAGTTAAGTCTCGGATTTCTCATTCAGCGTTCTTAAAAGCCCACTAAGCTTCGACAAAACTCTTCTGCGTTCCAGCAGAGTCGCTCAGTGTCAGTTGACAGCGACTAGAGCCTGCTTTGGATTAAGGTTCTTTACATCCACATTCCAATTAAAGGGATTGGGTCTGACTTATCTGCCAGCCTCCCATGATGCCTTGCACAATAAGCCTGAGGGTGCTGGCAGAAGCAGTCCAGAATGGGGGTACAGCCCATCATTGTTTTGTTTCTTTGAAGTGCTGGGGATAGAACACGAGGTTATGTGTCTGTCAAAGAAACTCAACCACTGAGTTGTGTCCCTGTCATGCTATTTAAAATGGCAAAATGCTTAGGACATGAGAGTTCAAGATAAAATATCTTAAATATCACATGCTTTCTCTCATCTGTAAAAATATATTTAGTTGTATCACACACACCACACACACACACACACACACACACACACACACACGTAATGAAAACAGAGGGGAAACTCTTTGGAATGAGGAAAGAAACCACTGAGGGGGTGGAGAGGCACGATGAGATGACACAGCTGCTTGCAGAATACAGACTCAGCAGGAGCGCATGAATGTAAATGCTGAGGACGTAATACCAAGAAGCGAGGCAAAATTATGTATTTAGTAGCTACGAACCTACATCTAATCCTAACACTCGGGAGGCAGAGGCAGGCTGGTTTCTGAGTTCAAGACCAGCCTGGTTTATAAAGTCAGTTCCAGAGAAACCCTGTCTCAAAAAGGGGGGGTTGGGGAAGAAGAGGCAGAGAAGGAAAGAAGGAAAGAAGGAGAAGAGAGGAGAGGAGAGAGGAAAGACCAGACCACCCAGAGCACCAACAGCCACTAGCTGCTCTTGCAGAGGACCTGGGTTCAGTTCCCAGCACCCACACTGTGGCTTACAACCACCTGTTATTCCAGTTCTAGGAGTGTCTGAAGCCCTCTTCTGGCCTTCACAGGCACTGCATGCATACATAGTATACAGACGTACACAAAGCAGAAATAAATCTTTTTTAAAAATCACCTCTAAAAAGGAAAAAAAAGAAACCAACAACCCTATAATATAAAGAGGCTGGGGTCTCCCCATTTCTGAGCCCATGTGACTAAGAATGGAGGGTGTGTAGAAGTGGCCCAGGCCCTCCCAAGGCCTTGTCCATACATATGACCTGAGGCTTCTCCCATGGGAAGAGTCACTGTGACTTCAGAAGCCACCTGGCTAAGAGCATTCATCCACAGGCAGTTAAGATCACCACAGAGGGTCTTTTTCCTCTCTTATTTCTATTTTTTTAAATAGTTATTAATTTTTAATTATGTGTGTGCATGTATGTATGTGTGTGTACATGTGAATGTGGGTGCCCACAGAGGTCAGAGGGGTCAGATGCTATGGAGCTGTAGTTACAGGTGCTTATAGGCCTCCCTTTGGAAGAGCAGTGCTCATAACTGCTGAGTTATCATCTCTCTAGCACTGTCTTATTATTTTTTGAACATTTTTAAAAAATATTTTTATTAGTCCTTTGAGAATTTTGTACATTTAAAAAAAAGATTTATTTATTTTATGTATGTGAGTACACTGTTGTTGTCTTCAGACACCCCAGAAGAGGGCATTGGATCCTATTGCAGATGGTTGTGAGCCACCATGTGGTTGCTGGGAATTGAACTCAGGACCTCTGGAAGAACAGCCAGTGCTCTTAACCACTAAGCCATCTCTCCAGCCTGCACTGTCTTATTTTTAACCTCACATTTTGTGAGATTTTTTTTTTTTCAGGAAAGAGCAACCATCCTTTTACAATTGGAAAAAAATAAGCAAAATCCTTTCTGAACATGACTAAGTCTCTCCAAAAGCCTTGGCCAGGAATCTGGCTGGCCCCCAATCCCCATGGCACTGGGCGGAGGAATCTGTGGCAGACAAAGAGATGCAGACAAAAGGCCATGCCAGCAGCGCAGGGCCAAAGGGCAGGGGCATGGGTGGGTGGCGGAGAGCAGGCTGCACAGTGGGAGTAGCTGCTGCTGATCCAGAGCTCCGCCCCCACAGTGTTGCTCCGCCCCACGGTGTTGCTCCATCCCCACTTTGTTGTTTTTCTTGTAGAGCTATTTTGACATTTTTTTCTAGAAACTTAATACACACCCGCAGCCACTCCCTGCCTCTCAACACTTCTTTTGAAATATGCCTTCACGTGTGCTTAGCCTCTGCTCGGGTTCTTTGTGGCTCCAAACTGCTGCCCAGTTGCAAGTCTTGTAGAGCTTCCGAGAAGTCTGCTTTCCTATTTAGCAAAGCCAAGAACTCGGGGACAGAAAAATCATCCCCACGGCCTCAGAAGACAGGAGTGCCCCGTGATTAGCAGAGCAGTGCTTGCAAGCAGAAGGCTTCGTGACCCAATAGTGTACCTCACAGCAGGCAGGGCTAAGCCCAGCATCAGATGGCACTCACACTGGCTGGTGAGGCTGCAGGCAGAGTTCAGGGGATCTGAACCTCTTGGGCAAAGCCGCCACACCAAGGAATTTCATTAACGCAGCGCCCTGCCCACCTGACGCTGCAGCCCCAGCAGTAAATAAGCAGACACAGCCCCGCAGCCCTCAGGATGGACAGCTGCCCATAGGGCATGTGTGGCTGCGGAAGGCTAAGGTCCTTCTCAAGTGCAAAGAGGTTAAGAAAACCAGGCATAAGATGACCCAGCTAGCAAATACTGACAATCCAGTTTGGGACACACACGTTCTAGCACGCACTCGCGCTCGCGCACGCACACGCACACGCAAACACACATACCCACACACACACTACTTTATTAACACAGTAAATCACATGATCTGAACCACAGATCTTCTAACTCCAGTAACTCTGAAATAATATTGAACATAACCAACACTTGGAGACTGTGCGACAGCTGCACCGTAAACTAAAAATACCCATGTCAGAATGCCAGGCCCTGCTAATAGCAGAGGGGCTTTGCTGCTGCCTGCTGTATGAGCCAGAAAACCGTCAGGGGTCAAGTGGAGGGGAGAGTGGAGTCACTTTCCCATCTAAGCTTGTGGGTCCCTGAGTTCTATCCAGGGGTCCCCAACACTACACAGACCTCACGTGACAACCTGAAGTCTAGCCGATGGAGAAAGCAAGAGAGTGTAAGGAGCTGACAGCTGAAAAGTCAAACAATAGGCTGGAGAGATTGGCTGAGGGGTTAAGAGCACTTACTGCTCTTTTAGGGGACCCAGGTACGGTTCCCAGCACCAACTGGCAGCTAGCAACTTGGTGGTTCACAGTTCACAACTATCTGTAGCTAGTTCCATTGGATCCAATGTCTTCCAGTCTCTGTGGGCACCAGACACAAACACAGTGCACACATATACATGCAGGTAATCACACACTGCCCTTGCTTGTCAATTTGATACATTTGGAAATAACTAAAAGCCAAATGGCTGGACACGCCCATGAGGACGCTTTTCTTAATTAAATTTGTTGAAGTTGGGAAGACCCACTTTTAGATCCATGTTTAATCTGGGCCGTACCTTCTGCTGGTCACCTACACAAAGGACCTGGAAGGAGGAAGCTCTCCTCTCTATGGTTGCTTGCTTTCACTCTCACTGGTAAATCCATTCCTGAACGAGCTTTGGAGTCTACTTCTTTGGGATTCCAGCGTCTACTGAGGAGCAGCTGAGCCATCCAGCCTCATGGACTGAGCAGCTACTGGATTTTGGACTTTCTGTGGGTATCCAGACATTGTTGGACCACAGCCTGTAAGTCACTCTAATAAGTCACATATATATTATGCATTCACTATATACAATATATAAGTATATATAATATGTGCATATACACATATACATGTACCCACACATATATATATCTTCAAATCCCAAGTAGAAATAGTATTTTATTTTATTTATTTTATTTATTTATTATTTATTTTTGGTTTTTCAAGACAGGGTTTCTCTGTATAGCCCTGGATATCCTGGAACTCATTTTGTAGACCAGGCTGGCCTCAAACTCAGAAATCTGCCTCCCTTGCCTCCAGAGTGCTGAGATTAAAGGCATGCACCACCACATCCGGCTTCAGTGTCAATTTTAAAAACATAAAATTAAATAAAGTTTTAAAAGGATTCTTTCCGGGTTTGGAGAGATGGCTCAGAGGTTAAAGGCACATACTGCTCTTGCAGAGGACCTGAGTTCAGTTCTCAGCACCCACACTGGGTAGTTCACAACCACCTGTAACTCCAGTTCCAGGAATCCTACCCTTTCAGCCTCCACATACACTGTACTCACGTGTACATACCACAAACACACATAACAAAAACAAAATATTTTTTTTAATGTTCTGGAAGAATCTAGTAGATTCTAAAAAATCTTAAGTAAATTTTTTACATGTGCTCTAGCTTTCAAAATTAATAAGCATCCTTTTCTTCTAGTTTTTGACTGCTTTTTCAATCCATATTTGTGATTTAGGTGTCCTTCGAACAGTTTACAGAGAGGTAATTTAAAATTTCTATATGGATGTAATGGACCAAGGAGCCACCATAGGACAAAAGGGACCCAGAGAAAAAGAGATGGTGATACCATCAGACATGGGGTGGAGGTGGCAGGCACTGGAGCCCAAAGGAGACACCGTAACTACAGGAGGCCACTCAGCAGGACAGGCTACTGGAGCAAACCCCAGCCTTCTCCTGGCTTAGCCCTGGCAGAAGCCAGCACACAGGAGTCTGGGCAGTGCAGCCCTCAGAGGCTGGCTCCCCCATCCCTGTGCTGAGTAGTTTTATGCCAACTTGACACAGCTAGAGTTTTCTGAAAGAAGGAAAACTCAATTGCGGGGGGTGGGGGGAACCCTCTGTAAGATCCAGATATAGAGCATTTTCTTAGTGATTAATGGAGGAGGGGGAAACCCATTGTAGGTGGTGCCATCCTTAAACTGGTGGCCCTGGGTTCTTTAAGAAAGTAGGCTGAGCAAGCCATGGAAAGCAAGTTAGCACCCCTCCATGACCTCTGCATCAGCTCCTGTCTTCAGGACCCTGCCCTGTGTGAGTTCCTGTCCTGGCTTCCTTTAATGATGGGCTACAGTGCATATAGGCCCTTTCCTCCCCACTTGCCTTTAGTCATGGTGTCTCATCGCAGAAATAGAAACCCTAGCTAAGACAATGACATAGGCACAGATGGGGTGGGGAGAGGCAGATAGGAGGGCGCTGGGCCAGAGCGAAGCACACTGTCCATTTGGAGGATCCCTGTACCCCAAGTCTAGCTCCCAGAGCAAAAGGCTGAGCTAGTCTTGCAGGAAGGGCTGGGTTCTTGGCATTGGCAAAAATGCCTAACCTGGCCTCCTGACAGCTTGGCTCCCAAGTCCTGTCTCCTGGGGTCAGTCAGATCTCCCTCCTCTCCCTTCCTTCTTTCAAGCTGAGAGTCCCTACTTGGCTCTATGGTGTTATTGGTAAAGCACCATGCCCCTAGCCTTAATCCCTCTGTGCTGGTCAGTTGTTTTTTTGTTTGTTTGTTTGGGTTTTTTTTGTTTTGTTGACAACTGGGAAGAGGAAATCTTATTTGAGAAAAATGACTCCATCAGATTAACCTGTAGACAAGTCTGCAAGACATTTTCTTGATTAATGATTGATGTAGGGGAGAGAGTCCACCCTGGTCGGGTGGTCTTGGATGGTATAGGAAAGCAGGCTGAGCAAGCCATGAGGAGCAAGCCAGTGAGCAGCATCCCTCTGTGGCCTCTGCATCAGTTTCTGCTTCTAGTTCTGTCCTGGTTTCTTTCCTTTACGATTATAACCTGTGAGTCAAATAAACCCTTTCCTCCCCACATTGCCTTTGGTTGTGGTATTTATCACAGCAATTGAAAGCAAACTAAGACAGACAGACAGACAGACAGACAGACAGACAGACCGACCTACCTAATGTCCCTTTCTAAGGTTCCACTGGGCATAGCCTGCAGTACTGCTTGCCCTCCAGAGATGCAGGGCTCATGGAACCCTGATCAGAACTGAACCATATCTTGTTGATGACATGCCTAAAACACGGCCGTACCCCCTCAAATAATGCAAGGGGCAAAGTCGGGCTCTCAAAGTAAAGCACACTCTGGCATTATCGGCCTTATTCTGCAGTGAGGGAAACAGAGTCAGAGAAGCCTAAGAACCGGCCCGGGAGTGGTAATTCCAGCTTCACAGTGGTTACAGCCGCAGCCAGCACTTCCAGGACATCCTTCATGTGCCTGACTCCATAGCAGCAACTCCCAACCTGAGGATCATGAGCCCTTTGGAACCATCAGGAAACACAGATATTTAAATTACGATTCATAACAGTAGCAAAATTACAGTTACGAAGTAGCAATGAAATAATGTTATGGTTGGGAGGGGGGGGTCACCACAGCATGAGGAACTGTGTTAAAGGGTCACAGCAGCAGGAAGGTTGAGAAGCACTGCTCCAGAGGAAGGATTTATATTTATTCAATTATTACAGATTATCACAGAGATCCACACAGGCACACACTATTCTCCTTACTGTGGTGATAAGAGAACTGAGGTTCGCGGATACTAAGAACCCTGCAAGTAGCACAGACAGGTCTTGAACCCAGGACAGCCTGGATTTAAGCCATTTGTTTTTAGTCCCAAGTGCTACACAGCCTGCCTTGCCTGCCTCTGCCTGGGCTGCGGCCCCATTGAAAGCAGCCAACTGATGTGGGGAACTGGGGCAGTCAGCCCTGTGTGAGCTATCTTCAGAGACCTGGGTCTCAGCTCAAGAACCTAGAGTTTGGGACATGCTCCATGGGGGCAGCCAGGTCCCCTCAGACTGCCTGTACTGGATGCTCTCACCCTTGTGCCCTCCCATCTCATCTACTGGCACTTCGTTCAGGAACCCTGAAGGTGTGGAGAGATCATGATGAGGAGAGCTAAGGTTTTGCAGTGGCTTTCTGAGAGGTTACATCCCAGCGTTCCCGCCCAGTCACCCTAGCTGGCCCACCACAAACTGATCCTGAGTCCTAAGGGGCATGCTCCCTGCGTTGTGACTCACCAGCCCCAGCAGTGACTCAGTCCTTCCTGCCACACATGGTTCCCACCCTTCCATTCTCCTTCCCTCTGGCCTTGAATACACAGAATTTAATTATCTGCACCACAGCTGGTTTTAATCCCAAAGCTTCTCCAAGCGTGCAGTGGGAAGGTTCCTTTCCTCCAGGCTAAGGGGGATGGCGGAGGATGCGACCGACCAAGAGATCACTGCCCAGACTGCCAAGGGGATGGTCCTTGGCCTCTCTTTCATCATGTTTACAGAAGGTGATTCTAGGAATGGAGTGTAAAAAAGGAGGGCCAAGGACTCTGGAAAAGCGTGAACCAGCTATTGAGCCAGGCACCTGCGTGCTGCCCCGTTAACCTCACACCCCTCCAGGGCAGCAGCCTCTAAAGTATGGAACATTTTATCACATCTTGAAGGTAACAAAACAGTAGCACACAGGCTCAGGGACTGTGCAAAATGCACACAGGTTTTGGGCAGGGCAGGTTCCACTGGCACCTCAGTCAACTAGCTGTGAGGTCAGCCCTCCATGCCCACGGTTTCCAGATCCATTGATGCAGCCATCAATGATAAGGTATGTAACCTTGGTTACCCTGGAACTCACTATGGAGACTAGTTGGCCTGCAACTCACTACATAGACTAGACTGGCCTTGAACACATAGATATCCTCTCTGCCTCTGCCTCTCTGCCTCTCTGCCTCTCTGCCTCTCTGCCTCTCTGCCTCTCTGCCTCTCTGCCTCTCTGCCTCTCTGCCTCTCTGCCCCTGCCCCTGCTCCTGCCCCTGCCTTGTGCCAGCTGGAATGAAACGCTTATGCCACCATCCTTAGTCTCAGATTTTTGTTGTTGCTATTGTTTGAAGTTGCATTTGAGCCGGGCACAGCAGTGTATGCCTGCACTCCCAACTCTTCGGGGATGCAGGCAGGAGGCTCAGGATGTCCGTGTTATCCTCGGCTACAAAGCAAGTTTGAGGCTGGCTACACCATAGCATCTCTAGGGAGCAGTCCCAAGCTCTCTAGCCATAGGCCTAGGCTAGGGGATACCAAGAGTTGGGAAACTCTGCATTGGCAACTCAAAGGCAGGGGGCCGATTAGGGCACGGCTGGTGCAGGATGGGGCGCTGAGGCTTTACCATAGCGTTGTGGATTTGGGTGCAATTTGCACAGGAGGAGTGCCAATCACAGGGATTCTTAGGGGTTCCTGCACACAGGGCCAGCTGCTGACAGAGAGTAGGCAGAGGTGGTCTGCAGGCATGGGACTAGCTATCTGCTGTAGGCAGAGCATGCTGAGGTGGGTGTTGGGACCATTGGGGCCTGGCTGAGATGTGGAATTGTCCCATCTGAGGCTGATACCAGCCACTCAACACAGCCGGACTTTAAAGAAGACATGTTAAGTATCTGTATTTCACACTGAAGGTGGCGATACACACACACACACACACACACACACACACACACACCTCTGAAGACCAACTAGGCAGGTGCACCTACCCTCAAACCCTTCAGAAGCCTCTGGAAGTCTGCTGAGCCAAATTGCCAGAACTCACCCATCAGTTTCTGAAATACTGAGACAGGAGCTAGAACGATGTCTCAGCAGTTAAGAGCTCTGCCTGCTCTTCCAGACTGACTAGAGTTAGATTCCCAGCACCCACATGGAGACTTGTGAGCTTCTGCAAGTCCGGTTCTGGGGAACCAGATGCCCTCTTCTGGCCTCTGTAGGTACTGCATGCACAGATATGCTCGCAGGCAAAACATACCCAGATACAAAAATAAGTTGTAGAATAGAGACTGAAAGGAGCTGAGAGAGAGAGAGAGAGAGAGAGAGAGAGAGAGAGAGAGAGAGAGAGAGAGAGAGAGAGAGAGAAGCGGGGGTGATATATAAAGGTGCACGAGTGTGTGAGAGAGTATGTGAGCACATGGTCATGTGTGCACATATATGAGTCCAGAGGTCAGAGGTCAGACTTACTGTTCTCCAAGAGCCATCCATCTACCTTGGTTTTTGAGAACAGGGTCTTTCACTGGCCTGGAACTTGGTTGAATTTTTCCCTCTGTTTGTGGGGGGTTTGGGGGGTGATGAGAAGAGAAAGTGTGTGTATACATGTGCAATGGAGGCCAGAAGACAACCCTCTGGGGCCACTCACCTTTGTGTCTGTAGGCACTAGCCTGGAATTCTCCAGGGATGTCAACCAGTGAGACCTGGACTCTGCTTGTTTCCACCTCGCCACCACTGGGCTTACAAGCCTTTGCCTGGCTTCCATGAGCCATCACTTTGGCTGTAGATGTACACATCTAACTACTAATGAGCATTTCAGGATAAACAAGGCTGCAGGAGGGCAGGGCTCATCCCAGCTGTGGGGGAGAGGCTGAGGATAGAAACAACTCAATCGCAGTCCACCTTGACTCCCTGCACTCTGCCCCACACTGCCTCAGCCATTTCTCTTCCAGAACACAGAGCTGGCTTCCTCTTTTAGAGGAAGACAGAGCATAGCCAGGCTCTAAATTCTAATGGTTGTAATTAATACTCCTGAGTTCTGTTCTCCATCTCCCCAGAGGCACTGACGGTCACCTGAGGTGCTGGCTGCTCTCCCAGATGGCAGGGCTCCCTGTTGTCACCTCCCTGTGGCAAATATGTCTCCCAGACCCAGACCTCCTAGAACTCTCAAACTCCAGCTTTTGTTGCCTCTTCCCACAGCAAGCTGTCTCTCTCTCATCCCTGTGGGGCTCAGTAAGTACTCTGAGGAAAAGGTACCAACAGGGTCCCATTTGGGAGGAGACAAGGCCCGAAACCTTTACTTAGGGTACCACCCAGGGCCATTCTTACAATGTGGGGAGAATGGAATTCTGGGAAAGCAGATCTACCCTCCCTCTACACCTCAGCAGGGAACAGAATGGTCAGGAGTCCAAGTACTTGCAGAATGACTGTTGAAGGGCCTGCCTGGCTTGAAGGATGGTTCACCAGCCCCATCCCCTCACCCCCCCGCCCCCCCACACCCCCAGGCCTGGAAACCCTCCCTGTGAAGACCTGACTCAGCAAGGAGGAGTCATCCAGGAAGTCACATCCTGTCCCCCATCAGGCACCTGTCAACCCCAGCATCCCTGAGTTTAGCACTCACTGCTATTATCTGGTCCTTGAAAACGAGGCACATGCCAAGTTAGCGCTGGCCCAATCCCCAGTTGCTCTGTCTCCTTGGGCAAGATTTTTGCCCATATAATGAAAGTCCCAGAACCCACTAGACCTGCCTGGCCAGCTAGCCACTTCCTGGGCCTCTCCCTTGAAACCCATGCCTCCTCAGAGAGCTGTCAGTCACAGTGACCATGGACTGTATGCCTCCCGTTGAGACTCTTCTGACATAGCAGCTCACGCACTCATTCTCACCCACATCACTCCTTATTTCACAAGACAAGACTTTGCTCTGTTGCCCAGTTTCAAACTCCTGCGCTCAATCCAACCGATCCGTCTGACTCAGCCTCGTGCGTAGCTGGCACTATACGCAGGTATCACCAGGCCAGCCTCGTGTGACTGATTTGTATACTTGTGTTCCAGTATTCCTTCCCTTCCTGGGCTTCTGAGCTCACAGACTCCAGCAGGCACGGCCGAGAGGCTCTCCACCCTCTACCCTCTTCAATGTGCTAGTTCCACGCACTGGCTGAAGGCCCTGGAGTGGCAAAGCTGAGTGATAGAGAGACATGGGGCCATCAAGAACCTAATGAAGGTCCAGGATGCTGTCTGTCAACTCCTTGATTAAGTGGCTCTCTGAGGATGAAACCAGGCAACGTGCATGAGGCAGGCTGAGTGCCAAAAGGCATCTCTCTACAAGCCCTGTCTCACTCTCCTGCAGGCCCCTCAGCCCTCTCCATAGGACCTGGACTGTCATGTAGTCTTTGTGGCTGCCACAAACAGCATCAACACTGGAGATCAACAACCTGCTACCCAGCCCTCTGGGCTCAGCCTGTGAAGGCACGAGTGTGCCTCTGAGGTTCTAAGTACACACGAGGCCTTGCCTGGACTGCTGATTCCAACACCTGGAAGGCATGTACTCCTACACAGGTGTGAATGGAGAGATGATGGATCTGGCCACGAGTACAGAAATCTCTCCCCTGGTAGCACTTAGTAGGTCCTCAGAATGTGCTCTCTGCCTATTTGATTCCATGATATATACACTTTCAACCAGCTCAAGCAGCCTGAGAAAGGCTAGAACCAGAGGCCTTCAGACAATGCTCTGTTCACCCACAAGTAAGAGCTTTCTGCTGGCTACAGGTAGGGGACGCCGGTCCCAATGCAGGCTCCTTCCCTGGTGAGCTCTTCACTGCTAAACCAGGACCAATGGTTCCCAGACGGCTCCCAGGCCCTTCCAGACCGGTGAGCTTTTTAAGTGGGAAGGTTGCTGCTAGGGGAAGGGGCACTTTGGTTCCCTCAGGATATATCTCTAACAGACTCACAAGGGGAAAAGCCAGAAATGCTTGCAGCCCCAAGGATGAAGCACTATCATTAACATCTTCTGTCTGACCTTCTAAAGGCTAATTGTGCTGCTGTTACCACGTTACAACTATGTTACAAAGTGTCTTAGCCCTGAGCCGGAAAACCAGCTGCAGCGTGGCCTTAAAATGCTGTGTTAAATGCTACATTGTTCCGCACCACAACCCCAGCCATTGTCTGCAGCGGCTCCCACCGCTCTGGGGTGAATCTTCAGGAGGAGGGTACCATAATTAGTTCTCTGCTATGAATAAGGAAATGAGACACAGAAATATTAAATAACCAGCTCACCGGTCTGAAGAGCCAGAATCAGAGGCCAGAGCAATTTGATTCTAGAAGTTTCTGACAGCCTCTTGCCCAGTATCCAGTTGGTCAGTAGGTTGTCAAGCTAACCAACTGATGGGCAAGTAACACAACACCTGCAGGTGAGAGAAGTATTTCCCAGAGATCTTCTATCTCACTCCCTGGTGCCATCAGCCCACTCTCTAGCTTTGGTTCAAGGTTTGCTGAGTGACCAGTTAGTGGACCCTCATGTTGCCATCCTCTCTCTGAACCTGCAGCTCTCGGTGCACAGTGTCAGCCAGCATGTCCCCACAGCTTGTCCCTGGACTGCTTCTCAATCAATGTGTATCTTTTGCTCAGTACCCAAAGCCCCCATACAGTGGCACAGAGGAGCGGGTCTACTGCTCTTTCCTCAAAAAAAAAAAAAAAAAAAAAAAAGAGCACTCAGGGATATTCTCAGACAAGCAAGCCTGGATCTCACAGGACCAGCCTGGGACCACCCCAGATCTGACTATACTTCTAGGTCTCTGGCTGCAAGGGAGGTCTTCACAGCACAATGGGGCCCTCTAAAGTGCCAAGGAACAGAAGGTTCTGGGCAAATTCCTCAGTCTCTGCATGTCACATGGCTCCCACTCTATCTATCTATCTATCTCTAGCTAGAGATAGTCCTCTCTAGCTAGGCTGTTTTTCAGATAGTTTAGCCAAAAGAGTCAAGTGGGATCTAACTTTGAAAAGACATTTACCAAGGTGGCCCTGCTTAGTCTCCCAGAGGGTTGGGAATACAGGTGTGCCACACACATCTAGCTTGCCAGGACCAAAGGGCAGAGGTGGAGATACGGTCAGGATTCAACTTGGCATAAGAGAAACCTGGGCCTCTCTGGGGGATGGGTGTGTGTGTGTGTGTGTGTGTGTGTGTGTGCTTTTTCACAAGGACCTGAAGATAAAGGAACAATTACCCTCATATAGACACATTCTTAATTTCCACCGAGGGTGCCAAGAACATTCATTGGAGAAGGGATGGATGTTTTCAACCAAACATGTTGGACACTGCAGACAATGGTATGATGCTGGAACCCCCTTCACTCAAAATGAACGAGAGCTAAAATGTAAGAGCTAAAATCAAAACCTAGTGAAGAAAATATGGTCAGAGTGCTTGAGTGGTAAGAACTGGAAGAATCGGGTGTTCAAGGTCATCTTCCGCTGTGCATCAAGCCAGCCTGGGCTACATGAGACTTTACCTCAAAGAATATTAAAAACTGTAGGCCCTCAAGATGGCATAAAAGGGCCCACACCTTAATCCCAGGAGGCAGAGGCAAGTGAGACTCTGTGAGTTTGAGGCCAGCTTGGTCTACACAGCGAGTTTCAGGACAGCCAGGTCTGCACAGGGAGACTCTGTCTCAAAAGTCAAACCAAACACAAACAGAAAGATGGCTCAGCAGGTAAAGGCACTTGACACCAAAACTAACCCCTTGAGTATTATCCCCAGAACCCAAACACTGTAAAGAGAGAACCAATTTTTACAGTTGTCCTCTGACCTCCACATGCATACTGTGGCATGCACACATGCAAACATATACATATACAAGCACACACACACACTAGATAGATGGATGGATGGATGGATGGATGGATGGATGGATGGATGGATAGATAGATAGATAGATAGATAGATAGATAGATAGATAGATAGATAGATGGGTGGATGGATAGATGCTGGTTTTGACACAGCTAGAATCATCACAGAGAAAGGAGCCTCCCTGGAGGAAATGCCTCCATGAGATCCAGCTGTAAGGCATTTTCTCAATTAGTGATCAATGGGGGATGACCCAGCCCATGATGGGTGGTGCCATCCCTGTGCTGGTAGTCTTGGGTTCTATAAGAAAGCAAGCTGAACAAGCCTGGGGAAGCAAGCCAGTAACATCCCTCCATGGTCTCTGCATCAGCTCCTGCCTCCAGGTTCCTGTCTTGCTTGAGTTGCTCTCCTGGCATTTTTCAATGAAGGAAGGATGAACAGTGCTGTGGAAGTATAAGCTGGATAAACCCTTTCCTCCCCACTTGCTTTATGGTCATGGTGTTTGGTCCCAGCAATAGAAACCCTAAGAAAGACAGATGGACAGACAGACAGATGGGTGGACAGGTGGACAGATGTACAAAGGAAAATGCCCAGCCACTTTTCTCTACAACCAATGCCACTGAAACCTAACTCATTTCTCCAACTTTACATCATCAGTGACCTACAACGGCACTGTTAAGGTCATTTATATAAGTCAGAGGAGGAGCCTATAGTTTGAATAAAGTGTTACTAAGTTTCCGTTACAATAGCAAGAGCTCCCACCTGGGGCCAGCTTAGCTGTAGCCATGTGTAACTGCGTAACTGCAGTGACAGGCTGACTGCCAGGGCTGAGAACCTCTCCACCCTCCAGATGGGGAAAGTGAGGCTCAGAGAGGCCCACTCTCATCTTCACAGATCAGACGGCCACTGAGCTCCTGACTTGGAAACCAACCCTATGTGTCTGTTGCCAGCAACAACGCCAAGCAGCGAACCGGTAACCCAAATGAGGAAGTGAGTCACAGGCAGTAGAGGGAGGCTTCCTTTTGGTGTCAGGACAGGACTTCCCTTCACACCCAGAAGGATGCAGAGATAGAGAAGGTGGATCTTAGCCCTATCAGGCTACCCTCTCTATGATGTGGGGACAAGCATGCAGCATGCATGGCTTGGACTTAGACCTGGTGAGCCTTCCTCGTGTATTCTCACAGTACACGGCTACAGGGACATTGGCCTGGCCTAGGATGGACAGCTCAGTAACACTCAGCTCAGCCCTCCTTGTTCCACATACGAGGAGGGCCCATGAAGACACGCTATCCCATCATCTGGGTGTGACGCCTCTCATCTTCCCACGGATGCCATGGTCAGCATCTCTTTTCTCTTGTGCTTGGGAGACGCCAAATTGATCTGATGACAAATCACATGTCAACGCCCACTCAAGGCTGGTGGGCAAGAGATCACACAGGTGAGTAAGCAGGATCCTGCCACCCCAACAGCAGAGCCCTGCTCTCAGCTCACCCTGACCCAGTCACTCGGCCTCAGTCCTCCACTGGAGAAACGCCATCCATACTGAATACTCCCTACACTTCCCCAGTCTGAGACACAACCTTCAGGGACCTACCACCAGAGTATAAGTGTCCTTTAGAAGTGCTTTCTAGGCTGGAGAGATGGCTCAGTGGTTAAGAACACTGTCTGCTCTTCCTAGAGGTCCTGAGTTCGATTCCCAGCAATCATGTGATGGCTCACAACCATGTATAATGAGATCTGGAACTGGGCGGTGGTGGTGCACACCTTTAATCCCAGCACTTGGGAGGCAGAGGCAGACAGATTTCTGAGTTCGAGGCCAGCCTGGTCTACAAAGTGAGTTCCAGGACAGCCAGGGCTATACAGAAAAACCCTGTCTCAAGAGAGAGAGAGAGAGAGAGAGAGAGAGAGAGAGAAAGAGAGAGATCTGGTTATCTGGTTGGTACCCTCTTCTGGCCCACATGCAGGCAGAACACTGTATACATAATAAATAAATAAATAGTGCTCACTAATGTCGCTTTCCAAAGTGGATCATTGTTGGGCCCCTGGAAGGGCCACCAGGTACAGGTACATGTGTACAGTACAGCGGTCACTATACATAAGACATTTTGGCATGTCTTTTTCTCCCAGGGAGTATATACGAAACTCTCATGAACCTCACTAAGGCTTATGACCCAGGGAAAGCTAACAAGCCTGACACAGGAATCCCTACTTTTAGTAACTGCTAGAAATGGCCCCGACTGCTCTGTAGATACCTTGAGCTCTCCTAGGCTTTCCTGATTCCTGGACAGTCATGCTCACTGTGTTCTGATTTCTCCGTCTAACTGGATGTGTGGGTTTATCATTTGCTTAACTACTGGTGAGCTCCAGGCCCCTCTGGTTGGCAAGTAGACAGAGCCCTTTGGAGCTAAGCCATTGTAGACTCCTAGGCACTGCTGGGTTTGGCCTTCAATATAGAACGGGCCATTTTCAGTGCCATTTTAATGAACAAAACAGCATTTGTGGTCACTCGGGCCAAACAGCCCGTTGTCAAAGATTAGACCTAAAGATTACAGCAGAGCTAAATCTGGGTGATGTGGGCTGCTGGGTGGAGCAGGACAGTGCCTGTGAGTCACAGCCTGGGTTTGCCTTGCACATGGGGTTCTCGAAGGCTGCTTCCCCCAGGACACTCCACACGGCTAGCTGATCAGAGCAGGAGAGCTCGGCCAGCATGCTTAACACAGCATCAGCCAATGGACATCACACCTCCAACTACAGAGTCCTTACTGTGACCTGAGGATAAACATTGGTAAAGTGCTTAACCCCGTGCCTTGCGGGCACATAGTGGGTGCTTTGTGTCTTAAATAATACACACCCCGAATGTCTGCCTGGCTGAAAGGGGAAAACAGAGGTGCGATAGAGCAGTCCAGCAAAAAGAGAACGCCAAATGAAAACAAGCAGCATCCATCCCGTGGAATATTCTGGGCCGTCTGCCGTGAGAAGTATGATGACTGACACTGGGGCCAGGGCTGAAGGAACAGCACAGGCTGCCGAACCGTGTGCTCCAACACTGGGAGCCAGCCAGCAGGCTTTCCTGGAAAGGGTCAGACAGGGAACACACTCTGTGACCACATGGTCTCTGTCACTGTTTCTCAAACCTCCCATGGGAGTGTGAGGGCAGCTGCAAGATGATCCCTGAAGGAGCTGTCTCTGTCCCAACAATATCTGATTGGCAAGAGCAGGTGACACCATTTGTCAGTCCTACTGTGCACATCCTAACTGTGTCAGAAAAACACGGAGATGGAAAGAAATATGGGAAACAGCGCAAAGGGATCCTCAGAGCACATTCAGGCTGGCAGTATGAGCCTGAGTGCCTGGCACTAGGGTCATCCTTGGCCACAAAAGAATACCAAGGCCAGTCTCGGCTATATGACACCTCTTCTCAAATAAGAATAATGGTAAATAAAGCTGGGCAGTGGTGGCGCACGCCTTTAATCCCAGCACTTGGAAGGCAGAGGCAGGTGGATTTTTGAGTTCAAGGCCAGCCTGGTCTACAGAGTGAGTTCCAGGACACCTGGAGCTATACAGAGAAACCCTGTCTCGAAAACAGAGATAGAGATAGAGATAGAGATAGATAGATAGAGAGAGAGAGAGAGAGAGAGAGAGAGAGAGAATAATAGTAAAAATAATTTGCTTAAAGTGATAGGAGCAAGGGGTACTTTGATTTAATTTTTAATTTAATTACGTGCAGAAGATCTGGGTGTTTCTGGCTCTGTGTATGTGAGTGCAAATTTTAACCAGAGACACCAGAAAAAAGCCTCGGGTGCCCTGGCGATGGTGATGAGCCTCTGACATGGGCGCTGGGAGTGGGAACTCAGTACTCAGTAAAGAGCACAGGGCTAAGCCACCTCCCCAGCCCCGTTTCTTATTTGTTAAACATTGGCAGTGGTGGTGGTGGCAGTGCCTGCCTTTAATCCCAGCTCTGGGGAGGCAGAGGCAGGAGGATTATCCTAGTCACAGGGGGAGTTTCAGGACAGGTAGGAAACCTTGTCTTGAAAAACAAAAGGAACAAACAAACAAAGAGAAAAAGAAAAGGAGGAGGAGGAGAGGAGAGGAGAGGAGAGGAGAGGAGAGGAGAGGAGAGGAGAGGAGAGGAGAGGAGAGGAGAGGAGAGGAGAGGAGTCAAGTATAATATTCACTATTCACTGTCCTGAACCTCAGATTGGCTTCCAAGTCCTCCGAGTGACAACTAAGTCTGGCTTCCTCATCTACTGGCTGTACAGCCTCAGGGTATTGACCTCTCTGCTCCTGCATTTCCTTATGTGTAAGGTGGGTGGCTTCATATTCAATCTGAGGAAAACATCTTCACCAGTTCTCGGGTCCTATAAAACAGCCCAAAGCACTTGGGTTTAACTGATTTAACAATGGGAGGGCCAGGTTGTGGGGGGATAAGGGAAAGACTGGAGAAGCACATGATGGGGATGGGGGAAGGACACACCAGGACACCTCCACTAGTTTCTCGGAGAATCCTCCAGAGCGTGTGAGCCTGAGTCTTTTAGCACGGAGTCCTCCAACAACCTCATGGCAAGGAGCCTGGGTTGCTCAAAGCCGCTCTGCTCTGCGCTGCTCACCGGCTTCCCACCGCCTGCCTTCCAACACTGGCTGCTTGTCGCAGGAACCCATGCAGCTCCCAGGCTCAGCCTAGCTTGCCTCTGCTCCCGTGGACGGACCCCTTCTCTTTCCCTGCCTCCCTAGCCCCCATGGGCTGACATCACTGCTTCCAGGAAGTCTACCAAGTGTCCAGCAGAGTCCACGTAAGCTCCCTGAAATCCTTCTACTCTAACTAGGTAAGAAATCCATGATGGGTACAGAGTGGTTAAGTAACCCGAGCAAGGTCACACTGCAAGTCATTCTGGGGACTTGTCCTTCCTGCAGTCCCTTGGGAGGAGCGGGCCTGAGTCTTTTGGGGAGCCACTTAGTTCCCACAAACCAGTCAGCCCCTTCATGTTGGGCCACAAAGAGGTGGGGAGAGAGAGTCCATACCTAGGCACGCACACCCTTGGCTTTACACAGACAGGTGTCATTCTGATGTTTTCAAGCCTTAGCAAAACAGATACATTTGAATTGTAATCCCCACAGCCTGTCAGTCCCAACTCTTGGCTCCTCGGGAAATGAAGGCTCTTAAGGAGGTGGTCTCTGATGCTCTGTGGGTCTTGCTACAAGTTGGGCTGTGACTTCTCACTTGACCCTATGGGTGTCACCTCACACCCTCCGCAGAATGGTAACTATTTAAAAGCCCTAGGCAGTAGGAGAAGTGTGACTGCCCCCCCCCCACAGTAGGAGAAGTGTGACTGCCCCCCCCAACCCCTCCAGATCTTAGGGAGGGGTTTGTTTCCCAAGCGCTGACTGAACGGCTTCACCCTCAGTGGGGACAGACTGTGTCCCTCCTTTCTCCCCTCCCCTCTGCCTCCCTCCATAGAAGCTTGTGTTGGGCGAACTTCCTGTCAGACCCAAGAGAGAGGCTGTTGTGTGTAGAGCTGAGAGCTGACCAACACCTGCTCTCTCTTCAGCTAGAGGAAGCTGGGAGGCTCTGACTCTTTCTCTAGAGCACCTGAGGGCAGCCACCTAGCTGGTGGGAAAGCATGGTCAGCTGGTGAGCTCTGATCCATACATCCATACCTCCTCTGGGGGTGGGGCATGCGCGCGCGCGCGCACACACACACACTCACACACTTCGCACACAAGCCCACCTAGCTCTCTAAACTGCCCTCTCCCTCCTTTCAGACAATGCTGGCTTTAACTGAGTTCCTGGAAGGAACCGGTGACCACAGGCTTTGCATGAAAGGCAAATGCCATAGTCCCCAAGTGGACCCACAAAGAGTCGAACTGCCACCACCTCATGGGAGGATGCAGTACTTTGGTCACAAAGGAGGGCACCTTATATTTGGGCCTAGGCTGTTTGTGCTTCCCCTATAACTGCTAAAACAGCTGGAGGGGTTCTAGGTCTGACCATGTGTGTGTATGTATGTATGTACATATATATGTGTATGTGTGTATGTATGTATGTATTATGTGTACGCACACATGTGCATATATGATTTGGGAGGGATGTGTGTGCCACAGTATGTGTGTGTGTGTGTGGAGGTCAGAGGACAACTTTGTAGCGTCAGCTCTCTCTTTCCAGCCTTACCTGGGTTCCTGAGAACACACCGTGTGGCCGTGTGTTTCAGGCTGAGTCGTCTTACTGCTGAGTCGTCTTACTGTCTGGGGCGGGCAGCACTCATGACCTGCTGTCATGTTTCTGTGTATCTGCTGAGCTGCCAGGCCACACCCATCCCAGGAGCTGTGACTGGCCTATAACATTTGTAGGTGACATTATGATAACAGCGTAGTGTCAAAAGGTTGGACACACACTTAGGGCTAGGGAGGTGGCCAAGTCATTGAGGGACTGGCCACAGAAGTGTGAAGACTTAAGTTCTGTAGTAATTTAAAGGAAAACGCCCCCTGTAGGCTCATAGGGAGTTTCATTATTTGAAAGGATTAGGACAGGTGGCCTTGTTGGAGTAGGTGGGGCCTTGTTAGGGTGGGTGTGGCCTTGTTGAAGGAAGTGTGATACTGGAGGTGGACTTTGGAGTTTTTAATGCTTAAGCCAAGCCCAGTGTCTCTCTTCCTGCTGCCTCCTGATACAGACATGGAACTCTTGGCTCCTCCTCCAGCAACATGTTTGCCTGTGTGCCTCCACACTCCCCGCCATGATAAGAATGGACTAAACCTCTGAACCTATAAGCCAGCCCCAACTACCCCCAATTAAATGTTTTCCTTTATAAGAGTTGCCATGGTCATCGTGTCTTTCTACAGCAATAGAAACCCTAATTAAAACAACAAGCACCATTCCCAAAACCCACTTAAAAAGCTGGGTATGCTGATGATGTACTTGATGGGGAGGCAGAGACAGAATGGTCCTGAGCCAAGTAGGCAGACAGCCTACTAGGCAAGCTCCAGGCCAGTTAAAGACTTGGTCTCACACCCAAGATTGTCATCAACCTACACAGAGAGAGAGAGAGAGAGAGAGACAGACAGACAGACAGACAGAGACAGAGAGAGAGAGGCAGGCAGACAAAAAAAAAAAAAAAAGGAGACCTCTGAACTGTAGTTCCTTCTAGATTGCCAATTCCAATGCAACCACACCTTTTCCAGTCCTGCCCATCTCTCAGTCCCCCTACCCAGGGCAGTGCCTGGCACACAGGACACCTTCAGAGAGAATGAAAGAGCCAGCTTCCCCTGTTAGAACAGAGCTTCACTCATCGTGTGGAGACAGACTTGCACGGCTTCCTTGCTACGCAGCTCACTCACGGAAGCACAAGCAAATGAGAGAGAGAGAGAGAGAGAGAGAGAGAGAGAGAGAGGCTGATCCAGGAGAGAGAGGCAGGCTGAGCCAGGGTCAGTGCGAGGAGATTCTGTGGGGAGAGGACTTTGCTCAGGAAGAGGTCAGTAAGGAAGAAGAACAGTGGCGGTGGCTGGGAAAGGCTCATACACGGAGTGGGAGAACACATGCAAAGGCATGAATTACCTTCCCGGTCGCTTGTCTCCAGCACGGAGGAAACAAGGAAGACTCTCCAGCCCACACATCCACAGGGACAGGAATTATTAAGCACAGGGTTCCAGACAGGCAGGGTTGGCCCCAGGATAAGAAAGCTTCCACCTGCCTAGCAAAGAGAGGAACAGGGCCTTGGAGACTTCTAGAACATGGAAGTCCGAAGGGGACACCCATCCCTAGTCAGAACCGCAGGGCTAACCTGGGGTAATGTCCACCATCTGGGTGATCACTGGTCCTGGTTAGCTGGGCACTTTTTTAGTACTAAGCTCAGATGAATATTCTGTCTGAGGCGAATTGAGAACAGCTGACCAACCACTTCCACCTTCCTCTCCCCTCCCGAGGTCTGCCCGTCCCCTCCTCTCTCAGCCACTCGCAGAGTCCTGCAGCCTGCGGTATGCTCTCAGAGGCAGCCAGAAACCAAGCAGCTTGTCCTGGGGACCACAAGGGATGCCTTCACTAGGGACCAATGCCTGGGTGTCCCCATCTCTAGCAGATGCACAAGACCCTGGCTTAGTTCATCCTGCTTCTAAAGACAGCTGCCTCTGATCAGGCATTGCCTCCTGCGAGCTCCCCGAGGCCTCCTCCCAAGCCTGATTTGACTTTCAGAGTGACGCTGCCCAGCAAACACCCAATCAACTGAGGAGGCAGCATCCCTGAGGACACACCCACCTCCACAACACAGAGAAAACCAAAGCTAGCAGAGCATGCTGCCCATGCCTGAAATCCCAGCACTTGGGAGGCTGAGGCAGGAGGATTGCCACAAGTTCAAGACCAGCCTAGGTTAAAAAGCCATTATCAAGTCAGGGCTACACAAGACTTAAAAACTTAGAAACAAATAAAACAACACATAAAAAATTAATAATCACCATACTATAAAGTGAAATTTGATGCTGAATTTTAAAATACAAAACACCAAGGTTAAATCTTGCCAGAGATTTATCTCCAGTGTTCGCTTCACAGCACCTGGAAGACAACATTCTTCCAAATGGACATTCCACAATCCTGGTTTTAGAACCTTCTGGAACCTTCCTCACCTGTCCAGAAGAAACTCAGAAAAACATGATCCTTCCCAAATGTTTGTCTGTAGGCTGGAGTCTCTAAATTGGAACTCTATGTGAAGATACGCCCTCAGTCTGGAGCCACGCCTAGCTGTGGGACCCCTCAACAATGCTGGTCCTCCAAGACTGCCAGGCACAGCAGGAAGGAGATATGAGAGCCCTCACCCCAGGGTAAAGGCGATGATTAAATTAATCCCTGTCAGCAAGCTCCCAGATCAACGGGATGTAATCTCCCGCAGGGCCCTGCAAGGGCATTGTTCGGAAAGAGCTGGGTATTTGCTGAGCAAATGAGCAAATAAGTTATCTAACCCTAGCTCCCAGTCAATCAGCAGTCACAGCACTGAGACCTGCTTCAGACCATTGTGGCTGGACTCAAACTCATGGCGATGCTCCTATCTCAGCCTTCCAACACACAGGGACTACAGGTATGAACCATGTTCAGTCCTGGGAACCCACAGGGTTCTACCCTGCAGCTCAGGGCTCCTGAATGACCAGTTTACTGTGTTTCGGGAAAGTACCAGGCCCCTGTGGGCACTGAAGTCTTGTAATATCGTCACCAAATTTACAGGACAATAATGGCTCCAGGGAAAGATCTTGACGACCAGATAGAGCATCTCAGAATGCTTTGGGGAAGAGGCAAACACATCATGTTGAAAGAATTCTCCACGCCAATCCCAAGGGCTGACGTAAAGCCTCCTGGGAAACTCCTTTGTTAACCCTCAACCACTCCAGTGTAGCCTAGCTCCCTGGAGTGTCCTGGGTCCTCAGCACCTGAGGTGAGGTTTCCTTCAGGGTGTCGGCCCCACCCTTCAGCCACGTGTACACAGGACATGCCCGGACCTGCACGTGCTCAGTCTCCCCAGCATGGGGCAGGGTTGCCAGGGGCCCTGCAAGCCTGCCTCAAAGCCATGAAAGAAGCCGGAGCCGACCACAAAAAGTGCAGATGGTTGCTTCATTCACTCCTGACTTACATTTATATTAAAGGGAAACTTTGTATCTTTCCCTCAAATGAGGAAACAGGATCAATGGTGAGTCTATTACACATCCTAAGAAATTAGCCCGCTGGACAGACACACACCCAAGAACTTCTTCTGTTTGCACAGAAGTCTTCACCTTGATAGAGAGTGAAGGAAGTAACAGAAAGAGGACACATTAGTGCCACCCAGAAGTGTCCCCAACTGTCCCAGGCCAACCCAGGGCTCTCAACTATCCCTGCCCATCAGGATTGCCTAAGAGTTTCCAGAAGAAACAACCTCACTTCCAGAGACTTCTAATTCTACTGGCAACGCAAGTGACCATGAAAACATCCTATAAACAGAATTGTTCAAAGAACCAGAAAGGGCCAGGGATGTAGGTCAGGGAGCAGAGAGAGTTCTTGGGTAGCACACACACAGCCCGGGGCTCAATTGCCAGCACCACCTATACCAAATGTGGTGGCGGCACACGCCTGTAATCCCAGCACTTTGGAGGTGGAGGCAGGAGGAGCAAGGAAGTCAAGGTTGTCCCTGTCTACGCTCTGATGCCTTGAGCTTGTAATACCCCTGTTCTGAGTTCTACATCCAGAACCAGGAAGATCAAGGCTGGAAACCAGACAGCAGGTCAGGATGTGATGTGCTGGGTCCCACTGTAGAGACCTTGACACTCCCCACACCCAGGTCTATTCCATAAGAGAAAAAGACAGCTGTGATTAAGGAATGTAGCCTGCATCCTGTCACCTGAGCTGAGGGCAGAGTCACCTGCAGCTGTGCCAGCTCAACTCTCTGCAGGTGCAGTGGGTGGAGGAGGCAAAAATGCTCAGCTACCTGCGGCCTTTCCTTCAGGCTTGGGAGCACCCTCCTCCAGATTTGGGAGCACCCAGGAAAATGGGGAGAGGTGCCCTGAGAGGATGGATGTTCAGGGGTCAGGGAAGGTGTGGCCAGCCCCCCAGGACAGGTGAGTTAGCCCCGTAGGAGACAGCCAAGATATACTGCAGGTGAGAGAACCAGGATTCCCACCAGATCTGTCAGATTGTACCTCAGGCCCAGGAGGAGGAGAAAGAAACTGATTAAATAGAAAGCAGAGCCGACCTTTGCATAGAAAGAGAGATGATGTAAGAAGTACTTTGCTCTGTGGGGTAACCAAACAACCTGATGACTCCTGGCCTCTTGGGGTGGGGGTGGGGGTTCATGACACAGACCCAGCCAGATGACTCTGCAGGTAAGGGGGCCTACTACCAAGCCTGACAAACCTGAGTTCCATTCTCTCAGACCCACATGGTAGAAGGAGAGAACAGGTTTTCCAGGCAGTGCACGAAGTCATCCCTGATACACTGTCCCCCCCCAACCCACTGAGCTTCCCTGACTCCAGGCTACCACCCCCTGGGGTGGCCGATGTTTATGGCACCTTCTTACCCACCAAACTGTTTCCACAGAGCAGGGATGTGTCCCTGGCATCTTGCTACCCATTCCAGCTCAGTCAAGGTCAAGTACATCGAAGGAATGCAGTAGTCCAGGGTATGTGGGTTACAGGGCGGAAGAGCCCAGATCCCAGCCACAAACACGTGTCTCTCTGGCTTCCAGACCACAGCCAGCTCCTGCTAGGAGCTTCATGACTAATCTTGCCACTTCCTGTGGGTGACAAACACAGGAACTGAGGGCCATCCTCAGTCCTCGTCACTAAAGCCAAGAACTCACCCAGGGATAGTCAGCCTGGACACCTGGGTGATCTTACACAGAGAAGCGGGAATAAGGGAGGCCTCCAGAAAGAACTTTAATATATATATATCCATTCCTTAAAATCAGCTCCAAGCAACGTTGAGCTTGAAGTCCATAAATAGGCAAGCAAATTACACGATCAGGCTGGCTGATCAGTGCTGGGTGAACAACCGACCATTTAACCTGGCAACCCCAACTGACTCACGGGCTACCTACAAACCTCCAGCCTGTGGTCGGCAAGTCTCAATAGCTAACGAACAGGATGCAAATGGAGGGGGAAATAGCCAGGGAACAGGCATGGTGCTCCGGTGTAGGGCCCTAGCTCTGGGGGACCGGTGACATTGCTGGGCCCATGCATGGTCTTGGGGACTTCCCCTGAGAAATGGCTTGGCACAGGGGAGGCCCTGGAGTTTCACAGGATCTGCCTAGCTGGAAGGCTGAAGTCTAGGTGGGTTTGCTCTCCGTTTTCATAATCAAGTTGTGGAGTCTGGATCCAAGCACCTGAATTCAACTCCTAGCTGCACTGGCACCTGAAGATGATAAGGGTGGGTTATTTAACACTCTTCCAAAAAGAGTGATGTCAGCTCGTCTCTCTGAATAGCTGTGGGCCGAACAGGGGATGTAAAGAACACTATGCACAATCAATGCTGGCCCCAGCAAGTAAGTGCCCAGAAGAGGCTGGCTGTCATGGTGGACTGGACAGAGAATCTCCTATGTCGCTCACTCACTCCATCACCGTCCTCGTGAATCATTCCATAGACACATTCAGCCCTCCACATCCACAGCGCCTTCAGCCAAGGATGCAACCAGACAGAGAGAAAATACTAGCAGAACAAATGTTGCATCTGTCCTGAGCGGACTTGGCTTTCATTTTCCTAAGTAACACTGCCTAGCAACTATTCACATGGCATTTACCTTGGGCTGGGATTGTAAGCGACCCAGAGAGGATTTCAAGTGCACGAGAGCCGGTGTGATGGCTCATGCTATAATCCCAGGCCTTGGAAGAGTGAGGCAGGAGAATCACAGTGAGTTTCAGGTCAGCCTGAGCTATACAGTAAGAGCTGGGGCTAGTGGTGCTCATCTGTAATTATAAGCATGTGAAGGTTGAGGCAGGAGGATTTCAAGTTCCAGACAGGCTTGGATTATACAGACAGACCTTGTCTAAGAACAATCAGAAGCACACTATAAAGAAAGGGTGTACGTGTCGAGTGTGTGTAGCACGTATAAGTTACAAAAAGACCGGTTTTATATCAGGGTCTGTGTGTCACTGTTTTGGTGTCTAAGATAGCTAATCTTCATTATCCACATGACTGTTTATGGCATCACCATGGCAATGAACCACTGAGTGTGGCTAGGAAGGTGTTTCCAGAAAGGTTTACTTGAAGAGGGAAGACCCACCTTGAAGATGGGTAGCAACACCCATGGGCTGGGGGTCCTGGGTTGAATTAAAAGGAGAAAGGGAGGAAGGAAGCCATGCAAGCCACACTGTCCCTGTCAGTAACAGACTGTGCCCCCAACCGCAAGCCAGGATAAACTGTCTCTTCCTGGCATCGCTTTCCAGCAGGTGCTCTGTCGCAACTCAGCCAATACCTTCAGGATTCGGAGAACCAGCCCTCTGGGAGACACCAGAGGGAAACTATACAGTGTAGCAAAGCTTGTAGTTGTCTGCCCTGCCCTGGGTCACTCAAGTTCTGTAGAGGAGGCAGACAATAGGCACAGCTGCAGACCCGGGGCTCATGTTTCAGACAGTGCTGGGTTGACAGTGGCCCAGACATAAGAACATCCCCTGCTGGCCAGTGCTGAGAGGTGCTCCTAGAAAGATCTCTCAGTGGCTGGGACCAGGAGCGGAGATCCAAATGGAAAGGCTGGGGTGGGGGGTTGAGGTCCCAGCAAAGAAGAGGAATTGGGAATGTTCTACCAGTGAGGCCAATGTGTCGTCGTCAAGGTCCCAGTGTTGGTTCTCAGAGCCTTGACTGACAAGAGTCACGAGAGATAAGGACAGGTGTCCCACTTGTCTTGGATCTTTCCCTCCAGAGCTCCCTGAGGTTCTGAGTATCCTGGAAACACTAGGGTCTGCCCCGCCCACTTCATTCCACAGCCGGAGCATCTGTTCCCCCTAGCATTTGTCAGGTCCTGGCTAGGCTGGAAAGCCTTTTGTCTAAGTCATAATTATAACCACCTCTCTGTGGGCTGCCAGTAAGCTGTCAAGATGAATGAGCAACAGGCGGGCGTGGGGGTATGACCAGAATTGAGTTCTGGAAACCATCGATCAAGTATCAATAGCAAAGGACAAGAGAACAGGAAACGGAAATCAGAATCCCAGGGTGGAACTTCTAGGGGGTGCTCTCTACCAGATGTGGGAGGAATAGCCCCGGAAGAGCAGCTGGCAGAAGTAACTGCTTGCCACAGGTAGAGAGGGGAGGAAAGTCAGAACAGATTTCGGGGTTTTGTGGAACCCTAAAGCAACCTGGGGGCAGATAGGCGGGCAGACCCAACACTTAGGGAAAGGGAGGAGTCTAAGAAATCTGTTTCCTTTCTGTTTCATGGACAGTCTGCAGCAGCCGATCTCACATCCCCAAACACCCACTGCAAGGCTTCCAAGTGAACAAACTTCACAGAGACCCAAGTAGAGCCTCCCATCTTAAAGAGCTGGCAATTACAACCGGTGAAGGTCAGATGCCAGCTCCTCCCCTCATGGAAGAGAGAGGCTTCCTCAGTGAGTCAGCTATGGTATTATTCTAATAAATGTTTCTTGGGAGGGGCTCAGCCATTTCAGATCTCACATAAAACTGGTGGCTTAAGTGGAGTCCCACCACTCCCAGCTCAGCCATAATGGCTAGGGCCTAACCCAGGGAACCAAACTTCCCATCTACGGGCAGCCATGATGTCACACAACCATCAGCCATGGCGTAGGGTGCTCGGGAACGTGACTGTGTGAGAGAGTTTGGGTGGGAGTCAGGAGGTCCTTTCGAGACCCTAAGGTACCAGAAGACTTTAGCCAGTCAGGCTAGGGAGATGGCTCAGTTGGTAAATTGCTTGACTTATGAGCACAAGAGCCTGAATTTCATCCCTGGAACCTACATTTTCAAAAAGGTGGGGGTTGGGGGAGGGATGGTTCACAATTGCAATCCCAGTATTGGGTGGGCAGCAGACAGGAGGATTCCCTGAAGTAAAGACAGAAAGAACACTCGGGCTCCTTGGCCAGCAAGTCTAGCTATATCAGGCAAGTCTGAGGTCAGTGAGATACCCTGTTTCAAAAATCAAGATAGCCAGCACCTAAGAAACAAATTCCCTAGGTTAATTCCTGGTCACCACACACACCCCTCCACACACACACACCCACGCCCACACACACCACAAGACAACTATGTCTGCTTATGGAGACTCAGTTTCCCTGTACGTAAAATTATAAGCTCGGTCAAGGTTATCTAGAGTGTCCAGAGTAAAAAAAAAACAAAAAACAAAAAACTACTTCTGAAATTTTTGTTCTCTCCACTGCAGATGCCACTTCTGAACACAAGTTGAACATCCCTAATCTGAAAATGGGAAATACTCCAAAATCCAGAATGTTACAAGTACCACCGTGATGGATGCCACACTTGACCTGGCGTGTTCAAAGCCCAAAGGTACTAAAGAGTATTTAACGCACAAGGTACCTAGGACACACACACACACACACACACACACACACACACAGGCAAGTGCCTTTCTAGAGGGCGGGCCGGAAGAACATCCTCCGATGGGAACAGAGGAAGTCACTAGGAATCTGAGGGTGTGCCAGATATACCTGGACAAAACCAGGCAGGCCTTGGGTACACCCCACCTCTGTCCTGCAGACAACGCGTCCTGGGCATGAGGCGGTGTGTCCGGGCTGGGCTGTCAGCTCAGAGGCGTCTGCAACCTGACAGCTGCAAGGACGCCGCCCATTTGTTTTCTACAAGGCCATTTCCCTGTGGCCTGCCAGGCTGGGCCAGCCAGAGTTTCTGCTTCTCCGGAGTGAGAAACAACATGTTTCCAGCCCAGCACATGAAAAAGGAAAGAGCTATCTCTTCCGTTCTCGCTGTAGTTCTCTTGCCCTACCATCACCTGAGAGGAAGTCTGGAGGAGAGCGTCCCTCCTCTATGAACCCCATTCCCCAACAACAGCAAACCAGCACTGACCATACCCAGGACACTATGCAGTCTGAGGATGAATTACCACGCAGGATGAAAAAGCAGCTGCCTTAGAGGACTTGGAAAGGAGACTCCGAGCCAAGCCCACGTACTGCCTTCGGTGATGTTTCTATTCATGAGTCACCTTGCACACTGTGGCTCTCCAGACTTCTTAAAAATGAAAACCGTCAAATCAGAGTCGTCTCACGCATGACACCTGTGCCTCCTTCACCTGTCCCCAGGAGGAGGCTGAGATCCCAGGGTGTCAGGCTAGTGTGACAGGTGGTATCCTTATGAGAGTCATGCACAGGCGGGGCTAGTCATTGTGAACTGTCCCACTTGTGCACCTGTGCCCTATTGTTGACCTTGGCCAGGGCACTTCTCCAGGTTGCTAAACCAGCCAGGTGGACCAGGTGACCTGAGGTTCCCTCCCAGCTCAGAAATGTCAGAATTTTATGATTTAGAAGTGTAAATCATTAGGTCAGAACTTTAAGACATTCTGTTTTTAATTCGAGCTTCCCAGCTTTGCCATGGTGAGGTCTTGTAGGACAAACGAAGGAGGAAGTTGTTCCTCTGCAATAAAAGGAACCCGTGTGTCACACAGCGGGGCTAGTGTTCGCTTTTACAAACCCAGCCAGACAGCCATTCGAGTCCAATGAATAATTCTCTCAAAGACTCTGAGCATGCTCATTACTATCATTCAATTGCATTTATACCACGCGAGATGGGATATAATGGCAACTATGTCTCCTATTTACAATGATAGAATATAAAAATATTCTTAAAATACACGAAGATAGTTCAGTGGCTAAAAGCACTAGCAGGCAAGCCTGATAATGTGAGTTCCATCCCCCAACCCCACATGGTGGAAGGAAAAACCACAGCGTCCTGAAAGATATTTTCTGGCCTCCACACACATGTCATGGCATGCATATGCATTTACATACAATAAGTAAACGTGACAAACACTTTACATGCTTTTGAAATACACACACACACACAGTACTGAGCTGAAGAACAGAACAGAGTGGACCCTGCTGAGAAGGGAACAGACTCATTCCTCAGCAGTTACCCCCAAACAGCCACACAGGCTCACATTAGCATCTCCTGGCTACTGGCTTAAACCGGACACAGCGAGGCATGTCTATAACCCCAGCAAGTCTAGAGCTGAAGCAGGAGACAGTGAGTTCAAGGCCAGCTTGGTTTACATATAGAGACCCCCTGTCTCAAAGTAACAAACTCGGCCTAAGAATGTAGCCAACTTGGTGGAGTGCTTACTCAGCATGCAGGATGTCCTAGCTCTGATTCCCCCACCACCACCACCACCACATACACCAGGTGTGGTAGCACCTGCCTGTAATTCTACCACAGGGGAGGAAGAGACAGGAGGGTCAGGAGTTCAAGGTCCTTCTCAGCTCTCAGCTACCTACTTATTCAGGGCACCCTAGTCTCCAGGAACTCTCCTTACCTGACTCCAAAAAAAAAAAAAAAAAAAAAAAGCCATTCAGTGGTGGCGCACGCCTTTAATCCCAGCACTTGGGTGGCAGAGGCAGGTGGATTTCTGAGTTTGGGGCCAGCCTGGTCTATAGAGTGAGTTTGAGGACAGCCAGAGCTGCTCAAACAAAACAAAACAAAACAAAACAAAACAAAAAGAAAAAGAAAAGAAAAAAACTTATGAATCTCCACAACTGCTCTACAAATTAGAATACAGACAAATGCTTAGCAAGTGACTGCAGAGCGATCTCTATCCTAACTGCTAATGTGCTTGTAGTCCTGCTCCTGGCCAACCATGGTGGAATTCGATGTGATTTCCAGTTAAGGTAGGTCTATCCCACACTCCTTTCGGGCATGGCTTCCGTTCAGCTCATCAACAGCCTAACGCTTTGAGCTTTGGAGTCTCCTCTGCTGCTCCCTCATGGACTTAGGAGATGCTAGGCTTCTAAAATTTGGGCACCAGGCAGAGTGGAGTCCAGGAGACTCGATGTAAAGGCAGTAAAACAAGCAAGAATTCGAGGGCAGGTGCTGCCTTTGGTCTGCCCTGCCCCTCTAGGCTCTGGACAACATTGCCCTGACTTACCTTCTCAGACACCCTGGAAGCGATTGGCATTACATCAGAGAAGAGCAAATCAGGGCTCCAGATTTGGAGGCCTGTCCCCACCTGCTTCCTAGCCGCACACTCTCAGGCATAGCCACTAAGTCCAAAGCTAAGAATCCTGAGGTTGGGAGATACCATGTCCCTTACTTCTGTCTGTTCCTCCTGGGTCCTGTCTTGGTGCCAAAAATGCATTGATGTTATAGGTGGGTGGGAAATGCTCACAATGCATGTTTCCATTTCTTTCCATCAGTGACTTGATGATGAGTGGGATCCGCCTGAACTGCAGTTTTTCCAGTGACTAACACACAACATCATCCTCCGATTGTCCAGGACAGGGTGTGGAGAGTAATGAACAGCATTGAGTCAAAGGTCTGGAGTTCAAATCCTGAACCGCTCACACAGCCAGTGGAGAGTAGTATCAGTCTCCTTCCCTGTGGGATGCTAGTGCTGTCATCCTTGCATCCTGCCAGGGGACACAGGAAGTATACAAGAGGACACACGAATCCTAAGACTCCACAGCCACATCTGAATGCCTCTATAGTCTCTCTGTGATCTCCCTCCTTCCCAGAGTCAAGGACAAGCGTTCAGTATTGAGAGGACGCCAATTCCCAGTATTGAGGGAAGTGATCCAGAGCATGGACTGTTTAACAGATTTGGGGAAATCAAGGCAGAGAGGAAAAGAGCAGAACAGAGAAGATCTCAGGTCTCCTGTTCAAGCCCCCCACCCACACCCCAAAACACCAAATCACTCATCCTTGCCATATCCACAGCACACACAACACCGTTTGTGAATCTCTCACCTACTGTTCATAAGCTTTATAACATAGGGGCTGTGGGGAGCTGGGGTGCCCCCTGTCTGAAGCTGACAGGTAAAACCACTAGCCCAAGGCTACATACTCAGGTGAGGCCAAAGTGGCCATCTGATTTGACCACCCTTTCTCTTATAGCGAAATGACACTGGGGGCCAGAGGCTTCTGGGCTTACAGACTCCACAGTCCCTTGGAGGTAATACTTCCCTGCCCAGTCATGCTGTCCAATGTGACCACACCAGGCTCCCTGAGCAACCACGGGTCTCTGTATCACTAGGTGGAGGGGCTGCCCAGACAGGGCTAAGTCCATAGTCACTCGAAAGCGTGCAAAGACCCCCAGGAGAGTGGGCAGTTGTTCCCATGGAGGCAGAACAGCTCTGCCACACCCTGAGGTCTTTGCCGCACTGAGGGGACAAAGGATCCTGGGTTCTCATCCCTCCCTCAGTGACTCCAGAAATAAGGCCTCCTGGTACATTCCTACACAGCCACCCCCAGAGGGGCCTCTCTGGCACGCGGGGAGCAGCTTGGCTCAGCTGTAACTGTCAGCAGGCCCGGGGAATGTGCGAGCCCACGTGTGCTAGAGTGTCCCTCTGGGGCACAGTTCACAGGAAACCCAGCAAAACAGCCCGCTGGCATAGATCACCTTCCTACCTCCCAGCTCCTGCCCCCTATGAGCTGTTGGCCCCTCCCCACTCCCCCAGCAAGAGGCGAGGCTAAGAAAGCTCTTCAAGAGAGCCAAGTTCCTGCGCAACGGATCTAGACTGTGCCGCCTTGAGCAAGTCACGCCCCCTCTCTCTGCTTGTTTCTTCTCTCCTGGGTACACGAAAGGGGCTATCCTGTGTGGCTGCAGTACGAGCATGACACACTGGTCTTGAGCAGAGTCGCTTTTTCCCACCCACGAAGGATGGGGTGTGACACCCCCCTTTGGTACTAAAGTCACCCCACAAGCATACCCTGGCTATCCATTATAGAAAGAAGCCATCCCTACAGAGATGAAGCAGGGCTCCAAGTCACTGGGGATACGTCCCAAAGCCAAAGAGATTAAATGTCACGAACCCTGGGCTGAATTCACCACTTTTCAGTTTTGAAGCAGAGGCCAACCAAGATGTGTGAGACACCCACCCAGGGAATGGGCTCCAGATCTGACTTCAAGCGAAGCCAACATATAAGTTCCCCTTAGAGTGGTTTGATGGGGATCAGCGAGGCTGTGCGGCTGGCCCAAGTCTGCACAACAAGGTGACTGAAAGAAACGGAGCGCGCCGGGTGGGACTTCCCTTCCTCACTGCGCGCTCTTGGGCTCTCCCTGGCGAGCTCGTAATTCCCAGAATGGGACATTCCGGGACCTGAGGACCTGTGAGTTGACAAGTCTGCCAGCCTCTAAAGGCGAAGAGGGGAGACCGAAGAAGCTACCTGGCCCCAGGGAGGAGCAGCCCCCAGCACTGCGGCGTCTTGGGGCCAAGACTCTAGGGTGCCCAGGATTTCGCAGCGGGTGGAGCGGTTGCATTTGAACCGAAGCTCCGCCCGCCCGCAGCTGTCACGCTGGCCGCCGCCCCCGCGCGCCTCCCCTGCTCCCCAGACTTCCCGCGGCGCAGATCCCAGGGGACGCGTCAAGACAGGGGTACGCTGGAGAACCGGGCGCGATACCCCGCAGCCCCGTGCTGCCTCCCACCGCCCTGACCTTACTCACCCTGCCCGGAGCAGACGGAGTGCGGCGCCTCCGGCGGCTGGGCCGAGTCCCTCCTGCACCCTGCGTCCCGGGCGGCTCCGGGGCGGGGCGGGGCCGGGTCAGGGCGGGGCGGGGAACACCGCGACTGCCCCGCCCCCCTAGGGACCCGCCCGGAGCCCCGCCACACTGCAAATGGGGAACCAGGGCGGAGGACGAACCTCCCCGCTACAATTCTCAAACCAAAGTTCAGGAGGGCGGGAATACTGTGTCTGTCCATGCCAATCCAGATCCGATCCAGCGTCTTCATCTGCCTCCTGCCATTCCAAAGAGTCGTGGGGACCACCCAGGAGGAGGCCCTCGGGAAGCTATTATCCTACCTGTCCAGACTTGGGGAGGGGATCAGAGGATGGCAGGTGTTACCCTCACAGAGCAGAGAGAGCGACACAGGCAACAGCACCAAGTACAAGAATGAAATGGCAGCCATCAGTCAACCTGAAAGAGGCACTCTACAGAGCCCTTCCCACTCTTCAGTCTTCTAGCCACCCATACTGCATGGGAACTTCCCAAAAAGCCCAAGCCCAAGAATGTCCATCTCCTCTCTCTGGTGTCCTGGCCTTGCTCACCCTCCCCCGCCCCCCAACCAATCAGCATCCTCCCATGTCATTGGCCAATCCTTGTTTTGGGCTCCACCCACTTAACCTTGCTTCGGAAGAGAAAGTGTTTCTCTTCTCTGCCTCAGGGCCTTTGCACTTGTAACTGCCTAGGGCCATTCTAACTCCACCAGTGGGATTTCAAGGATTTTCAAGAAGAGGCCGGCTCCCTTCCCCTGCCCTCAGACCTTGTTCAACCTCACTAAAACAAAACAAAACAAAACAAAACAAAACAAAACAAAACACCCTAGGGCTCCAGAGTTATCTCTTTCAGGCAGCAACAGATCCTTCCGATTGAGTCTGGGTCTTCTGAATGAAGCGCCTGCTGCTAAAGAGAACACAACTTGGAAACCTAGTACCATGTGAGAGTCTGTCTTCACGACCTAGGAGTGACCAGTCCACTTAATAGATAACAACAAAGTCTTCAACACAAGCCCAAGGTCAGTCACACGGTCGCCTTCTGTGGTTTCTTGGCAGAGCTGGCAGAATAAATAAATGTAAAAGCCATTGTCCTAAGGAGATTAATTTGTCAAACAAAACCAGAGAGTAATGGTGGGGGGAGGGGAAGAGAGAGAGAGAGTATTCTGGAAGAGGCAGAGTTAAGTAGAGCTCTAAGCTTAACACTGGAGGTGGACCCAATTTGAAGCAGAATGCCAGAGGCTCAACCACGCCTTAGTTGGAGCCCATTCATTAAGACATAATTACTTTGAGAAGATCTACACAAAGGGCCTCCCCTGGTCTAGCACAACAGCCAAGCAAGCAGTGACTTACAGTAACTATAATTCTCACCTTTGGATAAGGCTTTCAACCTGCATCCCTTTGTTAAATCCTTACTACCGTCCTCCTCTGAGCAGTTAGGAGAATGTAATTAGCTTTGTCTTAAAAGCCAGACACTGAGGGCTCAGGCACTTTGTTCTGGGATAGAGCTGTCTCTGCCACCTCTGTGAATAGCTGGAGCAAGCAATTGGCCCTCTAAAGTCCCATACCTGCAGTGAAAGCTGACCTAATGCAGCTAGACAGGCTATAAGCCTTTTAATCCTAGCACCCAGGAGGCAGAGGCTGACAGATCTCTGAGTTCCAGGCCAACCTGGTCTACAGAGGGAGTTCCAAGATAACCAGGGCTACACAGAGAAACCTTGTCTTGAAAAGCCAAAACTAAACAATCCATAAGCAAAAAACCAGAGATGACAGTGCCAATCACCCCAATTCACAGCCAGCAGCTGGTTACTCAACTCCGGTTCCCTCTTCTGTTAAAAGGGTCTAATCTAATAACAGACACTTGTATGGTTCTCTGCCTGGTGTCTTCAGGTCTGCTTGGCAGGAGCTGTTGCTTTATGGTTCTGAGTCTGATGTGATGGCCAGGATCTCTGGCATATGGCTGTGCCAAGTGTTTCATCTAACTAACATCTCCAGAGCCAGCCATATGCAAGTCTCTGGGAATGTGGGGAAGGGTTTACAGAGATGAGCTGTCCTTTCCATGGGTAAGCCTTTCAGAGCAGTAGGAACCCAAACTCCAAGCCTTGCCTTTCTATTGTGTAGTAACCGAGTGAGTCAGTTAACCCCTTAGAATACTGGAGGGGGACAGCAATGGTGCTGCACAGGTAAAAACATAAAAACGGTAAATATGAACCCCAGAACTCCATCAGATATTAAAGTGCTGGGGAGACTGCTCAGTGGGTAAGTACTTAGCTGGGCAAGCATGAAGACTTGAGTGCTCATCACCAATGTTCCCATAAAAGCTCAACGCCATAGCACACATCTGTAAGGCAGTGGAGGCAGGGGATGTGGACTGCAGGGGTTCTCTCTCTAGCCAGTGCAACTGAAACAAGCTCCAAGTTTCAGTGAGAGGCCTTGCCTCAGAGAAACAAGGTGGGATAGAGGGGGACAGTTGGTAGATGGTGACCTCTGGCTTCTACATGGAGACATGCAAGCACACACCACAAACACACACACACACACAGTGTTACATATATATTGATAGGTTGTTATCTTTGACTTGATACTTTTCACAACACTCTCTTGGCTTTTCATAAGGCTGATATGCACATCCATCAAAACCGGACTTCACTATGTATACGTATTTATTGGCATCGTGGCTCTGGGTGGAACACACTGGGTGGTTACTTCCACACCGCACTTACTTTTTTTAAAATAATATTTTTAGTCTTGGGAACTTAGCACAGTGGTAGAGCATCGCCTAGCATGCACACAGTTTCTATCCTTAGCTCCAGTAAAAATTAAAATTGAAAAAAAAAAAACTTTAATTACATTTTTTTTTATTTAACTGAAGGAATTGTCCAGTGCGGCAGTGAGCATGTGGAGGTCCTGGGGATCGAACTCAGGCCATGAGGCTTGGCAGCAAACGCGGTTGACACTCAGCCATCTCCTTTTCCACTTCGTAGCAGCCCACGCATTTGGAAGAAGGACGCTGTACAAGCGTGGGGCGAAATTCTCAGCTAAGAAGACATTAACGGCTGCTACCAAGTTTAAAAACGTATCTGGAAAGAAAATACTGGCAAACGGCTTGGGGAGAGCCCCGTTGTCATCTCTGGAATTGAGCACAGGAAACCCCGCCCGCGGAGGCCTCCCCTTTCAGAGACAGCCTGGAGAGGCAACCGCAAGAAGGGGCACTAAAATTATGCCTTTCGGAAATTCTGACTCACGCGCTGTGGGGCTGTTTGTGCAAGGCAAAAATGTCTCCGAAAAAGTGAAGTTCCCACTGCTCCCACCCCTTCCTCTGGGCGTGCATGCGTCTCCACCGGCACTCAGGCACTCACGGGGAAGCGGGAATGGGCACAGCTAGTTCTTGGTCTGCTACACACTGGCTCAGCCAGCCTCCCCAGCAGCTCCTGCATTCTGTAGGTGTGATTTCCTGTTTGTTTATGTGTTCAGCCTCCACACGAGATTAAGGGGGAAAGTAGGGATGGCCTGGCGTTGCTTGTTGCTTCCTTTATACAGCCCTTTGTATGGATGGGTAAAGCGAGGCAAGAGCGGAGGAAAGAGGTGCCCTGTCCAGAAATCCCGGAGGTGTCAGTGCTATCCTGCAATGTTTAGTCCCATTTCCTGGCTCCTGTCTGACTTCTCTTTCAGGGCTGGTTTTTAGGATAGCTGTTGGCTGGAACACTTATGCAAAGCTCTCTCTGGGGCGTCTGTCCAGTTCTGGGGTATCTGTTTCTGGGGTGCCCCAGAGAGCTGGTCAGCTCTCATCCCTAGTCTGCTCTCCACAGTTTTTAACAAAATAGTTTTGTTTCTGTGTTAGCGTTTTCCAAAGGTTACTTTATAGCTCCCCATTGGGGTCCTGCAGGAGCCCACTGCCCTGGTAGGTGCAGCCTCTCACAGCTGCCTCTCTGCCCAGCACTCCCCAGGAACACTGACCTGCCTTGCTTTCAGAGTTTTCTGTGTGTGTGTGTGTTTTGTTTGTTTGTTTGTTTGTTTTGTTTTGTTTTGCTTTATGGTCTTGTGTTTGTTCCGCAGTGGTAGGGACCAAGCCTAGAGCCTCTGCGTGCTAGGCAAGCCCTCCACCAAAAGAACCATGACCCCACCCCTTGCCTTGAATTTAGAACATGGAAATAGAGTATGGGGTTATGCATGGTTGGATTCTACAGTGTCTGACTGGGTTCTAGCCTTTTTTCTGCCATGTTACTTCTGGTTTTGGACTTCTTAAAATGTTCATAGGTTTGCTTGCCTGGTTGGTCAGTTACATGGTTGTTTTTTTCTCACAAAGTCTTGCTACTCTGTAGCCCTAGCTATCCTTGTGCAGCCCGACCCCTTCTGGAATTTGTGGCAATCCACCTGTCTCAGCCTCCCAAGTAGGTATGGGTCATCTCTATTATAGGCAAAAAAAAAAAAAAAAAAGATTTTTTTTTTCCTCTTACTTAGCATCAGCCATCAACTTGACACAATCCAGGATAATGTAAGGGGATTTGAGTTAGGAGAGTCCCTCCATCAGATTGGTCTGTGAGCATCTTCTTGATGATGGCACTTTGTGAGTTCCTGGGCTGTATTATGATGGCTGCCTGAGCAGGAGCCAGTGAGCAGCGCTCCTCAGAGGTTCCTGCCTCTGCTCCTGCTTGAGTTCCTGCCCCGACTTCTCCCAGTGATGGACACTGACCCGGAAATATGAGCCAAATAAGCCCTTTCCTGTCTGAGGTGCTCTTGGTCCCGGTGTTTATCACAGCATCAGACGCAAAGAACAATCTTTAATGTTAACGGTGTAAGATGTAGCTCAGTTGGCAGAGCACTTGCCAAACATCCGAGATGTCCTGATTAGATGCCCAGCACTGCATAAAACAGGCATGGTGGCACATGCTGGTTTCCCAGCACGTAGAAGTTGGGATCAGGAGAATGAGAAATTCAAGGTCATCCTTGGCTACACAGCGAGCTTGAGGTCTACCTGAATCAAAATAAAAAATAAAATAAAATAAAATAAAGTTTCACTAGTGTACAAACAATGGGTCTCTTTGTAACACTTCTTACTCACTCTCTATTTGTATATTATATAATTGCATTATATTATATACATTTACATTTTCTTCTGCTGCACACATGGCACCCCCCCTCCCCCAACTCCTCCACCTTCTTGTTGGTTCCTTCTGAGTTTTCCAGTCTGAGACAAGAGGAAAGTAGGAAAAACCATCACTTGCTTACCTCTCCAACTTAAGAAATTGTGAAAAATCTCAGGACTGGAGAGATGGCTCATCAGTCAAGAACACTGGTTGTTTTTCCAAAGTATCTGGGTCCTATTCCTAGCGCCCACATGGTGGTCCATAGCCACATCTAACTCCAATTCCAGGGGCTCAGATGCCCTCTTTTGCCTTCCCTGGGCATCAGGAGTGCACATGACTCACAGACACACATGCATGAGGGACACCTTTGCACATAATATTAAACATTTTTAAAGTGAGGATATTGATCTTGTTACACAAAAAACACCATTCACTGTTGAGGGAAATATTAAAAAATGAACCCACCAACTCTCCTCACTTCTGCTTCTCTCAACCCACCAGCTCTCTGGCCCCACAGGGCCATGTTCCCACTCTAGTACCTGCACCATAGAGCCACAACACTACGGCTCTGTCCCACATTCTAGTAACCAAATAGATCCGCCATTCTCGTGTTTTGATACCACAATACCCAGTAACCCGGTAAAAACAAGACTCAATGCTTACAGTTAACCAATCAGATTTATATATCAACAAATTCTCAATATACAAGATGCCAATACAATAATTTCAGAACCAATTGATAATGATAAAAGCTGCCCAATATTCTAACCTTTATATCATAACAACCTGTGGCTAGTCATAGCCACACTGATTCACATCAGCCACCATCTTCCTTTTCCCCACCCCACCCCCACCCCAAGACTCTCTTTGTCTCTCTGCAACTCTTAGCTCTGCCTCCCTTTCCCCTGCCCAATCACTGTCCTCCCACTGCCCTAATGTAATTAGATAGGGGAAAATCCTGGGACACACTGTGACTAGACATTGTTTCTGCTAAGTTCCATGGAAATAAAACATGCTAATCTACGGTTGATAAACTTTAATTCTGAAAATGGAAAGCCTTCTGGAAGAGGCTTCCTGTGCATCTCCTGGAGAGTATCCAGGGCTATGCTCTCTGCTCCCACCGGCTTACTTTAAACGTGTTTAACTACGTGTTTTACTGGAAGATAATTGTAAACTTGCATGTAGTTACAAGACCTTGCGCAGTATCTCTCCCTGCCCAGTGCCCTTGCTGCCAGCATCTTGCAGAACAATGATAGAGTATCACAGGGAGGGACACTAACACAGCAGTCATCAAGACAAAACACTCTGTCACAGCAAGCTGCCAGTCTGTCCCATCTGCTTCTTTTAAATGCTGGAACCATCAACCAAACCATTTTCCTTTCTGTAGCCCCACCCCCACCCCCATTTTAAGATAGTTCTCTCTACTGCAGAGTTTGCAACCCCTGCATGCTGGAGGATGAGGCAAGAGGATTTAGAGCTCAAGGCCAGCCTGGGCTACATAATGAAACCATGTATCAGACACATACTGAATGGAACCTTTTAGGGTTGGCTCTTTCTACTCTGGTGTTAGCAAATCGTTAACATATTCCCCCTGCTGAGTCCTGGCCCAGGGTATGGATGAATGCTGGTTTAATCATCACCCTACAGAGGGACATTGGTTGTTTCTGGCTCGGTGCTCTCTTGTGAAGCCGCCCTAAGCGCTCTGCGCATGCGCCTTCGCATCCTCGGTTGTTTGGTATAGTCCCCATAGACAACTCCACCCCGCTCTGTTCTTCCTAATTGTTTATCCCTCCAGTGTACTAACTAGGGGATGTTTGTGTGCCAGTAAATGCTCTGGGCTGAGCTCTGAATTGTGGAAGTCCAATAAAAACAAATTACATTCCTGCAGAGCGTGTGAGGATAACAACACAGGGGCATGTGGGATACTGAAATAACCAGGCTGTGCTGCACCGTGGACTTCCTGGAGGAATGTAGAGACAGAAGAAGCAGAAGGCCTGGGTGTTTGAGGGAAGGCCCTCTGGAGATTGTGAGTTGTGGGTTAAGCTTGGATGATGGGGAATACTAAAGATACTTTGTGCTTACTAAGGGCTTACCAGGAGGCGGGCAGTACTCTGATCCTTTGCCTGTGCCACTGCTCTTCTTGGGAGCCTTGATTGTCAACTCACAATCAGGGGAAAAGAGAAAATAACCCCTTGCCCACCATCACCCAACTATCATGTGCCTGACCAGATATACAATGGCCCTCCCCTCGTTCTCTCACCTTACTGTGTGTGTGTGTGTGTATGTACTTGTGTGCGTGTGTGTATGTAAGTGTGTAAGCATGTATGTGTGTGTATGTATGTGTGTATGCATGTGTGTATAGGTATGTATGTGTTTATGTGTGCAGGTGTATGTAGGTATGTGTGTGTATGTATGTGTGTAAATGTGTGTATATGTATGTGTGTATGTATGTGCGTGTGTATGCATGCATGTATGTGTGTATACATGTGTATGCATGCATATGTGTGTATGCATTGTATGTATATATATGTGTATGTATGTATGTGTCTATGTTTGTATATGCATGTAAGCCAGAGGTCAATGTTGGGATACCTTCCTCAATCATTTCTTCACCTTATTTACTGCAACAGGGAAGATTTCTCTACCCTAAACCTATTTCTGCCAGAGTAACTGGCTAGCAAGCCCTGAGATCTGGCTGTCTCAGCTTCCTGGCATGGGGTTTTGGGTGCACAGGGTGGCTGGCATTTTTCACATAGTTGCTGAGGATCTGAACTTGGGCTCTTACACTGTGCAGCAAGCACTTCACCTACAAGCCATCTCCTCAGTCCCCACAGTCCAGATTCTTGTTTGATTGTTGTTTTGTCTTGTTTCCTTTTTCTAGACAATGTTTCTCTGTGTAGCTCTAGTCCTGGAACTCACTCTGTAGACCAGACTGGCCTGGAACTCAGAGATCTGCCTGTCTCTGCCTCCCATTTAATCACTCTAATTTTTTTTTTTTAAGAAAATAACTTCTTTTTTTTCCCCCCTATTTTATGTGTGTGAGTGTTTCGCTTACACACATGTCTACACCATTTGTGAGCCTGGTGCCCACAGAGGCTGGAAGAGGATGTTAGATCCTTTGAAACTGTAACCGGGACCTAAACCCTCATCTTCTGCAAGAGCATCATGTGTTTTAGAGCCTCTCTCCAGCTCTATTTTTTTTTTCTTCTGGTTTTTCGAGACAGGGTTTCTCTGTGTAACCCTGGCTGTCCTGGAACTCACTCTGTAGACCAGGCTGGCCTCGAACTCAGAAATCCACCTGCCTCTGCCTCCCAAGTGCTGGGATTAAAGGCGTGCGCCACCACTGCCCGGCTTCAGCTCTATTTTTTTAATTGTCTTTGTCCATCCATGGTGTGTGTATAGGGCAGGGGCTGTGCAGGAGCGATCAGAGGAACTTTCTGGAGTCAGCTGTAACCTCCCTCTGCCTTTATGTGGTTCTGAACTCCGGACATTAGGCTCTGTGTAGTGAGCATCTTTATGAGCTGAACCGTCCTACCAACCTCTTAGTCACTCAAATTCTGTGTGGTATCCATAGCAAAGGACCATTTTCTGTGTCATGAGTAAATTCCGATCTGTTTCTTAGGTGCTATTTCCACACGGTGCTCTTTTTTGCTCTTTTGTTAAAAATTATTCTGGGTGAAGCTATTGATAAGATAAAATAAGCTGGGGAGAAATGGCACGGGCTCTGGTAACACAGAGAAGTCACTTGATGGACCTGGAGCCCGAGAGCACGCGCGCCAGGCTCACTCCTTCAACTGTGCGTGCATGAGCTGAAGTCGTCCGGTCCTGTTTATTATCTGCCTGTGCAAAATGGAGGAGCTAGAGAAAGAACCCAAGGAGCTAAAGGGGTCTGCAACCCTATAGGTGGAACAACAATATGAACTAACCAGTACCCCTCGGAGCTCGTGTCTCTAGCTGCATGTGTATAAGAAGATGGCCTAGTTGGCTATCAGTGGAAAGAGAGGCCTATTGGTCGTGCAAACTTTATATGCCTAAGTATAGGGGAACACCAGGGCCAAGAAGTGGGGTGGGGGGTAGGGATGGGGGGAAGGGTATGGGGGACTTTTGGGGTAGCATTGGAAATGTAAATGAAGAAAATACCTAATTAAAATTTAAAAAAAAGAAAAGAAAAGAAAAGAAAAGAAAACAGAGCTTCGGGCTGATGGCACCGAGCTTGCCAGGCCAACGAGCCCACTACACATAATGAATGTGGTTTTGTTTTCTCGGAACTGCTGTGTACCAGGAAAGTCTCGTCTCTGCTCAGCTCTCTCCTTGGTGACCAAACATGAACTGTGTGTTCACTACGCTGAAGGTCGTCCACCCTCCCCGCTTCATCATTCATATTTAAACAGCCGCGTATTGCAGACCTGGCCTGCTTGTTCCCTTTCCTTTTGAAATCCACATGCAGACTTCATAAGATCAATGTTTCCAGCCCAGGGGGGATTGGCAGAGCACAAAAGCCTCCAGGATCAAAGCCTCCTGACTGGGCTCTTCTCTGGGCCTCACACATCTCTAGCTGGCTGGGCAGGGCCAGATGCCTTATCTCCACAGGCTCCGACACCCAGCAAAGGGACCACCAGTTCTTGCTGTCTTCCTGGGAGGAGCGTGCAGAACGTGTGCCATGAATTTGAAGATCTGCCCGAATGTTTCCTCCTGTGATGAACTGAATCCCCACTCCTTGAAACAGAAAGCAACTCTGGAAGAGAATGCGTCTTCTGAGGAAGGTCTCTACTAGGTGGGAAAAGGAGCGGTTTGGGTGTTTGCTCTCCGGGGACAACAGTTTTCAAAGCCACTAGAGCGTTTCTCTTTATTTTCTGAACCTGTGATAATATTAGAAGCTGTGATAGGCAGGGTGCCCAGAAAGCTGAGGGAGGTCCAGGAGCCCCGCCCTGGCTGACTCCCAGAGGCGTGGCCTTGGCATCCTAGTTAGGCTGGAAGAACCCAGGAAGGCTTTGTGGTACTTTGTGCAACCACAGACAGACAGGCAGGCGCTCTTGAGCTGGGTGGCAGGGCTTAAAAATGTCAGATAGGTCCACGTGAAGGCTGAGAGTGACCTGTAGGGTGTTGTCCTCACAGCACAACAGCCTTTACCACCTTCGTCAGAGCAGCTGTGACTGCCTGCAGCAGTCTTTTTTTAAAAAATATTTATTTATTTTATGTATATGAGTACATTGTAGTTGTACAGATGGTTGTGAGCCATCATGTGGTTGCTGGGAATTAAACTCAGGACCTCTGCTCCCTCCGGCCCAAAGATTTATTTATTATTATAATATGTAAGTACACTGTAGCAGTCTTCAGACACACCAGAAGAGGGTATTAACTCTCATTACGGGTGGTTATGAACCACCATGTGGTTGCTGGGATTTGAACTCAGAACCTTCAGAAGAGCAGTCAGTGTTCTTACTCGCTGAGCCATCTCGCCAGCCCTCCATTTTGGTTTTTGAGGCAGGGTCTCTCACTGAATGTGGAGGGCATCGATTGGCTAGTCCCCTGGCCAGCAAGCTCTGGGGAGCCTCTGTCCCCGACTTCCTAGCACTCATGCTACTATGCTAAGCATGTTATGTGTATGCTGAGTACTGAGCTCAGGTCCTCCTGTTGGTGTGGCTCGCAGTGTATCCCCTGAGCCACCTCTCCAACCTCATCTCCATCATAATTCTTGGTTGGACGGGAGCCTTCCTGAATAGTGAAGACCATGTTTCACTGTAAAAGCCTAGCTTCAGGATGCCTTAGGGTCCTGCTGCTGATCACTGGCCCCTGACCAGACAGAAAGTGTGCTTTCCAAGTGGTTGCTGCCAGCCCTTAAAACTGCAACTTCCCCTGACTTTAAAGACCTTTGTAGTGGCTATTCCTGGCTGTCAACTTGACTATAACTGGAATGAGCTACAATCCAGAATTGGAAGGCTCACCAGTGACCCTAATCTGGAGGCTGGGAGATACAAGTTTCTGACCTGGATCTTGGCATGGAGACCTTGAGGCATAGTGGCTATGAATCCTAGAAGATTAAGACAGAGAGATTTCCAAGTTCAAGGTCATCTGGGATTAAAGGTATGGTGCCACACACCTTTAATCTGGGCCACACCTTCAGCTGGAGACCTACATAAGGGCATTGTAAGAAGGAAGATTTACTCTCTCTCTTCTTCTCCTGCTTGCCTTGTGGGACTGAGCAACTGCTAGATCCTGTCACAGCTGCTGCTGACCACTGTTGGGAGTTGGACTACAGACTGTAAGTCATCAACAAATTCCCTTACTATATAGAGACGACCCGTCAGTTCTGTGACTCTAGAGAACCCTGACTAATACAACCTTTGATTCTAAATCTCCTCTACGGTGGAGTGGGTACACACACACACACACACACACACACACACACACACACACACACAGCAAGTGCCACACACTTCCTGGTGAACAGTCAAAATCAGTAGGCAGAAAACAAGTCAATGGAAAGGCTAACAGAAGGTACGCCCACCCCAGTGGCCACAGACACTGAAGGTCTTACAAGCACCAGGGCGAAAGGGACAGCTACCAGCCTCTGCAGGAAGGCCACTTCTTCAATCTTGTGCAGATTCTTGCTTGCTATTGACATGCGTGGGGAAAATGGTGGGGCCCTCTGCTTACTTCACAGGCTCTCTAGATGCTTTAGAACAAACACAGGCTCACACACAGGGGCCACTCACAGCTGGGAGACAAGGTGGCAAATTCCTCCCAACTCTTTCCCGAACTGAAAGGGCAAGCGGCCACCAGTGGTCAGGAATCAGTCTCCGGTCACACTTCCCTCACGGCCCAAAGCAGGAAGCCTGGGCCCTCACCTGGCCTTGCTGTGGCTTGGACATTTCCCATCTCTGTCTTCTTTCCTTCCTCCTTTTCAATCTTCATGGCTGTCCTTCCACAAGCACACAGACCCAGGGTTTTACCCTTGTCTGGCTTTTCTCTCGAGGCCCACGCCTACCTCTGTTATTATTCAAAGTAATTTTATGGTACAGGCAGTCGTGGAAACACTCTCCTCTTTCAGCTGTAGCCTGATGATTTAGGTGTCCCTCAGGTGCCTTGAGAATCTCGATGTACAGAAGTCTTGTGACAGCCCATCTTCCTTCCATTTCCCCCGAGTTAGCAAGCAGCCAGCAGGGCTCACCATAACCTCCAACCAGACAATCACAGATGGCGCCTTTCCTTTCTGCAGGGTTTCTGATCTCCTCCCATGGCCCCTCCCCCACCCCAGACTGGAATAGTGCTGCCTCACTTACAGTCAGTCGGGCTCGCTGGCTGCTCTGTGGGTTCAGCTGCCTCCAGTCCATGCTCAGAGTTCCAACCAAGTGCTCTCCTGACTGGGGAGCGAGGCTTTCTAGGATCTTCTCTCCTAAGGAAAGATTCCCTATCAGACTCCGAGCCAGGTCTGCCTCAGCCTCCCAAGTGCTGGGATTAAAGGCGTGCGCCACCACCGCCTGCCAGGTTTTTCTTCCCTCTTCCATGGAGACTCTCTTGAGTGGCAGCCTCAGTGTCATCCCCTGAGCTTTCTCTGGCCCCTTGAAGTGTTTCTGTCAGGTCCCCTCACCCTAGTTCCTGCCAGTTCTTAGTGACATTCTTGCATGTGTCATTGCACGACTGTGAGGTGTTCAGGACTGGACAGGGTAGTTTTCCTCCTAATGTCCTATCTAGCATGGCGGCAGGAGCTGTGAGTCTGGGACTTGAAGTGAGGGCCTTTTGCATGCAAAGCAGACGCCTCACCCCAGAACCCCAGGCACACAGGTGCTTTGTCTCTTTCTGTGGCATCTATGGTCAGCACCGGAACCTTTGCTGAGGAGCAGTTTGGTTTGCCACAGTTTCAGTTACCAGTGAGCAGCCAAGAGTTCAAGGCAAACTCCTCCTCAGCAGCTTGCAGCTGCTCGGCATCCAACTCGGCGTGCGGGGAAAGTGAATCATGCTTTGCTCAGTGTATCCACACCATATGCACTGCCTGCCTAGAGTATCCACACTATATGCGCTGCCCACCTAGAGTATCCACACGGTATGCACTGCCTGCCTAGAGTATCCACACGGTATGCGCTGCCCGCCTAGAGTGTCCACACGGTATGCGCTGCCCGCCTAGCGTATCCACACGGTATGTGTTGCCCGCCTAGCGTATCCACACGGTATGCGCTGCCCGCCTAGCGTATCCACACGGTATGCACTACCTGCCTAGAGTATCCACACGGTATGCGCTGCCCGCCTAGAGTATCCACACGGTATGCGCTGCCTGCCTAGAGTGTCCACACGGTATGCACTACCCGCCTAGAGTATCCACACGGTATGCACTACCCGCCTAGAGTATCCACACGGTATGCGCTGCCCGCCTAGAGTATCCACACGGTATGCGCTGCCCGCCTAGCGTATCCACACGGTATGCACTACCTGCCTAGAGTATCCACACGGTATGCGCTGCCCGCCTAGAGTATCCACACAGTATGCGCTGCCCGCCTAGAGTGTCCACACGGTATGCACTACCTGCCTAGAGTATCCACACGGTATGCACTACCTGCCTAGAGTATCCACACGGTATGCGCTGCCCGCCTAGAGTATCCACACGGTATGCGCTGCCCGCCTAGCGTATCCACACGGTATGCACTACCTGCCTAGAGTATCCACACGGTATGCGCTACCTGCCTAGAGTATCCACACGGTATGCGCTGCCCGCCTAGAGTATCCACACGGTATGCGCTGCCCGCCTAGAGTGTCCACACGGTATGCGCTGTCCGCCTAGCGTATCCACACGGTATGTGTTGCCCGCCTAGCGTATCCACACGGTATGCGCTGCCCGCCTAGAGTATCCACTGCCAGTCTAGAGTATTCACACGGTATGCGCTACCTGCCTGTGAGCCGGTTAGTGGCTATGCTGGTCTTCAGGTCTCCCGCTGGGTATGGCAACCCCTGTGTTTATGTCACCCTGTCTTACTTGTGTCCTCAGAGTCCCGGGGATGTTGGCAACTTGAATATGCCAAAGAGAAGCTGTAGAGTTCTTCCTGGAGAAGGCAGAAATGTGTGGAGGGACCACAGTGGTAGAACTATAGCTACAGTGTTGCTATCACGGTCTTGTTGCTATTATTGTTGCTACTGTTCTTCCTTCAGTTCATTTATAAGTTGACTTTAATCACAGGTAACACATGGATGTAAAAACATAGTATGTATACAGGATTCAGTTCTATTTGTGGTCTCAGGCATCCTCTGGGAGAGGGGTACTATATTTTGAGTTTCATACTTTGAGACTTGTAGAGGCACTGTCCTGAATTATTTACGGTGTTTCCTGTCCCTTATGTTAGAATTATGTACTGAGCAGACCCTACAGGCCAGGAACAGTGTGAAGGCACCAGGCTACACAACCATTTCTGCCTGGGAACCCACAGGGGAATGGGCGAAGCATAGGAAATACATAGGAGGAGAACACACATTTCTGAGAAGAGAGGGCCAAGCAGCCATCGAGGGTCATGCTCATGTTCTTTAGTGCCTGCGACTGTGTGGGATTGGTGCTGGACTGCTCAGGCTGATGGTGGTCTCTATATCTCTTAGTGGGTGGGTCTCCATCACGTCTACTATTGTCTCAACAAACCTGCTGTGGTTCAGTTAGGAAAAGGACTCCATGCGGGCAGCACTCAGTCCCTCACACCTGATGACCGGTATCCCAAGGTACTGACCACGGACTGCAGGAGGGCTGTCTACAAAACTGTTCCTCCGGCATTGTGAGGGAACCAAGCATCCATCCTCTTGAAATGTGTTTGCTCATTCATATTTTTTTTTTGAAGCAGGTCTCTAGTCAGCCCAGGCAGACCAGTACCCCAGGATCCTCCTCGTTTATACCCAATGCTTCCAGAATGTTCTTTTCTGCTTCGTTTTGGTTGAGGGGAGTGGAGGTGAGGATGGCAGGGGTCTCACCTACTTCAGGCTGGCTGGAACTCAGTATATAACCAAGGATGACCTTGAATTCTCATCTTTCTGCCTCCACCGCCTGAGTGCTGGGATTACAGGCATTCACCATCACACCCCATGTCCTGCAGTGTTGGGAACTGAATTCAGAAATTCCTGCTTGCTAAGTAAACATTCTACCAACCGAGCCTCGTGTACCCCTTTTAGTATCTCAGACTATCTGTCAACTTTTAAGTCTCCCAATGACCCCGTTATATATGCCATTTTGTGACTCTAATAGAAAGCACGTGAGTTAACTACTCCATAGGATAGGTTCTGGCACTAGGGGAAAGCACAAATCTGGGCCACTTACCGATTCCCAGACTACATTATCAGCAGGGCTCCAGCTTCTGTAGATGACAAGCTAGTGCCCCCTGCTGGCCTTACAGGATAAGACAGGAGACTCACTAAAATGCTCAGTTCTTCCTCCCCCCACTCCCACCTCTTGAAATGAAGACTCTTAATTTTTTTTTTTTTCCACAAGAAACAATTTCTTCAAGAGAATTCTTCTTATTAAAGCCGGGGGTAGTCCTGCACACCTTTAATGGTAGAACTCAGGAGGCTGCTGCAGGAGGATCACAATGAGTTACAGGTCAGTTCCAAGGCGCTTGAGGGCGTGTGTGTGTGGGACACACACACACACACACACACACACACACAGAGGAGACTGACAGGATCTTATCTGCTTCCCTAGATAGCCTAGCACTCGTATGAATTATCTCAGGGCAGCAGCTGTGCTGTGTGAAGGCAGATGTGCGGATGGATGGGAGGGTCAGAGTAGAACTAACTCACACAACCATGGCTTCACAAAAAAGTCACAGGAAGGCTGGGCTCAGTCCACCTAGGCACCTAGAGAAGAAGGCACCCACTCACCCACAAGTGCTAACTTCACCCTGAGACAATAAAGGTTCCCAACTTGCCAGTGAGGCCTTTGCAAAAAAAAAAAAAAAAGCTTACTTTGCATTTTTGAAAAGCAGAATAGTTTTTTTGTGTGTTTAAATTAAAATCCTTTGGAATTTTGTATCTACCAGCTACACTTTCAAAAATACAGCATTCAGAGTTAACAAGTGTTATCCTTCTGGGTAAACAGTCAGAAAAAGAGCCAGTTTTAAAGACCCTTTTCCTAATCGTCTTCTGAAAGGGAGAATGGGAAGTTCCACCTCCCCATCTCTAGCCCAGGCCGCCCTGGCGGAACCCTGCGGTAACTGCTTTCTTGGCGACGGGAGTCCTGTGTGCAGTGGACTCTCGTGATAGTGATGGTTTGAAAGCATGAAATTATCCAGCCTCAATGGTTTGGGAAATGCTGAGTGAAATTCTGACTCAGCAGGAGTCAGAGGCCGTCACTCCTCAGAAGAGAACACGTGTTCTTGTGGCTGAGACTATCAGAGGGGCCCTTGGCCCCGTGATACTGACTGGCTCCTTGTTTTTGTGGTCTAGGCATCTCCTCACAAGTCTTTGGGAGGTAATGAGTGACAGAAACTATCTGCTGTTAAAAGCCAAATCCAACCCCAGACAGCAAAACAGCACTGCATATTAAACAGGCGGTAGGGGAGAAGGATTTGTGGGGTCAGCTTGCTCCTTCCCCTGTGTGCGACCTGGTGGTGGAACTCAGGTCACCAAGCTTGGTTGCAGGCCCTTTAGCCACTGAGCCATTGTGCTCACTTAATTCTTGTACCATTTAATTCATATATAATAGTATATACATATACATGTATATATGAATTATATATATAGATACATACATATATGTATATATTTGTTATATATATATATGTATATATGAATTAATTCATATAGAGAGAGTTTAATGTGTTTTAATAGCAAACTTATAGGAAAAGCAGAGGACAGACAATATTAAAAACTTGTACACAGGGCAACTCAGAAGGTATAGTGAATGGATGAACTCTACTGGATGATAAAAATGTCACAAACACCATTTAGTTTCTGTCAATATAAATTTACTTATGTTTTAAAAATCCGAATGCTGGCATTGTTCAGAAAAATCTAACAGGTTTATTTAAAATTGTTATAAAGTTGAACTGTTGAAAACGTGTTCACTGAAACATTTTGCTTGCATTAATGCTTTACATCTTGAATTTATATTAAAAGCTCACACATGAATGTGGAGAAGCTACCAATACCTGATTCTGTCCCCTATGTTTCCACCCCCCAATCATATACTTGGGTACCTTTGATCCCATGGAAAAATTATCTAACATTCAGAACTACTGATAACAGGAAGAAGAGGAAAAAAATTTTTTATTTTGAGAATGAAATTTTTCCTCTCATAGAGTACTTTTTTTAACCTATTCTTTTTTAAAAAAATGATTTATTTATTTATGTATATGAATACACTGTTGCTGTCTTCGGACACACCAGAAGAGGGCATCAGATGTCATTACAGATGGTTGTGAGCCACCATGTGGTTTCTGGGAACTCAGGACTCATGGACGAGCAGTCAGTGCCCCTCACCACTGAGCCATCTCTCCAGCCCCATAGTGGACTCTTAAGCATGTTCTCTGCGTGTGTAGCTGGATATCTTTTGGAGATTTACATGTTTGGCATGGATAGCACACAGATTGGTATCTTCCCAAAGGCCAACCCGATAGGCCTCACTTGCCTCCTGCTCAGCACCAGTATCTGCACTCTGGAAGCGCAGATCTGTTTTGAAATCCTGAGCAATTTCTTGCACCAGACGCTGAAAGGGGAGCTTGCGAGTCAGCAGTTCAGTTCTGTTGACTTCTGATAGCGGCTGATTTCAGAGTGCCACAGTACTGGGCCTGTGACGACGAGGTTTCTTCACCGTCCAGTAGAGGGCGCACGCGTGTGAGCGGCTTTTGAAGCCAGTTGTTTCCTGGGTGTTTTACCACTACCCCACCCCCTTCTCCTTGGTCTGGAGCTCCCCAAGCGAGAAGCAGTACAGTGCTGGCGTGAAAGCAATGGTGGCTCCCCGACAGCTGCAAACACACCATTTAATTAATTTAACTTTACAGGAAACCTTTCCTTTTACACTCGGTGTATAGTAAGTTTCTCAATAAAACAAAGTCGGACAGTTGTACAACTTTAAGACATATAAGGTTGGGTGTGGTGGTTCCTGCCTATAAGTAACTCTGGCATTTTGGACGCAGGAACAGTGCTGCTGAGAGGACAGACACACACCACCACACCTTGCACCCTAGGCTTCATGTAAGGTTCAAACGGATTTGTGTACACAAAAGCTGTCTGGAGAACAAAACTCACAATACGTACACAGGACAAACTCACACTGAGGCAACTGCTTGGGAGGAGGGAAACACAGCAGACAGCCTTACAACTCCACACCACTCTGACAAAAGCTTGAAATATACACAACCTCCAGTGGCCATTCTCAAAACACAAGGAGAGAAAATACAAGTGTGGGAAAATTCAATGATGAAAACTCAATACTCGGTATCCTTAGGACTAGAACCCAGGACCACACCCCCACACTCCAAATCCCAGGACAGCACTCTAGCTCTTCACAACATATACCTTCTCCGTGGTCTATCCTAGATTGACCTAATCCAATTGCAACATACCATCTATCTCCATGTACCCAGTCACTCCTGGATCAGACAAAGCAAGGAGAGCCTGTGCCAGCCAGAATCTCTGATGTAGGGACTAGGTTATCCACAACTAAGATCAGTTAAGTACTTACAAAAGGCTTCAAGGCATGGTAGGACACACCTGTAATCCCAGCCTTCAAGGAAGCTACGGCACGATCTCATTTTAGGCCTGACTAAGGCTCTAATGGCAAGGCTATCTCAAGAAACGTAACAAAAATGAAACCATAACCAAGTCGAAAATAAAATATAAATTAGCTGTGTTGGAGAGAAAGGTAGTCAAAATTCAAAGGCATTGCCACCTCTTGGAAAGACTGGCTCTGCCTGGTTTCCACATGCCTGTAGGTGTTGTCTGGGCATTCGGTTAATGGCGGGGGCTGAGCTGATGCTCTGTTGTTAAGTGTCACACGGGGGTGGGTCAGGCTTCAGCTCAGGTTGTGGGTTTCTGGGTCCCAAGAGCCATCTTTACTGGAGGCTCCACCCCTGTAACCCAGAGAGCCACTTTTCTCTTAGGGCAGCACCTTCAAAGCTCTGGGCAGCAGGGCCAGGCACGTGTCACCTGGTGTAATTTTTGCTTATGGTGTACCAGTGTTTTGCCTGTGTGCGTGTCTGTGTCCACAGACGTTGCCTGGAACCAGCGTAACAGAAAGTTGTGAGCTACAAGGTGGGTGCTGGGAATTGAACTCAGGATCTCTAGAAGAGCAGCCAGTGCTCTTAACCACTGAGCCATCCTCCCCTCTTCTAAAAGCTGGTTACTGTAAAGGGTATCAGGTGGTAGCACTAGTTGTGTCAGAAGGAAAGGGGGTGGGAGCTGGAGACCACTCAGCTCCACAGTCCCCACCCTGGCTGGTGTGGGGCTGAGACACAAAAGACTCAGTCATTGTTCCCACTGGCCTCACGGGGTTTGGAATGGAAGCAGGACCTCATCTGAACGCAGGGAAAGAGAGACACTGTGACATGCCCGAGTCACATATTGCCAAGGTGAACTTTTGCAGTTTAATTATGATGTTGTTTTACCCAAATCCTAGGACCCTTGAAAGCAAACTCCCCTTCCGCTTCCCCACTGGGGACACACACCGCGGTGACACACAAGCTGTCCAGAGCGCAGTTCTGATGGACGCTTCAGAAGCGTACTTTCTTCACACTTTCATTTGAAGATTTCTAAAGCAACGGCTTGAAAACAGTCTTATACCACACACACACACACATTTTAAGATGGTCTTATTAAATTATTAAATTATGTATCCTTGGTTGGACTGGAACTCACTATGTAGACTGAGCTGGCCTTGAACTCAGATCCATGGGCCTACACCTCCCAAGCGCTGGGATCAAAGGTGTGTGTCACTTCAACTAGGCAGCGGTGCTGCATTTCTGGAAATCGGGCTTGGCAATCGTCCCACTTGGTTAACTTTAATGTTACTACGTGACAGCTGTACTAGATATCTGATGACTTAAAGAGAAAACTCTTTCCTAGGCCAACGAACTATACATAAAGTCAGTGTGAAAGCTCTGTCTCCACTGTCACCTCGACGGGATTCACAGTCACCATGGAAACTCCTGAGGATGTGTCTGTCTATGAGGATGCTTCCAGAAAGGTTTACGTAGGGAGGAGGAGCCGCTGACCCCTGCAGGATGGGGACCTGGAGGCAGGCAGCGGTGTTCATCTCTTTGCTGGATGCCATGCAACCAGCCACCTCAAGCTCTTGCCATGATCCCTGCACCTGCCAGCTGGGAGACAAGGTAAACCCTTACTCCCTTAAGCTGCTATTTTTTTTTTTTTTTTTTGGGCCAGGAGTTTTGTTACCACTAATAGTTAGCAACATGCTGTTTGCCACCACTGCTCTGCTTCCAGGTCCCCAGAGCAGTCTGCAAAGTCTTTCCCTTCACCCAGTGAGCACCAAAGCCAATTGGACGGCTGAGAGTAGACGAGACACACAGCTTCCCAGAAGCAAACTGCCAGCATTTATTTATTGGTTTATTTATTTATAACTACTCACAGCAGTGTAAACATGAATAAAAGCTTCCGGGCGCTGGGGCGATTTAACTGACACTCTGCCGTTAAGGACACAAAAGGTTGGCTTTCGGAGCAGCTGTTTTACCTCTGCATTTCTTGTAAACATCTTTGTATGGTACCTGGAATCAGAGGATCTGCAAAATAACAAGATTTTAGTTTGGGGCTTGCCATCAGAAAAAAATAAAAAAACCAGGAATCAATACAATGACAAGGAACCCGCCAGGCGGTTGGTTCCCATCTGTCTTCAGAGCGAGTGGCTCCGGTTTCCCTCTGAGCCACAGCTTAGCACATCCCATGGCTCACTCTGTGTGAACTCTGATTTTTTACATTCACTCCCCGGGTGCAAACAGACCACCTCCGGCAACACGCTTAGTCGCTCGAGGTTTTGTGGCAGTACTTAGTGTCCAACAGAAACCGCTCCGTCTGCTAAACAATATCTTGACTGCCAAGCTTCTCTGACTGTTGGTGGATCGACAATGACACGGCACAGCCATTATCACCGTGGCAACAGTACCCAGGCCCTATCAGAGGAAAATTGCACATGGGCCTGCTGCCTCTCGAGCAGGCATGCCTCAGCTTCCTCTGTTGTCTGCTTTCTCTGCAAGTCTGGTGTGCTCTAGGGTACCGCTAACCCAGCGCAGGGCCAAGACTGCAGATTAGATAGTGGGCTGCGGAGGCCTGCTGGCCAGGATCTGGATCTGCGTACTACCGGCGGGAGAACTGACCACACCCGGGGCTCTGTTCTAGGGGGAAGTCCATGTAAAAAAACGACGCGCCTGCCCACTCTTCTGCACCATCCCCAGCAGATGTGCAAGCAAGCACTCTACCCTGGGGCCATCATCATCTACACCGGAATTCACTAAGAGAATACTCTCTTTTATTACTGTCTGTGTGCATGTGACGGGGTGGAACTCTGGACGTCGCTTACACTAGGAAAACGACTTCCTACTGAGCTACATCCTCACCCTCCGTTTTCCCTCTTAAAAAGGGTCCTGCTGTACGGCCCGGGCTGACTCGGGCTTATTTAGAACTCCTGAGTTCAACTGATCCTCCTGCCTCAGCCTCTTAAGAGGCAAGGCAACGTTGCAGACAATGGCCACAGGGCCCGGCAACCCACCAATTCCCTTGTTCTTTCAATCCTTCCCGACCCCAGTAGTCACCGAGACCCCAAAGCCAGCCGTCCCACGGCTAGAGCACTTTACACGTTTCTACGAGAAGAGCATCATTCTAGAGGCCAGGGAGAGGGCTCAGCGTGCCAAGGGACTTACCCTGCAAGCTAGAGTTCCATCCCCGGACCCTTTATAAAAGTCGTCTTCTGAAGATGCATGCACGCAGATCATACATACACAATACTTATAGTTTTATGCTAAAAAAAAAAAAAACCTCATTCTGGAGGAAGAATCCCACGGGAGGCCGCAGGACACGGCTTGGATGTCCATGTGCATGGCGGGTCGGAGGCTGGAGCCCCGGGCAGACCAGGACACGCCAGGTTCGCGGCTGGCCTCAGCCGGTGAGGCATGGAAGGCCACCTCCTCTCTGGTGCACGCCATCGCAGGACTACCGGCCGCGTTACCGTAGCAATCACCGCAAAAGGAACCGGAAGCTGCGTCTGGACGTGACTCCTTCCCGGCGTGCCGCGGGCGGCAGAAGCCCCGCCTCGCGCCTGCCCTATCATCTTGGCGTATCCGGCCAGGCCTCGAACGCCCGCACGAGGAAAGCCGGCTTCCTCTAGTCACGCCTCTTCATGCCCTTCACCGACGGACGTCCGATTTGTCCAATCAACACGCAAAGCGGTCGTCCTCGCTCACTAGCAAGCCTGTAGGACGCGGCTCCCAGGGAAGGCCCACCCTACGGTGTAAGCGATGTGATTGGTGGAATTGAGCCAGTATTGTCCAATCACGAGACTCATCCCAGAGCTTGTCCAATGAGAGCCTCTGGTGGGCCGGCCGGACACCACGGGCTCTGTAAGCCCTGGAGTGGCCGCAGAGGCGGTGGACAGCGAGCGGGCATGAGCGCGTCCCTGAGCCGGGCGGCGGCGGCTCTGCTGCGCTGGGGGCGAAGCGCTGGTGGCGGTGGCCTGCCCGGAGCCGGCGTGCGGGCGGCGAGCTCGGGCGGCCAGGCGGAGCAGCTGGACGCGCTGGTGAAGAAGGACAAGGTGGTGGTGTTCCTCAAGGGGACGCCCGAGCAGCCCCAGTGCGGCTTCAGCAACGCCGTGGTGCAGATTCTGCGGCTGCACGGTGTTCGCGACTATGCGGCCTACAACGTGCTGGACGACCCGGAGCTGAGGCAAGGTCAGGCCCGTGGGATCCGATTGCGAGGGCGCGGTGAACTTGAGCAGATCCCGAGGAGCAAGGGCCTTCCCTGGTTGTGTAGCCACATGGGCGGAGGGTTCGCCTCGGCCCACCTCGGGGCGAGATGTTTCTGACTGCATAGGAGAGGGGGTAGTCGGCATCATGATCCCCTCTGAGCAGGTCGACTGGGGAGTGGCTGGCTGAGAGGGGGACTCACTGCGAATACCCTTGGGGACAATTTGAGGGCTTGGAAGCCAGCAGCGTACTTGCTAGGTGAGGGACTGATGCTACTACGTATGTAGGGAAGAGGTTTCAGGCTTGCCTGTGTGTGCCTAACGAGGTCAGAGGCTGACTAATAATGTTTAAGGCCCCGAGGGTCAGGGACTGTCTTCTTGCTGGAGAGAAGGTTTCACCATAGTCTAGCCGGACTCACGTTGGGAAAGACACGAAGTTTGTTTTTTAGATACTGTAGCATCAAAGAACAGTGTGTGGAGACTAAGACATGGTAGAGGCTCAGCGGAAAGAGGAAGCCACTAAGAAAACTTCTGACCCCCGACCAGATTAGCAAACTGCGGCCAGGTTGGGCCCAAAGGGCAGAGAGCAGAACAGCTTTTTACTGGCCCCAAGGCAAAGCGACTGCGTCCTGACGTCTAGTTGGAATCCTTTATACACAGTACCAGGCAGGCGCCTTTCTCTCCGTCTTGTGCTTGCTGTGAGCGAGGAAGAGAAAGGCCAGGGATTTGGTTCTGATTCTTGGCAAGAATCGGTCAAGGTGGGCCGGGTAATGGGAAAGCTGCCCCCTCCCCGCACCCTGCTCCTCCTTCAGTGGAATCCGGGGAACCCTGTATTCAAGTAGCCCCCCCCCCCCCATCTTACTGATTTAGTGCTCTGGGTTGGTCACTGTGCTGAGAGGAGACTTGTCTGTGTTAGAATGGAGTATGCAACATTTGCAATTACTGATTATAGTTGTTCGTCGTATGGTCATTCTTCTTGATGAGGCTGGGGCCGTGGAGAGCAGGTTTGGCTTGGAATCATCTGTGGTGGGTCTGCAGCACAGCCTACTGTAATACTACTTCATTATACTGCCTTCTCAGTATAATGAAGATTATGACACCGAACCTGGCAGAGTCCACGAGGAAACGAGAGAAAATAAGAATTACAGCCGGGTATAGTAACTCACTTCCATAACCCAGCTCTCTTCAGGCGGAGGCAGGGGGACCACCAGTTCAAAGTCAGGCTGCACTGCATTGTGGGAACCCCCCACCCCCTTCTCTACTGTATATAATAATGTCATCCTCTCTGGCACAGAAGGCACCCACCACGTGGCAGCAACTTTATTATTGAATCTGATGGCTTCCAAAGCACTTTTCCTCCATGTTGTTAAGTGGCTAACCCCACACTTGTTCCCTGTGATAGTGTTGATGGGCGGTAAAGCAGAGAAAGGGAGGCGAGGTAATGAGTGCTAACAGGAATGATGGCAAGCCAGGCATTGTGCTCTGAACCCTGCGTTTTCCTCCTCAGCTAACATTTGGCTGCTTGTGAGGCTCTGGGGTTATCTGGCTCAGGGCATGCAGTAGCTTTGGGTCAGAGGTGGCTCCCTGCAGGGGAAGATAAGGGGCTACTCTTCGGCCTCTGAGCTGGGACCTACCTGCGGTAGCGTGTTGCCCTGCTAGCGGGGCTCTTAGCAGACAGCTGCGTTGAGGATATCTCGTTTAACATGGGGCCTGAGGATCTTTGGCTTAGACTTTCCGCTCCCCTGTGAGTGTAACTGGAGGTTCGATAGAGTGGGTACAACCAGCATGAGTAAGAATAGCAAGACCTGTTCTGTCATCCATCTCTCATCATTAGGTGCTCAAATGACAGAAGAAAACTCTTGATTTTGTTGTTGTCCTTTGCTAGCCAGGTTAAGCCTTTCAAGAGGACTTTGTCTACACCTGTTTGCCAAAGGGCAGGCAGGCAGGCAGCTCATGCTCACTTTGGCAGGCAAGGAGGGGCCCTCTTACCTGTCCCACTGCAGTGTGGCTGCTGTGACAGCGGTCCGTCCTTGTCCTTTTCCCTCATGCCAGAGTTTTCAAAGGGCTCTGGTTCTCACCCAGGATCCAGGACGAGCGATGCTGAGAAGCCTTCCGGTCCTCACTTTTATCACCTGGAGGTACACACAGGCCACAGCCACCGGGCTCTTGAGGAACCCAGGGCACAGTGCTGCTTCGTGGTTCCCTGGGCAATGGATCCTGTGGCTGCTGACATTGTGAGATCCTACCTGTCTGCACATAGCATCTCCCGCTCGGAGGCCAGGGGCCTGGCTTGCACAGTAGCCTGTGCTGCTGACATTGCTGCTTGAGCAGGGCAGGCTTTCTGTGACTGGTTACTATGCTAAGGCGAGGCTGGTGTTATTCACGGTCACGGCACAGACTTCTCTGTGACCGCTCTCACTGATAGTCCCATGCCCACCTCTACGTGTTCTTTAGAACAGGAGCAGTGTCTGCCAGGGTAGGTAGGGGGCTGAACGTTTTTGAATGCATAACCGTTACCCCATGTTTTCTTGTTCTTACAACTTGTAAACTTTCGATGCAGAAGCCTAGGCGGCATTGCCGTGTGTGTTGTGTGTGTGTGTGTTGTGTGTGTGTGTTGTGTGTGTGTGTGTTGTGTGTGTGTGTGTTGTGTGTGTGTGTTGTGTGTGTGTTGTGTTATGTAACAAGGTCAGAGTACCTGGCCTAGCTGTCACTTTGGACATGGTGATCTCCCTGCTGGTTGCTGGTTTTTGTGTCCCAGGCTTTTCCATCTGGCTCTCATGTATATTAAAGCCCTTCTTTGAACCCTGCTGTGCCTCACCTGTGAACTCTGTTTTCTTCAGCTCCTCCCAGTCCTTTCCCCACAGCCTGCAAGAGTTTATGAAGCAGTGTCCGAACATCCAAGGAAATAATTAGGTACTTACTACTCTGGTGCGCCCCTGTGGGCCCAGCCATGTGCTGTGGGCATCTGGCACCAGCACTTTGGAATTGTAACAGTCAGTGTTGGAGATGCACAGATCTGTTTCCCTTCTCCCAGAGAGATAGTCTGAGGTGGAGACAGCTTCCTCTGTGAAGGGCCAGGTGGACTGTGGGCTCCTGGGTCACCATTGCTTCTGTTTCTCTGTTGTTGGAGGCGGAAAGTAGACTCGGATGCTGTATAATCAGTGAGCAAGCTGAATTCAATAAAACTTTATTCACAAAGGCAGGAAGAGGTTTAGCCCAAAGCCTTTGCCCTCCCCACCAGGCCTCGAGGGTCCCACATAAGATACACGTGTAAGGTGTCTGTGACACCTTGTGGTGGGGGAGAACGACAAGATGGGACCCTGTTCTGTTAGGAGGCTGGATCAGCAAATGTTTCAGCGATCCAGGGTAAAAAAAATACACTGTGCGTAGACAAACTAGATCCTGGTGTAGTTGAGGTGGCTAGATACCAGAGACACGTTTGGTCAAAAGTAAGTGGCAGGGAGTACCAGTGGCCCAGTAAATACTGTCTGTGTATACTGACATCAGAGGTGTGAGTCCGTCCCGTGGACTGTACATGCTTGTGCAGTGAGCGGGTAGCTGTCGGTGGGACAAGCTATGCTGAGGGTCATGGGTTCAGAGGCTGACTTTAGAAACTGAGGTGCTGTCCTGGACCCACCACATGCTAACTCTGTGCCTGTGGGTAACTTACTTACCCTCTCGGTACCCTAACTTGATCTGTGAAACAGGGGTAATTACATCATCAATTACATCATCGGGCGTCTGTATTGGTTAAGTAGGATTATTTATGGAAAATACTCACGGAGTATGGAGTGCTGTAGCCCACAGCTCTGCAAATGCTGCTTCCTCCTCACCGTGGGGAATACCCTGCATGTGCCATTCCTGCGTTCTTCTCATGCTTGCTGTTTCCTGTGTTGCTCAGAAAAGTACTTCTGTGACAAACGGGACAGAAGACCCCTGACAGGGTGGGTGCACATTCATCTATAATCCATACGCAGCTGAGCCTGGCACTTCTATAGGAAGTAAGTCGTCTCAGCAGTTACAGACCATTTGATCTTCTCAGTAAACCCATGACGCAGCGTGGACTTCGGAGCCAAGGAAACTGAGAGTGGGGGCTTTTGTCACCTCCCTGAGGCTGCATCCAGATGCCAGTGAGCCCACTCCGCTGCTCTGTGTGCCCAAGCTATTGTCTGCTGTTTCCGATCTTTGCTGTCCTCTCCTGAGGCTCTGTTTCCATGCTGAGATCCCCTGACTGGAAGATGGGAGAAAACCCTAGCATGTGACACACCTAGGCCAGAATCACAGAGCCTGCTATGTGACTCTGGGAACTACTCCACACCGAAATTCTACTGGGAACCAGGAAAACCACGGCAGTGTGATGCGCTTAAGCGTCTCACTGTAGACAGCACCTTTTGGAAGTGGACAGGGCAGGCAATTTTAATACATGTTTCCTTTCTTTTTTTCTTTTTTCTTTTTGCTTTGATAAACTGTAATTTTGGGGAGGGGCACAGGCATGGGTGTGCGTGCCTGTGTGTGTGAGCACCAGAGGTGCATAGGCAAAAGTGCCCGAGGGTGTGAACACCAGAGGTCTACGCTAAGTGTCTTCCTCAGTCGCTCTACCCAGTTTCCTTACGGAACCTGGAGCCAGCCTGGCCGGCCAGCAAACCCCAGGGACTCTCCTAGCTCTGTCCCCAGAGCTGAGGTTACAGGCACATGTGCTGCTGCGCCCATCTCTGTGTCATGGGCTCTGGGGGCTCAAACGAAGGACTTCATGCTTGCAGGGCTCCCACCTTGGGAGCACAGCCATCTCTCCTGACTCCCTGACTGGAAGGATTGCTAGCTTGGTTTTTTTGTTTGTTTTGTTTTCTTTTCTTCTTATTGTTCTTTGTTTTTGATGTCGATCTGTGAACTGAGTCCCAGCTTCCTAGCTCGATTTAGGGTGGCTTCCATGCAACACTTGGCCTTGAATTTGATTACTGTCTAGACTGGTTCCCTAATTTTCAAGAGTTCCTACCTGACTGTCGCCAAGTAGTGAGGTCTTGAACACTAAGTGGGAAGTAAATAAGCCATGTTTGGACAATCCCCATGGTTCATTACAGTGTGTAAGGTATGGAGTTACAGTAAGAAAGAACTTTACTCCCTAGGAAGATTCAGCTCTAACAGACCTCTCACCTGCAGTTCCGGCACTGGAGATTAACGCAGGAGTAACTCTGCAAGTTTGAGGCTAGCTTGAGCTACAGCTGAAGTTCCGGACGCACCTGGGCTAAAACAAAACAAAATAAAAAAGCTCCCAGCAAGCAACAGTAACAGCAACAAAAGTAATCCCAGCGACCTGTCATCCCGTGGCACCCAGTACTGCCAGGAAGCTGCCGTGCGTCCTTGAGGCAGAGCTCTTTAAATGTCAGCCATGAGACAAGACAGTGGGCAGGGTGGAACTGTGACAGTGTCTGAGAACCACCTGTTGGCAGCCAGCTGATGGGCGTTCTGGTACAGGACCCCAGTCACAGGCCTTGGTGGCAGCGCCTCACGTGTGGGACCGACCAGCCCAGGGCTTGGGTGAAGTGAGTGCTACCATGTGTCCTGCCTTTCCTGCTTCGTCCACCATGACTTCCTGCCAAGATGGACTGTGTCTGAGGGCACTTGAGCCCAAGCAAACCCTGTTGCCCTTGGATGGAAAACAATTCAGTGTAAAACAATGGCACTGTTTAGATGTAGAGGTCAGTGAGGTTTGGGGCAGGCCTCAGGCAGCGAGTGTATTTCCAGTTTGATAGGTTTCAAAGCTGTGGGCCCTGAGTAAATGCATTCAGTAAGGAAGGCAGGGTTGGGAGACACAGAGACCTCAGGGACTCACATGCAGTCTCCAGCTCAGGAGACTCAGGGAATGTCCACGCCTGCCTCTGCCATAAAGATCTGCCGCTGTCCCATAGGCTGTTTATATTGCAGGGTCAAGTTTAAGGTGCAAACAGAAACCAAAGCTGCACGCCCTACACACTGAGTAGTTGCTCACAGTGTGTGCACCCCACAGCAGTGTGGTGGAGCTCAGTGCACCTGATCCTGGATGCCGTGAAGCCCGGCAGGATTTGCCCTCTACTATAGCCTCCCGGCATCTTCAGAGGGCCTCTCTGTGAGGTCCAGGCCTGCCTTAGCTGGGCGCTGGCTTTACAAGGGTGGGCCACCACACCTAGCCTGTGACTCTCAGTGTTCACTGTCTGGAGAAGCAAGATAAGAGCTGTAACCCAGTCTCCCTCCGACTCTGTCATTTACAGCAACTCGGTGCTTTGTAGAGAAAGACAGGAACTCTAGAAAGAAAGTATATACTGTCTCTTGAGGCCCTTGTTTTGTATCTCACATCTGTTAATTATATTTGGAAATCAAACATCGAATGATATGGTAGTTAGAGCAAGCCTTGTGCTTTAGTTTGCATAAAAAGCCCACCGTGTGGCTGGGTTTCAGATTGAGTGCTGCTGTGTGTTTCTGGAAGCACCTCCTCACTTGGTGTATAATTTGTGTGCTCGTTTTTGCCTTGTAAAAACACCCGTCTATAGTACTTAGGCCATTGTTAATTTGTTTGTCGCTGAGCTGAACTGAACTGACCTGACCTGACCTACACTCACACTGTTGGGACTGTATTCCCAGCTCTTCACAGTAGTGTGTGTGCATGTACACACACACACACACACACACACACACACACACACACACACACACAAGCATCTAATACTACTCACCACAGGCTACATATTTCCGTCCTTATCAGGCTCTGCAGAGCCCATCCAGGGAGCTGAGACCTGGGGTTAGGAGTCTTGTCCCATAGGCTGGAGTGCTTTGTGCCTCTCCTCAGTAACTCTCAAGGGTAGAATGCTTTCAGCGTCTTGAGTGGTGCTCGGTGGTGGCCCTCACCACTCAGAGCCGCAGGAAGAAGGCAGAGGGGTCACCCAGGCAGCCAGTGAGTCCAGGGTGGATTTCACAGTACATTTAGAAATGGAGTTGTGACGTTTCTCCCCTGCAAACATGACCTGTGTGGTTGATTATAGCTTTGCCTGGCTCACGTGCCTTGGTTACACAGTCCCATTCCCTGGGGTGAGTCCCCCGGCTGATGTGTCTGTTTTACCAAGAGCCTTACCTGACTCTCATGAGGCCAAAGGTTGAAAGAGAAGCCGAGGTTCCTGCTAAGTCATCGCTGACCAGGAGCGGGGGAGGGGGCCTGGAATTCTGCCAGGAGTGCTGGATGCGGCGTTTGTGTTAGAAGGCTCCCTTGCTTCTGATCATTTCAGTGACCCATCTTCCATCTCTCCACAGGTATTAAAGACTACTCCAACTGGCCAACCATCCCGCAAGTGTACCTCAACGGCGAGTTTGTGGGGGGCTGTGACATCCTTCTGCAGATGCATCAGAATGGGGACCTAGTGGAAGAACTGAAAAAGCTGGGTATCCGCTCTGCCCTGGTAGATGAGAAGGACCAAGACTCCAAGTGAGGGCCCCGGGCCCTCGCCGAGCAGAGCGCCCTCTCCATCCTCGGGGCCAGAAAAGCCTTACTGCGTGGTGGTGCCCTGTTGCTGTGATGCTTGCGCTGGGCCTCCTGGCAGCAAGCGGGCAGGTGCTTTTACTTTAGTCTCTGGCTCAGAATTCCCTCTGGTGAACGTACAACCACTGCACTGTAAATCAATGTCGCGATCCTGTATTGCTATAACCGTGATCTGTTCTTACGTTGTCTTTATTCTCTGCCGGCCGGCTTTGGGAGTCACTTCTGATTCTTGTTTGGGTTGTAGAGATGGTAAAGCCCCCTGATGTTTTTGTAACTTCCTGTAAAAGGGAAATGATGGACAGAGGAGAAAATGTGGTGGCTAGAGTTGTTTTGTAAAATTAAATTGCCAACACAGACGTGTGTGTGAGTCATTAAATCCAGCAAGAACAGCTCCATAGGACGTGGAGAACTAGCTGCTTTTCTTTGTGTTTTCTTCCATCCTTCCCCCAGCTCTCTGCCACCCTCTGCTTCTCACGCTGCCCCTCTCTCCTCCCTGTCCCTCCCTCTGTCTTTCAGTGCAGCCCAGGCCGGCATTGGCTCATCAAGTAGCCAAAGGTGAGCTAGATCCTCTTGCCTCCCTCAACCTTGCAGTGCTGAGATGTTGGCTATCTGCCACCATAGCTCATCTGCCACCATAGCGCTGAGATCAGGCTCCAGGGCATTGGTCACACCAGGCAAGCACTTTATCAGCTGAGGTACAGCGCCAGGGCCTGCCTGTGTCCTCTGATTTTGAGAAATTAACAGTACTCCCATTCACCATTTGGCTGCTCTGAAGTTCCTTTCGGCTACTAGGGAGCGCCTGTACAGTGTGTCCTTGAGCCAGGTGGCGAGGCTGTGCAGGAGGGATGTCACCTTGAAATGGGAGAAGCCATGAGCTGGCCTCTGACGCGTTTTTCTTTCTCATGAACTGGGTTCTCAGAGGAAATCACTGGAACTACGTCTGTCTTCCAGTTCAGTGTCTTGGTGGGACTTCCCCAGGGCTCATCAATCCAGAGACTGGTGTGGAGGATCCGATTTCCACCATCACCTGTGGGACACTTCTCTTCCAGTGTGTCTGCCTGTGCAGGAAGCCACATTCAGTCTCCCAACGCCTAGAAGTCATAGAGGCGGGAGAGAGGCTGCCTTTTTCCATGAATAGGGCACAGAGAATGAGTAGCGGCCTTCCTGAGGTAGGGTGGAAGGCTGCGTGGGCTTCCCTGTACACAGGGTATGCTGGGCTCCCAGGATTTGGGGTTCCTCAAGAAGGGGAGGAGAGCCACAGCCTAAGCATGCCGCCTTCCTCATTTCACTAGGGACCCAGTCAGAGGATGACAGCCCTCACCAGTGACTAGTGTCAAGGCTGAAAGAAGAAAAGGCACACGAGTCTGAAGGTTTTTACCTCATTAATTGAGCATTCACCTCTTTTGAGCAGGCAGCTGGGCCTGCATGGGTCCCTCACAGACCTTGGAAGCCTTTTGTTCAGGTAAGGAAGGAGCCCCGGAAGGAAGGCTGTGCCCAGCGGCCTGTCTGGGCTGGCAGCTCTGTCCTCTGGGAATAATAAATACCATTAGCAAATGGCTTTCCTACCTGAGCATGAGTGCCAGGCTGTGGGTCACACATCAGTCGGCGGTTGTCCCTTGCCATCACACAAGCTGTGGAGTGACTTGCTTTTCCATTCTGGCTGCTTTTGGCTTTTCCCAGATCTGCCTGTATTCCTTAAGGCTCATTTTGAAAAAAACTGAAATGATTAAAAAAAAAAAAATTAGCAAAACAGCACTGTAAGTATTCTCGCTGGAGTGTAAGCTGGACCAGGATAGGCTGCAGGCCCACTCAGAGCCTGTGAATCAGTGAGATCCTATCAGAGCCACAGAGAACGGGGCCTTTGAAGCCCCGGAAGAAGTGTGATGTTCTTCCCAGAGGTTAACTAGGAATGCTTTCTATGTGCCCTGCACGCAGTAACCAGGTAGGAAGTTGAGGATGTTATCTCATGCGAGTCTGAGGAATACCTCAGTGGTCTGCATTAGAGTTCACTCTAAGGATTAAACAGTGACACGCAAGTTCCTTTGTACAAACAGCATCGGACCAGCCCTCTAGGGACAGTAGATGACGTCGCAGATGCCCAATCCCGTGGAAGTAGAGATAAAGACAGCCGGGAACCATCAGACTTGGGTGCAGGGCCACTGAGCCCAGGTCTTCTGTAAGAGTAGAACTTGTGTTTGACTGTGGAACCCTCTCTCCAGCCCAAGAAAGACATTTTAATTGCAGGTGGTTTTAGCGCTGTAGCCTGGTAGCCACATGACTGTCATTCAGCTTAATTTGAACTATAAGGTTTTGTAATTGTTTTAGGATACAAGGTAACTTTTCGTTTGTTTATTTTGTGACTCCCAACCCTTGGCCTCCTGCATAATAAACCCACAATTCAACACCAAGCCACACCCCCAGCTTCATTAGCCCTGTTGAGTTCACTTTCCGGGAGGAGTCTGAGACAGCTGTCCAGAGAGGTCTAGCTTCCCTTGCTGGGTAGTATATTGCCATAGCAGGGTGAACCAGGTAGATCAGAATTGGGAGAAATCAAATCCTGTAATGGCCCGAATGAGAGATGTCCCCCACAGGCTCCTGGGTTTGAACACTTAGTCCCCAGCTGGTGGCCAGTTTAACACGTTTATGGAACCTTTAGGAGGAGCCATTTTTCCAGCCCAAGGCTCAGGACCCAGTGATGCTGCTCACTGCACACTAAGAAAGCCACTCTCCACACAGGAAGTCAGTCACTGGGGGAGGGCCTTGAGGCCTTATAGCCCACCTACTTCCTGATTCCTGGGCTTCCTGAGTGTGGTTGTAATGTGATCCTGCCCCAGTGTCCCTCAGTGATGGAGTGTGACCCGGAAGTTGTTAGGTGACGTTAGCCCTTTCCTCCCCAGCTTGCTTTTGGTCATGGTGTTTGTCACAGTAAACTGAGGCAGAAGACACTTCACAGGTAGGTTCGATAATGGTTAGGTTCGATACGAGGCCAAAGAGTTTTTTAAAATCACTTCCCTTTCATGTTACAGAAGAAAATCTCCAATGAGCTGAAATGCAGGGCTTCTGATGTATGGACTTACACCAGAAGAGCAGTTTAACCAGAGGCTATCCCATTTTTATCAGTAGCAAGGACTGTGGTACGGAGGTCCACAGCACCCTAACACTTCCCCCATGGGTACATGCGCCAGGAAAAGGCAGTGGAAATTCCCAGTGCTTTAGGCTCGGCAGCCAAAGATGAGCAACCTTCCTGGGAAGTCACCAGAGCCATGGTGGGTTCCCTTCCTGCGCTGCATGGCAGCTGGTTGGGGCTCAGCTTTCCGTTCGGGGACACATACTTTGAACCTGGGAGAGCCAGTGCTCAGAGCCTTCACAGGTAAGCTGGGAAGTCTCCCATTTCTCACCACCTTGTGCATCACTCTAAGGCAAACCTGTCAATGATGCTGTTAGCTTTCTCTGACTGACAGACACCCGACCTAGAGAAGAAGGGTCATCCATAAATACATCTCACAGCAATGTGTGGTGGGGCAGTGCCTCTCAGCACAGGCAGAAAGAGACCACAGGCGATGGTTTTTCAAGAGTTCCCACCAGGCCTGCACCTTTCAGTGGCCCCACTATCTTTCTAAGGTGCATCTCTGGGGAGAAAATCTTAACCACAGAGACCTTAGAGTTATTGTAAGACCCAAGCTGGAGCCTCTAGAGCAAAGCTCTGGGCATTAGGTGAGGGTAAGGGATGCTGTTCTGCCCACCTGCGTCCAAAACATTTGTGTGTGGGACGCCCTTACCCTCTTCCCCAGACCCTGTGAATGTGCTACCTGCGACCTAGAAGATGTGCTTTGACCTTTGACCTTGATAACAGATGCTCCTGGGTTCCCTGGGTAGGTCTTGGCCAAGTGTCTTAGCAGGGGGAGCAGGGAGGCCAGAGAGTGGAGATGTAACCAGGGTTGTCCTTGATGGACAGAGGGGGTTAAACGCTGTGAATCGTGGATTGCAGTCAGCCTCTAGAGGCAAGAAGCAAGCCTGGGTGTCTACTCTGCAGCCCATGTAAAGAGGACAGATCCTGATTTTAGTGTAGTGAAATGGATGCTGGACTTTAGACCTCTAACTGTAGGATAGAAATCAGTGTTTGAAGCCATTAAGTCTGTTGGGGCAGCCGTAAGAAACTAGTATCTGGCTGCCTGGTTTTGTTTTGTTTTGTTTTGTTTTGTTTTGTTTTGTTTTGTTTTGTTTTGTTTTGTTTATAAAGGACACCATGTGGTACAGCAACTGGATAAGAGGACAGACATGACCTCACAAAAGAGTAGCGGATATGAGGCAGTATCTCCCTTATAGCAGATGACCTCACAGAGGGCCCGTGAGACCAGGCCACATGTCTGAGGTCACTGCCCAGCGATGGCACGGCTGGAGTGTGAACCTTGTTCTCTTCTCTAGCTGCCCGGGTACGTGAGTGCACCCTGGCTGGCCTGGGTATGGCACAGCTCTGGCGAGGGGGTCTGAGAGCGAGTTCCCCATGGCCTTAGAGGAGTAACTCTGGCCTCAGAGTCATTTTTCATTTCTTTAGCAAGAGCCAGGGAGGACAGGCCTTTGGAATTTGTCCCCTGGTCAAGCGTGGCCAAGGACTTCAGAAGGTAGAAGGTCCCAGTGTGGAAGGCAGTGTGTAGGGCTGGAGGGGATGGACAGACAGACAGTGAGCACATGTGATACTCACTGAAAGGGAGAAAGGGACCAAGGCTGGGTTTGCCTGGTGGCGTAGCATGGCATAGCTCTGGTGAGGGGGTCTCCTGTGACATTCCAGGAAAGGGTCGTGTAAGGCCTGCCCGCTGCAAAGTTTCCCAGGGTGACCAGCCTCACTGTGTCTATTTCTGCCTCCCTTAGAGACACCTGTTGTCTTGAGTGCTAAGCTCTCACGTCCTGTCTCTATTCCTCCCCAGCCCCCACCTCCACGCCCTCCCCACCCCCACCCCAGCTTTCTGCCTGTTACAGCTCCCCTCCCCCACTCCTGGCAACACAGCCAAATAAGACATACACTTTCATAGTCCCGCTGCCTTGAAGTTTAAACCTGCTATTTTTTATTTCATTGAACCGAGGCGAGCATATAATTAAGATGACTGAAGTTCTCAGTCTCCTGCCCCTGACCTTTCCGCCCAGAGCCCACCAGTTTCTGTCGCTGGAGTTGTTTCTTCTGCCTCTGTCGCTCTCAGCGCTCCTGGCACTGTTTTCCAGTCCTACCTGAATTCATTCGTTTATTTTTTTTACAACTTAGTGAATAAAAAATGTAAGTGTTTTATTTCATTGCTCGGCTATCCGACTTCTGACCCTCACTCGATTATAACAACAGTGCCTGCGTTACGTGTTCTCTTCTTCTACCATGTAAGTTCCAGGGATTGGACTCGGGTCGTCAGACCTGGCAGCAGGTGCTGTAATGGCCAACGTTAACCTGTCAGCCTCCCTTGGCCCACGGACAGAGAACTTCCTGGACTGCTGGAGGCCGTGGTTTATGGGAGATGGCAGACCCCAGGTTTTCCCCTTAAACAAACACAATCCTCTTTATTCCTTTCTCCGCTGGAGCATGGTCCTAAGCGCTTCATGAAGAACAGGCATGGGAATGGCACTCTTTTGTGACCAGCTCTTCTGAAAAGGTTTTGTCATATCTGTGTGTTATGGAAAAGCTTGGCTGTGCCCAGAGACGCTTACCCTCCAAGTCTGGTGGCAAGGCCTCACTCTCATGAGCATCTACAGCTCTGTTGGGAAGTACAGTGAAGGGCTTTCTTAGGAGCCATTTGTCCCCTCCCCTCCTTTCTCCTCCCCACTCTCTTCTGCCGGCTTTCTGTCTGCAGAGCCAGATCTACAGACTCCATTTGTCGCTTCTTGGGAAATCCCACCTTTGACCCGTTAGTCAGAGGTTGGATCGCAAACCAATCCTGATTTTATCTTTTTCTCTTCCTTTTTTTCAGACCTTGGATGTTGTTCTCTTTTAGGAAGCCCCCCTCCCATTTCATTCCTTCTGTCCCTCAAATGTCTGCTGTGTGTCTCTTGGTTCATGGTCCTGCAGCCTCAGGGGAAACTGTAAACGTAGCTTTTATTCACCAGATAGGCTCACCTTTCCTAGTTCTTTCTGAACTCTGCCTGGCTGGTTCAACTCAGCTGTTCTGGCCCAAACTCCTCTCCAAGCTGACTGATTCAAATTGGCCTCTCTCAGCTTCTGGCTGAATTGCTCTGCTTAGCCTCAAATTAACTGGCAATCTGTTCTAATCTTCTGACTCCTTCCCGTTCTCTGGCTCCTGTATTCACTTACAACCTGTCTCCGTAAAACTGTCCTAGTAAAACTGCCTCCTCTCTCTGGGACTCTCTTAGTTACCTCTCCTCTCTGCTCTCTTAAATAGCGTCTCTTTCCTGTCCTGAAACATATCTCTGACACGCTCTGTCAGATTTCTCTCTGGTTCATCACTTTGTCTGCCCCTCAATTAGATTCCACTATCAAATCTGTCTCCTTCCTTCTATAAACTAACCTTACTTTCATTGTTTGGGATTAAAGGTGTGTATTAAGGAAGTGTCTGTATTCCAGCCGTACCATACTGTAATCCAGAATGTGTCTGCATTCCAGCTGGATCATAAAGACCTAGAAGGTCTTTGGATGTGATCCCTTGCCAGAGCAGCCATGTAGAGGATTAAAATTCCTCTACAGGGAACACCATAATCACTTGCCCTGAGCTGCTGAGCACAGGACCAGGGTGTCCCATACTCTCTTGGTACTTAGCTTCTGCTTCAGGCCCTGTGATGCTCCTGGGAGCTAGGAAGGCTATTGGAGGTGTGTTCAGTTATGTTTAAGGATGAAGGAAGCAAGGAAGGCTAGTCACCCCTGGCTGGATGCACACAGGTGGCGTTGTGGGCCTCCTTGAATGCTTTTGATGGGCATGTGTTCTTTTGGGGATCCTGTACCGAGAAAGTTTCCGCAGTAAGGGCTCTAGAGAGGAATGGGTGGCCACAGGGCTAACACTTGCACCCTCCCAGGGTCTTGCGCGCACCGGACTGGCCAGCAGTAACGACGCTGCAACAGGATCCTTCTGTACATGTTTATTGGGAGAGCTTGATTGCAGAGGCGAAGAGACCCCAAGCCCAGAACTGGTGCTGCTTATATAGGCCTAGGAGAGGCGTGTCTCACACCCGGATTGGTTATGCACTAAGCCTCATTTGCATGTTCCTCATCTGATTGGCTTCTCTCTCTCTCTCTCTCTCTCTCTCTCTCTCTCTCTCTCTCTGTACCTCACAGAGCCTCATTATCATACCTCATTTGCATGTCTCACATCTGATTGGTTATACTCCCAAAGCCTCATTATCATGCCCGGGCCAGGCAGTGTCTTTGCAAAAAACTTTACTGCATATGTACACATTGGTTGTTTGTCCAAACTTATGCGTGGTGGCCAGCAGTAGTCAGTGCCACTCTGCAACGGCACATGTGGCTTCCCACACCAGGGGAGCAGCGCAAGGATGTGCATCTTTAGGACCTACAGGGAGGAGACACTGGGGGTGGCTGCCTGAGGAAATGACCGCTTCCAGGTACGGTTCATCAGTAGGGTTTCATTATAGATATGAGGGAGAGTACAGCCAGGGGCATCTGGAGGAGTCCAGAGCAGAGAGGGAAAGGGGACTGACCATGCCTAGCAGGTTGAACTTGGGCATGAGAGGAGAGAGAGAGAATGATAGAGGAGGAGAAGGAGACCACCAAGGACAGGACCCCAAAATAGGGTTATAAGGAGAAATGGGGGGTGGGTTCCTGAGCTGGAGAAGTTGAGCTCAAACTGGAGAAGAGGCAAGACAAGTTGGGTACCCATGATCCTGAGGGAGCCTGCTGGCCAGCACGCACATTGCTGTTCTAATGGGCATCCCAGAGAGCCATTTGTCCCTTCTGCCCCAGATAAGGGAGTGGGCACCTTTGTTAGAAGGGGTTTCATAAGCTCCCGAGGAATGCCGGCTTTTGTCCAACTGCGGGAGTTTGGGGAGTGGAGTTTCCTTTGTCCTCTCATCCGGATGTCTCTCTGCCTACCGTGAGTTAGCAGCCTGATGCCTGCCTGTGAAGCAATCTCCCACTGACTTCAGGAAGCGATGGTATGAGCCAGGCACCGGGCGTGGACAGTCAGGGTCCAGCGGGGCTTGGAGCGCTCCCAGCCTGCGCACATCAGTGAAGGAGGCACAGTCATGGTCTCCTCCCAGAGCTGATCTCGTGCCAGAGCACCTGATCAGAGGGCACTTATGGCTGAAGGCCTGAATCTGGTCTATCAGTGTGGTCTCAGGGCGGCAATAGCCAGCAGCTGAGCTCAGAGACCCGACTCCATTAAGAGTCGTGGGTGCGCCCCAGTGTGTGGGTGCTCAACTTGTGCATGTAGCAGCTCAGACCTGGGGTCTGCTCTTAGCCCTCCTTCCTGCATACTGACACTCATCTGACTCTCTTTACTCGGAGAAGTCTTACTTACTACCCTGGCTGGAGAGTCAGCCCCTACTGCTCTTGCAGAACTCCAGTGTTAACTTTTGTGGCTTGATTCCGTCATGACGTGCACCCATACCTAAGCCAAGCTCGCCTATGTGAACCCTGGTGCGTGTGTTTGAACACAGGCATGCACAGTCAGTCTACGGGCACGCATGCATTTGGGTATCATCTAAAACATTTACAATGATGTGGGTGTTTCACCTGGCTTTCTGAGCAGGCTTTCTGGAGTCATGTTGCATCTTGTTAGGTAGAGTAAGTGTTCTTCTGGGCCCAGCAGAGACAAAGGCTAGGGAAAGGGGGGCCTGGACAAAGAACAAAAGCCAGTTCAGGCACTTCCCTTGTAAGGCAGTTATGGGGACATAGAACTGAGACGCAAAGTGTTGATCAATATCGGATTTCTGACGGGGTTGAAGACTGGTAGTCTCGTAGCCAGCCTAAGCTGTTTATTGTTGAGAAAAATGATACAGAACTGAGAGGATGGTTTTCAAACGGCATACAATCTAAAGCCAGGACATTAGCCAGGCGCAGAACTATAGTCTTTTAAGTTAGGATAGAGGACAGCGTTCAATTTTATCGACAAAAATGTTGGGCTGGGTGTTAGGTCTTAATACCATATAATATACAAGATGGTAATAGTTGTGTTCAATTTATATTTTGAGAGAAAGTTTTTTTTTTTTAATTAAACAGAAAGGGTGAAATGTTGCAGGATTTTCTCTGTCCAATCACATTAGGGCAGTGGCAGGCCTGTGATTGGACAGGAAAAGGGAGGCGGAGCTAGGAGTTGGGGAGACAGGTGGTGGAGGGGAAGAAAGAGAACAGAGGCGGATGTGGTGTTATCTAAAGGTTACAATAATTGGGTTAAAGCTTTATCATTATCAATTGGCTCTGAAATTACTGTATTGGCGTCTTGTAAAATGTGATATTATTAATACATAAATCTAATTGGTTAACTGTAAGCTTAATTCTACTGGATAATTAGGTGTCGAGATGGCTAAGCAGGGGTGCCTGGGGGCAGTGCGCCGAAGCAAGAGGAACACGGGGCCCCTGTCCTAGAAATGGCTGGGCGGGAGCCCTGTGACCTCGCGGAGTCAGAGAGTTGGACGGGCGAGAGATGGAGCAAGTGAGATCATCTGGCCTGGGGGCTAGCTCCAGAGAGTTGGTGGCAGCGGCAGGAGCGAGGGAGAGTTGGCTGGTTCTTTATTTATTTATTTTTTATTTTTTTATTTTTTTGGTTTTTCGAGACAGGGTTTCTCTGTGTAGCCCTGGCTGTCCTGGAACTCACTTTGTAGACCAGTCTGGCCTCGAACTCAGAAATCCGCCTGCCTCTGCCTCCCAAGTGCTGGGATTAAAGGCGGGCGCCACCACGCCCGGCTCGGCTGGTTCTTTTTAAAAATATTTCCGGCAACAATCGGCTTACTTTTTGGGGAAGGATTAAGGCAGAGAACGTCAGTATTGTGCCAACTTGCCTCATGGTGCTTGGGAACTTAGCTCCTGTCTTACATAATCCCTGGGTCCCTCAGGTCAGGTAACCGAGCTTTCTTTGGTGACAGAAAACATTGGTGTGAATGACTCCATGTGGCTTCTTCATGGTTTGGAAGCCCAGGGAGGGAGCCCAGGCCAAGCCGGCAGCCTTCTGCAGTAGTTCTTGTTTAACAAAATAAGTGTGTGTGTGTGTGTGTGTGTGTGTGTGTGTGTGTAATGGCACAGCTAGGCCTTCACTGCACAGAACTTACAGAAGAGCAGTAAACATGTCTGTCTTGTCTCATTAGGAATCGATATACATATTTTAAGTAATTAAAAATTGTTTCTAGGCAGTAGTGGCACACCTTTAATCCCAGCTTTGGGAGGCAGAGGCAGGCAGATCTGAGTTGGAGGCCAGCCAGGTCTACTTAGGGAGTTCCAGGATAGCTAGGGCTACACAGAGAAATCCCATCTCAGGGGGAAAAAAGAAAACCCTAAAAGAAAAAGAAAATTTAAAAAGTTTAATTCTAGGTGGATTAATACTTACATAGTTTTAATTTGATCCACCAAAATAGAAGATCAATGGAATATTTCAAGGGTGTCTGAGATGCTTGGGTCTGGTGTCACGGGGTGTCATACCATAGAATACCAGAAGATGGCGCCATTGGTTCCAAAATGAGCCCTCGTCTGCTCAGGTGGCTCCCACCTGGCTCTCTTTCTGCAGTTGGTATATTAAGACACATTTCTTAGAACACTTTATGTGAAAAGCAAATCAGGCCACTTTTCATTTTCCCCTGAAGCACATCTGTGTTTCCTCTCATGGAAGCAGATCTTGCTCTGAGACGATTGGGGAGCAGGGAGTGGGTTTTGATATCAGTTTCATCAGAAATGCATGGTATGTCTCAGGCATTGTAACAGACCAGTGTCTGGTTTTCTCTCCGGGCTGAGAGTTGTTCTGGGGACAGGGGAGGAAGGTTGTGGATGGAAAACTGGCTGCTGCTTAATGTGAATAAGTTACTCAAGTTCTCTGGGCCTCAGTTTCCTGACCTGTACAATGAAAGATGGTTGATAGCTCCTGTTAAAGACTGCTCCAGAGACAAAGGCAATAAAGAGCATCTGCTTTTCTTACAGCAACAGCAAGCACCGAGGTTTATAGAGAAGAGTAGAGGGCGAAGAGAGGAGCCTGGGTACTGGGCAGAGCCAGCTTCTATTAGGTAAGGTAGGATAGCTGGAATTCACAGTGTTCTTCCCCAGGGGTTACAATACATGTGGCCACAGAGGTTAGGTATGGAGACATAGTAAGGGTCTCCCTAAAAAGGGAAGTAGACTAGGTAGTTATGGGTGGACAGGGACACACACACACACACACAGGGACACACACCTACACACATGGATACACACACAGTGACACACACAGATATAGACACACACAGACATGCACAGGGACACACACACACATGGACTCACACACAGGGACACATACACACTTGGATAGACACACACACATGGACACACACACACAGGGAGACACACAGATACAGGCACACAGACATGCACAGGGACACACATGCACACACATAGAGACACACACACACACACACACACACATACACATAGGGACACAGACTCAGCAGGAATGGAAGGGTCAGTGGAGCAGGGAGGGAGGGGGAGGGGGGAGAAAGGAAGTGAATACAAGTAGGGCTGCTAATATTTAAGACCATATGAGGGGTTGTGGGAAAACCTGATATAGTAGGCGTTTCTTAAATATATATACACATATGGGAGAAACCTAGATTGGAGTCATCAAATAATGGGGGAGACAAAGCCCCAACTAGACACCAAAGGAAACCTCTAGTGGGTTACATCTAATTGAGTTGTTGGCCAAAGCGGTCCCATGGAAACCCCAAATAACCCAAACTGTCAACAAGACTATTGGTTTCTCTCCACACGATGATGGTTACGGCCCTACTGCTGAAGACAACACCCACAGAAACCTATCGCTTTCACCCCTACTGATGAGTGTTTATGGTTCTGGAAACTACTCTGCACACTGTCAGAGGAGAAAGATAAAGAGCAGCCCAGCTACAAACAAACCCTGCAACCTACCATGGTGACCAGCCTACAAGAGACGCATTCTGGTGCATTCATGGTACAAACCATCCTCTATCTGACTGGCATCCAGGCTCAGTCCATGAGCCGACGGGACCCATGCTCAACACTGTCTGTGTGGCCACGAACCTGAGCCTGGTAAGCCGTGGACCAGTGTTCTGCTAAAGGAGTGTAGCAATAAAAATGACTTCTAATAACGTCCCTTGGTCCTCATAGATCAGTGTCTTGCTCAGCCAAGATCAGAAAAGTTTTCTCCTGCAGCATATGGGAACATAGAGACCCACAACTGGACAATGTGCAGGGAGTGGAGACCTGGGAACACTCAATCCTAAATGGGGTGTTTCTATCAAATCGCTCCCCTCAGGGCTCGGGGAACCCTATGGATGAGGAGGTGGAAAGATGGTCAGGGCCAGAGAGGCTAGAGACCACCAGGAAACAGTGTCTTCCAGATACGACGGGACACACATGCATGCACTCACGCATGCACACAGGATCACACAAGCTGAGGCAGCATGCACAGCTGAGAGGAAGTAGACACAAGTCCCATCCCTAACCTGGATGCTGTCTCCAATTAATAACTTCTCTCAAAGGGAAAATTAGTTTTCTCCAAGGGAGTCTCACTGGGTATACAAACTGCTCCTCAGGGCTGTCCCAGCCCGGCAGTCGATGGCCAACAGAAAGCTAACTCAGAAGTATTTGGGAGGTTTTCTTTGTCTCACAATGCTTTCTCTGGCCCATTTGTTTGTCCGTTTGTTTGTTTGTTGTTGTTTTTAGCCTTACAGATCTTTTATTTATATATTATGGTTTCTGATTTTTGTTTGTACAGAGTTTCTGCGTGAGTCTCAGTGTCTGTACGCGTTCCGTGTGCTTTTTCCTTGGTTCCTTTTTTTTTCTTTTTCCCTATTCTGGCTTGTTTCTCCGTTTTTGTTTTTTTGTTTTTTGTTTGTTTGTTTGTTTGTTTTTGGTTTTTTCGCTCCGTTTGTTTTTATCTTAGTTATTATTATTATTATTATTATTATTTTTTTTTTTAGATGTCTAATATTCTAATGAAAGAGAAAGAGCATGTGGATTTGGGGGTGGGTGGGTGCATGAGTGGAGATGTAAGGGGGTCTGGGAGGCGTTGAGGAAGAAGAAACTGTAGTCAGAATATAATACAGGAAAAAAATTTTCAATGTTAAAAAAAGGTATTCTGCCTGAGGGCTACAAGCAAGTTATCCAAGACTGTGGCCCCAGATGTTTAGAAATCTCCTAAGAACCTGCTAGTCCACCCGTGTCATATCCAGGACAGTCTGTTCCTACATAGTCACCCCCGCCCCGCCTCCCGGGGAGGGGTTTCCAGGGTGCCACTGGTTCTGCAGTGCTGCTGAGATCTTCCATCCAAGGGTTCCTTCCCCCCCCCCGCCCCCTCCCGAGACAGGGTTTCTCTGTGTAGCCCTGGCTGTCCTAGAACTCACTCTGTAGACCAGGCTGGCCTCGAACTCTGAAATCCGTCTGCCTCTGCCTCCGGAGTGCTGGGATTAAAGGCGTGTGCCACCATGTCCGGCGGGTCCGTTCTTCCAAGACTCATCTTAAAGAATAGGTGTGAAGAAGATTTGGAAAATGTGGTTTCAATGAAAATGCCTGCCCCCCTACCCCGTAGATTCAGAGAGTGGCGCGATTAGGAGGTGTGGCCTTCTTGGAGGAAGTGCGTCACTGGGGGCGGGCTTTGGGGTTGCGAATGCTCAAGTATGGACCTCTTTCTGCCACCTGCTGATCTGGATGGCTACCTCTCCAGAGCCATGTCTGCCAAAGTGCCACCGTGCTTCCCACCGTCATGGTAATGGGCTAAGCCTCTGAAAACCGTAAGCCAGCCGCAATAAAATGTTGTCCTTCATAGGAGTTGCTGTGGTCACGGTGTCTCTTCCCATGATAGAACATTTACTAAGCGAGAAGCGGGATATATGTGTGTGTTGAACATCTCCTGTAGGCTTATTGTCCAAAGACAGTGCTGAGTCTAGGAGCTGGTTGAAACCAGTCCTGTGGTTTCAGATTTAGGCACAGAGCTGAAAAGGGGATGGTCACTGGGGATATTGAAGAGCTGAATTGACAGTTTATATTATTAGAAATGTGGTTAGCATCAGTCTCCTTCGGAGCTACTGTGAACATTAAATGAGATAGTACAATTTAAAATCCCAACACCATATCTCTTCTCTCTCGCTTATGCCCCCCCCCCTTTCTCTCCCATCTCTCTACTGGAGATTGAATGGAGGTCTTGCATATAGCTACACAAGAACTCCACAGGACTATAAATATAGCTCAGTCATTTATTGATTGATTGATTGATTGATTGATTGATTGAGACAGGGTCCCATTAAGTTGCTCAAGCTGACCTTGAACTCACTCTATAGTTCAACCAGGCCTTGAACTGGTGGCCCTTGCCTCTGCACCACCAGCCGCACGCAGCTTCTTTGCTTTTTCCAGTCTCCTCTTGTGTTATTTTTCCAGCTTCCTCGTGGAGTTTAGAATCATTTTGTCAACAGATTCCCTTTTTAACTTCTGCTAGCCTACACACATTCGAGGCATTGAAAAATAGCTGCAATTTCAGCCTGTCCCCAGCCCTGCAAAACACTGGCTCCATTCGCCAGGAGACACTACCCTTTGCACACACTGAGGTCCCAGGGATGAGACCGCTCTTCTCTGCTGGCTCAGGCCCGGGAGGGATGGATCTCCACTGTGAGCACTTCTCACCCCTCCCCCTGGTGCCCAGGGTTTCTGTGTCCCCTGTGGAACACAGCCTGTGAGATGCTAGCAGCCAGAAGGATGCCCTTACTAATCTCATAACGTGTCAATCAGGACAGTAGCAGCCCCACCATGATGGTGCTGATGTTTGGTCAAGAGCGGGCCAGCCATTTTCTATACTTTCACCGAAGGGATCAATACAGGGCAAGGTCTGTGAAGGGGAACTTTATCCTTCCTAGGAGCTGCCTGGCTGGCTCCCAACAGGGAAGAGCAGCGGGAGAGGGTTGTACTGAGAGGCTAGAACAGTATACCAATCAGACCAAGTTCACGAAGCTCCTGGTGTGGGGACTTGGCCTGGAGGCCATGGCTTGCTGTCCCTGGGGTGTGGGATGTGTGAAGGCACGCTCTGACAGTAGTCACCTTCATAGTGTTGAGAGTATGGATTAGTGGCTTTATGGCTAAGCCTCACCCCCCTCCCTCTCATCCATACAGAGATTTTAGCTGTACGCAGGACATTTAGTAATAAAGACTACATCTCCCAGATGTCTCAGCTCCCTTGAGGCACCTGGGGCTGTGCACCTTAGTCCTGTCTAGTGGGGTGTAGACAGATATGTATCCTGGACTGGCCTTAAATTGGCAGTCTCAAGAAGACTTTCTCTCCCACCAGCTGAGATTACAAACCACTGTTCTTGGTACCTCTTCTCCTTTCCCGCCACTCTACCTCCCTCTTTTCTTCCTCGGTGTTTCTTTCTTTTAGATATCTTTAATCTGTCTTCATCCTTTTAATAAAGATTTAGTTGTGTGTGCACATGTGTGCATGTACATGTATGTGCGCCCATGTGTGCACGTGTGCGTGTGTGTGTGTGTGTGTGTGTGCGCGCGCGCGCATGCGCGCGCGCCTCCTCAGGTGCCTACTCCTATGCACATAATGCAGAGGCCAGTAGGCCACTTTCCACCTGTTCCTTTGAGACAAAGTTCCTCCCTGAGTCTGGGGCTTTCAATTTCTCTCCTAAGAAGGATGTAAGCAAGCTGCAGCAAGTGACCTTCCTGTCTTTGACCTCTTTGGAACTGAGGTTACAGCCAGGGCACTTGGCTTGTGACACTAGAGTTTCTGCCACCCACAGGGGAGCCCAGGTTAGCGAAGGCATGTTTTGTGTTCAGGTTCCAGCAGAATTCAGAGGGTGCTTGCAGTGTGTATACGAAGGCCAGAGGGTGAGCTTTCTGAGAGACAAGGTGTTTTCAAATTGAGAAATGGCCTCTTGGCAGAGCTCAAATGGATGGAGGTGCCAGTTGTTAGGTTTCAAGGGCTCCAGCTGTCCATATATCCAGAAATGAGATCAAACTGGGCTATAAGTGGGTTTCTAGCACATAAATAAAAGCCGGCATTCCTCAGGAATGTCTGCAGAAAGGAGTCACTTCCCTTATGTCTGGCAGAAGGGACATTTCAATTCCGGGGATGGCCTCCAGGCTCACTCAGCCCTTACATGTGTGTGCCAGTTAGACATTTCCAAGACCCCCAGCATTCTGACCCTCACACCCCAGCTTCCTGCTCTCTTCATACCCTCTGCCCGCTCCCCTGGCTACACGCTGGTCTCACGGTTCCCTCTACCTCTTGCTATTCTCCCCCTCTGACGGCAAGCCCTGGCCACCTCCTGCATGCTTTCTTTTCTCCCTGCTCTGGACTCTTCCCACTGCCTCTGGATGCTTTCTCTGTTTTACCTACAACAAAAATCTTTCACTCAACCACACCATGGAGCAGTCTTGTAGGCAGTTTCTTTACTGTGCCCCCTGGTTTACACAGGTAAAACACGGTTGTCAGGCAAGATGAAGTCCCGGGGCTGTAAGACCCTTTTGGAGGACTGAGAAGTTTCTTTGTAGACCTTCCCAGTTAGCCAAGACAGTCTTTCTCATCTCCCTTCTTATCCTCTTCCTCCGCCCTCCCCACATCCTCTCTTCTTTTCTGTTCTTGACAGTGTTTTATGTAGCCCAGGCTAGCCTCAAACATTCTGCACAGCCAAGGAGACCTTAAACTTCAGGTCCTCCTTCCTCTGCCTCCCAAGTGCTGGGGTGGCAGGCATAATCCTCTATGCCCATTTTGTGCAATGCCAGCGATTTAACGCAGGTCCTTGTGAATTCTAGGCAAGTGCTCCACCAGTGGAGCTCTCTCCCAGCCCTTGGATAAGAGGACATTTTTTTATTTGTTTATTTTTGGTTTTTCAAGACAGGGTTTCTCTGTGTAGCCCTGGCAGTCCTGGAACTCTGTAGACCAGGCTGGCCTCGAACTCAGAAACCCACCTGCCTCTGCCTGCTGAGTGCTAGGATTAAAGGCGTGCGCCACCACTACCCAGCAGGTGAGAGGACTTTTAAGGATATTAGGGGCTGTTTTTTATGTGACTTTTGATGGACAATAAGGTCTTTGACAATTAGAAATGCCAGCATATAATTGATGACAGGAAACCTATAGAAATTATAAAGGAAATGAGCCAGCTTAAAATGAAATGGCAGAAATATTTCAAACGCCAGGAGGCCTTCGGACCCGAATGTAGACTAGGTAGAGCAGACTGTCAAGGCTCCTTGACTGCACACCCGGGCCATTGCTTATGGCTGCTGCTTTCCCTTGGCAGATGTAAAGCAATGTTTTTCACCCTACACAGGGCTCCGAGAGACCAAGGCTTGATTCCACCCCAGCCCAGCTCAGTGAACCAGAGAGTTTATTGGGGTTATTAATGTGGGTATGGATAGGCTCAGAACCCATGGAGAAGGTCTCACCGTGGCTGCACCACCAGAGCACTGATCAGGTTGATTTCTACTTCATATGTACTCTAACACACATACATGCACACATACCCACACACATACATGCACATACACACTCATACACACCACACACTCTCATACACATACACGTATTCACAAACATACATGCACAGACTCACACACATGCACACACACACACATGTACACACACATATGCAAGTATTTACATGCACACACACACACACATTCCGACCCAGGCCAGATGAAGCTGGAAGGTGATGGTGGGCGGAGTGTCAGAAGAGTTCCCTCCTTCTAAGAGAGAGCACTAGCAGACTGTTACTACAACCACAGATCTAGCTAGCACTGAAATGTCTCGTTGTAGGTCCAGCACAGGAATCTTTGCTGCACAATGCTGATGTTCATGTTTTGTCTGGGGAAACAGCTGTGCCACAACCCTTCCGGTAAAGGAAAGGCGGCAGAGAGAGCAGAGCCAAGAGCCCAAGCGGTCGGGAAGCCATCTTGAGATGCAGGGCTGGCTTTAATGGTGCCTCTCATTACTGTGACCATATAGTCAACAAAAAGCAAGTCAAGGGAAGGAGGGTTTACTTTGGCTCCCAGTTTCAGGGTGTAGCATCCATTGTTGTAGGGAAAGCATGGTGACAAGAGTCACAGGTGACCGGCCACACTGCACCCCAGTCAGGAAGCAAAGGGCGATGAATGCTATGCTTAGCTGTCTTCTTTACAGTTCATCCTCAGGACCACAGCCCAAGAGATGGCGCCACTCACGTCTTCTGTCCTCAGTTAAACCTCTCTGGAAACACGCACCCAGGCGTGTGTCCCCTGGATGATTGCAGGTCCTGTGAAGCTGAGAAGCAGACACATAGCCCATGCCTCCTGTCCTGTCTCTCCTCTCTGTGTCACTGCTTGACTGGAGAGTGACTTTGTCTTCTGTGGACATCTTGCCATCATCCTGGGGAAAATGAGAAGAGATGTCAGTGTCAGAGACGCTGTAGCTGAGGAATCGTGTCTGGGAGCCCTCGCCCGTGGCGTGGTCCCAATTTATGTGATGAGATCCTGGACCTCGTCCATAAGCTTGAAGCCATAGTGACTTTAAGTTTGGATGTTTTAGGAGGGGCTGAGTAAATTTTGCACATGAAAGGACTATAAATTGCTGTGGTTGGAGGGTGGCTGTGTTAAGTCTCCAGAGGTGGTGGCTGGGCTGGGCTGACTAAGATGGCTCACTTAGTTTAGTGCATGTTGTGCAAACATGGGGACCTGAGTTCTATCCCCAAAGCCAAATGTGGGGGCTGGAGAGATGGCTCAGCGGTTAAGAGCACTGGCTCATCTTCCAGAGGTCCTGAGTTCAATTCCCAGCAACCACCAGTGACTCACAATCATCTGTAATGGGATCTGATGCCCTCTTCTGGTGTGTCTGAAGACAGCTACAGTGTACTCACATATATAAAATAAATAAATATTTGGGGGCTGGAGAGATTGCTCAGCGGTTAAGAGCACTGACTGCTCTTCCAAAGGTCCTGAGTTCAATTCCCAGCAACCACATGGTGGCTCACAGATCTAATGCCCTCTTTTTGTGTGTCTGAAGACAGCTACAGTGTACTCATACACATAAAATCAATCAATCAATTAATCTTTTAAAAGCCAGATGTGGTGGCATGCTATTGTAATTCCATTTCTGGGGAGTCAGAGAGTCATGAATCCCTAGGGCTCACTGGCTTAGCCAACCTGGTATACAAAGCAAACTCCAAGTTACTCACAGACCATCTCTCAATAAACAAGTGGACATTGTCTGAGGAATAACACCTGAGGTTGCCCTTTGGCCTGTATTATATACATACGCATACATGTACACCTGCATACACACATGCCACCGACCCCACATGGTCCTCATTGATTGTGTATATATATATATATATATATATATATATATATATACACACACACACACACACACACTACTTTCCCATGCAGAAATGGCATCTGCTTTTCTGACTCCTGAATGCCAGCTTGTTCTTTGAGCAACAGAGAGCAGAGGAGTTGGGTAAGACTAGACCACAGGAGGCCTTCCAGCTGCTGCCTGGGTCTCCTGGAAAGCTTTCTCATGGCACAGTCCTTTCAGAAACCCAGCTGCTGAGGCTGAGACAGACTGAAACCACAGAAAAGTCACACAGAGGTATTTGGCTGCCAACTCCAGCTGAGCTCCCAGCTGACAACCACTTGCAGCTCAGAGTGCGGCCGTCTTCCACTCCTAGCCTTGATGAGTCTTTGATGGGCTGGATCCTAGCTGCCATATGTCTGAAAGCACACAAGAGAGTCTGAGCAAGAACTCCTGGCTGAGGTTGGTCAACCCCTGTGTTATCTACTTTTCTGAGTGCTGTAACAACATAGCTGCAGAAGCACGTAGAGGAAGAGAAGGTTTATTTGGGCTCACAGTTTTCAGCGCACAGTCTCTGTGGTAGGGGAAGCGTGGGGATGGCAACAGGAACTTGTGGCATGACTTTTTCACGTGTTGGAAGACCAGGATGCTGAAGGCTTAGGGTTGAGGCAAAGCCAGGCTCTAAGATTCGAGGTGCATGCTGGGTAAGGTTGTCTGGAATGGTCCCTGTTCTTCTCATTAGACCATTGTTCTTTGCTTGGGGTTGCTCCCCTGTCCTCTGGGAAGTCTCCCTCCTGCAGGGTGCTGCCCTCCAGTCCACCCGCCCCATGCTTTCTACTCCTGACGTCTGCCTGGCATTCCCCTCTTTTCTTAAGTTAGCGGATGTAGCCATGTCTGATCCCCACAGGGAGCCAGGCTTTACAGAAATCAGGGCCCCGAACTCCTTGCCTTAAGTCGGAAGTTCTGGAATGTATTTTTGTATTCTGAGCATTTCCCCAGTAATTTGAAGGGCGGGGAACTAGAACCTTCGGCCGGAGATGCTCTGAGCTTCAAGGCTTTGGAAATGGCCTTTCAAACCCCAACCAACCTTCATAATCGGGGCAGAGGTGTGAACTCTGGAGAGATGAGGACTCGGCTTCAGACAGGACTTTGGCTTTTCTGAGCTGCTCTCTCTGGGGCTGAAGATCGTGAATGCTCGTTGTTTGAAGTTTCTCTGCAGGCTCTGGGGAGTTCACCCTTACTCCCAGGGCCATGACTATCACAAGCATTCCCAAGAATAATCTTTTGTAAACGGCAGTCAAAGCATCTCCATTTTTCCCTCTGCACATTTACTTCCTTCTAGCCTTTTGCTCCAGGGGACCCAGAAGGCTTAGTGCCCAAGGCAGAGAGGCAGAGGAAGCCCTGGCTTTGAAAGCTTAGAGGAGTTTGTGAGGATTGAGACTCCTCTGTCTATTTCCTTAACAAATCATGGCTAAAAGCCTGGAGGCTCCTAAGTATCCTGGTGGGCAGTGCGGGAGAGGACAGGCCACCAGGGTGATGGGGGTCAGGGAGTGGGAATCTGAGAAGGAAAAGAGAGAAAGCATCAGGGTCTGAGAACTGGAGAAAGGAGGAAGGCCAAGAGGTCCATCAGGGACCTCACTCCTATGTTCTGAGTTTTCTTCTGCCGCCAAGGTTGGCAGAGGGCAGTAGGGGTTCAAGGCTATTAAGAAAGCAAATATGGCTGTTGAGTCTTCCCTTGGAGCCTCTGGGAGGCCCAGCCAAGGAGACCTTGGATGTTAGCTTTCTCTGGAGTAGTGTAGAGATGGCACGAACTCCACCATCCTTGTCCTGGGCAGGATGAAGTCACCTATTGGGACGCACATGGCAGCCAGGGGCAGCCAAATGCAAGGACATGAATTAGACCGCTGGTCCCTTGTCTATCGGGCATTTTGTTTCAGCAGCACATAGCAGCATGTTCCCAAGGTGTCGCCACCTCAGGAACCAGAACAGCTAGGGAGCCGTCTCCTCTGTTCTTATCATCTGCCAGCCACTACCAGGGGCTCTCTGAGGAGTCTTCAGTGGTCTTTGCCACTAACCACCCCTGTCACTCCATGTGACCTTGACGATGTGAACACGGTCCTTCCGGGATGGAGGCTAGACAGGAACTCCCCAGAACTTAACTAACTCCTACTTGTGGTCCCGAATAGAACTTTAAAGACCATTTTTATCTGGCCATGGTGGTATAGCCCTGTAATTTCAACATCCAGGAAGTGGAGGCAGGAGGATTATGAGTTACAAAAATAGCTTAATGTATATATAGAGAAATCATGTCTCAGAAACAAACAAACAAAACCAAAAATCCTCTTGAACGTGTAGACTTGCTGGAGGTTAAAGGACAGAGAACTGGAATGTCCAGAAAGCCTGTTCCTTGGGCTGTGTTCAGGCCTAGTCATTTTCAAGTGTGAGGACATAAGTTTGGACCTCCCCCGCCCCAACCCATGTAAAAGCCAGGCACAGCCCCATGCCTTTGATCCCATCCTTTTCTGCCAGGCTCTTGTCTGGTTCTTCCGGGCCCAGAGCTGTTTCTTCCTGCACAGAGTCCCTCACTAGCTTCTGGAGACTGGCCTCCAGCAGATGCTCTAGCCCCACCCACAAAATGGAATTTGTCTCTCAACCCCCAGGAACCCATTTATAGTTCCCAAGTCTAGGAATTTGATCAACCCCAATTTTATACACTGGGTAATTTAAAATCAGATTGAACAAAAAGTTACTTTTCTGCCATGACAGGGGCGACTCTGCTCAGAGCCTGAGTTAGGCCAAGGCCAGAGCTATGAACTTGATCTGAAGCATCTATACCTGTTTTTGGCTCTTAGGTACCCTGGGAACAGGGGACAGTCCATGTTAGATTCCAGCCAACAAGCTCAGGTGTGGCTTCACTCCAGAGGAACAAGGACAGTGTCCCATGGACAAGGCCTGCCCTATTCTAGAATGCAAACTCCTCTTTAGAACTTTAAGGCTCCCAACCACCCCTGGTGGCTTCATGTACTCCAAGCTGGTGCCAAGTTTCCTACACACTTGGGAGTGATCTTGAATTTCTAATCTTGCTTCAACCTCCCTAGGACTGGGATTTCAGGGTGTGCCACCACACCCAGCGATGGGGATAGAACAGGCTAGCCAGGCACTACCAGCAGAGCTGTATCTCCGACCCTACTTTCAAATTTTGAAACGCTAGGAATTCCCTCAGTAGAAACTTTTCAGAACCAGCTGACCCAGCACCGCTTTGCATCTATGGGGTAGCGGGCGTGTCAGGCCTGTGCAGGGACCGTCGAGGACCCCAGTGGATCTGGTTTTGTTCTGGCATGGTCTGCCGCTTGGCGCTTTCTGATCTTTCTCATCGATGCTTCCAGCTCATCTACTCCTGTCTCATCAGTGCTAGTTTACAGATCACACAGCCCCAGAACACAGACGCCTTGAGTCACAGATTGTTTCCTTTGTCTTCTCTCTGCCTTTTCTCATTTCCCACCTACCCCAAAGGGTTTTACAATTCCATTGTGGCAAGTGGGTGGGTAAGTGAAGGGGCGAGCGCGCATGCGCGCACGCACCGGCTAACCTACCGTCCAATCTCAAGGGTCACTTGTGTGCTGGGCTGCAGGATTGATTCCAGGGTACACGAGTAAACAGGTCATGCTCACCTTGCAGAGAGCTATACCCCCATTTTCTCTGAGGTGGAGGACAAGGTCTAGCTTCTGCTACCCCAGCTAAGGTCATTGGGATGGAATCGGGACCCATTAGCATTCCGCCCAGAATCTGCAGCGGGGAAGCTGGCTGCAGGGCATTTAAAATGTGTTGCAGGCAGGACTCGCTGGCCTCCCTCCTGAGGCAATCTAAATGTTAGTAGATTGAAATCCTCAACCACTCCAGTCTGCTAACAAGAGGAGTAAATCACCTTTGAGAAACCAATTATACCGCTGTAATAGCATCCTGCTCACGCGGCTGTATGCCAAATAAACCCCAATGCAGCCCCACAGGGCTCACACCATCCACTCTGATGTCAATCACACAAGTCACAGCGCCCCCAACAGGCAGAGCCGGGTTCAGGCTCCAGACAGGCGGCTGAGTAAGAAGCCGGGCAGGATTGTGCAATCTTAATGGTTCTGCTCTTTTTCACACACTGCCCTCGTCCATCCAGATTACCCGCCTCTGTGTGTGTGTGTGTGTGTGTGTGTGTGTGTGTGTGTGTGTGTGTGTGTATACACTGTAGTCTTCCCGATTGGTACAATCCTGGTCCCATTGCCTCTCTGATGGCTCCAACGGACCTGTGTGGTCTGGTCACAGGGCCTTTTTAGAAACAATAATTTTTATTTCATTTTACATAAGTATGGGTGTTTTTCTTGCATGTGTGCCTGGCGGCTGGAGCGGGTGTCGCATCCCCTGGAACTGGGGTTACAGATACTTCTGTGTAACAGAAGCTAACATAACAGATGCTATGTGGGTGCTGGAAGTTGATCTCAGATCTTCTGGAAGAGCAAGGCTCTTAACTGCAGAGGCAGACATCTTTCTAGCTGTCTCCATCTCTGCTCCAGGTGATATTTAAGCTTGTTGTAGATAGCCTTATTTTCACACACACTTTCCCCCAGGGGCAGGAAAGCTCTACCCAGCCTCCCTGACTGTTTATTCACTCCCGAAGGGAGAGAGAAAGCAGCTTCAGGGATTGGTCAATGCCCCCCAACCCAAGGCTGTGCAGTCAGCAATCTCCTCCTGCCTGTCTGGAGCCACAGGGTCCTGTCTCTGTCCTCTGCCATGCAAGTGTCAAGCACTGGACAGCACTGTGACTTCTGAAGAAAGTGTGCATGCCACAGCAGCTGCGCTTTTGAGACTTGTCCTTTGCAAAGCTGTCTCCCTTCCTTAGCTCCTTAATACTGTTGTGATCCACAACCCCGGAGCATCTTGTGACCCTCACAAAGCAGCGTCAGAATGTGTGGTGACCACCCTTAGTCCTCAGTCTGTGCAATGACCAACACAAATGACATCAACTTCCGTGAAGTCTAACTTGGTGAAAAGTGACACCTTTCTCCTGTTTGCCTGACCTCTTGTGGCAGAGTTGCCCCTAGTACCCAGAGCTCAGACCTGTGTCATTTCTCTCCCCAGGACTCTCCTGGTGAATCCAGACTCAGAGCTGGAACCAGCCACAGGAGCTGAAGGTCAGTTGTGCTGTTAGGCCAGAGTGAGGGAAAAGGGGACACCACTGAGCACATAGGTTTCTGCTCATCGTCTCTTACACTCTCTTCCCTCTTTATAAACCTGACTTCCCCAAGATAGATCTTTGGGGGTAGTGGTACTAGTTGCTTTCCTGCGGCTGTCATAAAACCTCATGACCAAGGCAACTTACAGACGGAAGGTCTTATCTGGGCTAGTGGCTTTAGAATGGGGAACAGTCCATCATTGGGTGTGTGTGTGGGGGGGGTGGTCATGGCAGGAAGTGGCAGGCACGGCAGGAGGACAGGAAATGGAGAGCTCGGCATCTTCAAACTTAAGTATGGAACAGAGAGAGCAGACCGGAAGTAGACGAGGCTCTTTCCTCTCAAAGTCCATCTCCTAGTAACATGTTTCCTCCAGCAAGGCCACGCCTTCTAAACCTCTCCAAACAGTGCCACCAGCTGGGGACTAAGCATCCAAATACTGGAGCCTGTGAGGGACATTTATCATGTAAAGGCCCCTGGTTTGAGAACCAGGATTTGGATAGGCCTGCCACCGTCGCAGGGGCCTAGCCTTGAATAAACCTGGTTCCTCCTTCCAGTGCTCATCTCCGGAGACCTGGCTTTCGAGTGATGAGAGAGGGGACAAACGGGACAAAGCTCCGTCCCTGTGACAGACTCACTACTCATCCTCAACCTGCTCCCCACCATACTGTGGTGTCTGAGGTCTCAGGGATGTCTCTTTGCCTTAGCTGACCTACCCAGTGTTTCCATCACTTTATTTTAAAGGCACCATAATTTATGAGTTCCCTTGTTTGGCTTCTATAAGAACATTAAGCTGTCACTGCATTGGACATAGAATTTGGAGTCACCTGACTCTGTGCCCCTGGACCATGGTCCCTCATATTTAGCTCCAGAATAAGTCATCACACCTCACCTTTGAGATAAAAGATATTTTTGTGTCTGTAGTAGGGAGTCTGCCTTTTCTCTCCAAAGCTGAAAGCGCTCATGAGGTCACTTTTGCCTCTCTGATGGAAGGCCAGAGGAGAGGGTATATGTCACCCTTTGAGGCAGTCTGCTCTGTGACAAGCTTTGGCTGTGGCTTCTAGCCCAGCTCCTTCGTGCCTTCTGTAGGTCCTGATAAATCTCAGCTCACACCAGGCCTTTATAATGGCCTTTTTCAACGTAACCTTTAGCAAATATTTATTGATTACCCAAGGATTGTGGTGGCGTAAATGCCACATTCAGGTTCCAGCGTCTGACCTTTCTACACATTCTCTCTGTACCAACCTGGGGCCTCGGTCTGTGCCAGGTGATGTGGTTGCAAGGAACAGCAGGCTCCAGGTTCCCCCTGACTGGGAGTTCCCTGAAGACCAGGATGGTTTGTTTTCTGTTGCTGTGATAAAAACACCATGACCAAAAGCAACTTGGGGAGGAAAGGGTTAATCTGGCCCACTCATCCTGATCACAGTCCATCACTGAGGGAAGTCTGGGCAGGAGCAGAAGCAGGAGCCTGGAGGCAGGGACCGAGGCAGAGGGCATGGAGGGGCACAGCTTTTTGTGGCATGCTCAGTTTGCTTTCTTATACAACCTGGCATTGCCTGTCCAGGCATGGCGCCCCCACAGTCAGATGGGTCGTCTCACATCAATCATGCGTGAACTTGTACACAAGCCATTTTGCCGACTGCGGTTCTGCTTTCCCAGAGGACTCCAGCTTGTGTCAAGCTGGCAGAAGACTAAGCAGTGCAGAAGGTCATGTCTGCCGCCACCGGCTGACTTTCCAGCAGGGCCCAGTTCAACTCAGCTTTTCCCGTTAGGCGTCCTACCACCTTGCTGTTGGCACACAGCTGATGGCTGACCCACCTTCCCCCTTTACAGTCAAGTGTGTAATTTTCAACTGTGTGGAAGAAGGAGGGAGACTCCGTGCTGAATACAAGAAACCCAACTCACTTTATTGAATATGAAGCTCTAGTCCCAGGGACCCTACCGTTTATTTGTCTGCAAACGAGAGCTTAGCAAGAAGTTTGAAGAAAAACACAGGGCATTCAGCTCCAGGTCAAGTGGATGAATTACCGAAAGAACTTAGGAACACCGTGGTGCAGGGTGGAGAGTAAGAGAGAGACAGACTAAGAGAGTGCAAGAAAGAGAGGGTGTGTGTGTGTGTGTGTGTGTGTGTGTGTGTGTGAGAGAGAGAGAGAGAGAGAGAGCAAGAGAGGGAGCAAGAGAGAGAGTACCACATTGCAGACACGTCTTCCTTCTTTGACTTCCCCCTTTACTGGTTTCTCCTCTCCACACTCTCAGACCCTTTCTCCCTCTGTGCACGCTCCTCTTTTCTTGACTTCCATTGCCAAAGGCCGGGTCCCCGCTCTCCACTGAATCTGTCCTGTCCCACTATCTATCCATCCATGGTTCCATATGAGCCTTAGGCACGGATGCCCAGTGGCACCGACAGCAGCTGTTCATTGAGCACAATACCTCCACCTTCCACAGAACTTTCTGCCCCCAGTGCGACCTCGCGGCCCGACTTTGTCAGCTTTCAAAGCGGAGACTTCAGTTCTGTGGCGATTGCCAACTGATCATCTCCCTACCCTGCCGTTCAATACTTCCTTGGCTAGCGCGTGGCTGGAAGGCTGCCTAATGGCAATTTTATAGCTCGGTGGTGTGCCGCTTCATTAAACCCCAGTGACGGTCACATGCCTTGCTCTATCTACCCATGGTGGGGACACCTCACTGATCAGTCAGGAGGGGGTGATGGCACCATTGCCAAGTCAACAGAGAGATCTTCGGAGTCAGAAGGAGACATCATGACTCCGCGCGACTCTGCTGACAACAGAACCAAGGTTGCCGTTTGAGGTTGGGCCTCTGAACACTGCAGCCAGGGGCCACACCTGGATGTGCTTTGTCTATGAAATGCATATGGGAGCTTAACGATCTGAATAAAAAAGAAAAAAAACAGAGGGAACATGTGTGACTCATCAGTGTTCTTAGAAGAGGGATGGCTTGGGAAATGGTATTTGGAACGTGTTAAATTAAACATGTATTTGTGTGCACTTCTTGGTTTTTGTACAGGGGATGGGGGCGGGATGTGGGTGCTAGCAAACCCATAAGGCATGTGGTGTTTTCTGTTTATACCACACAGTGCTTCTTTAAGATCTTCCAGAGAGTCGGTAGCAGCAGAATGAACGAATGTGGTTACATGTGTGAGTGTATGCGTGTGTCTGGTTAGTGTGTGCATGGCAGTCTATGTGGAAAGTGAGGTAAATATGTGAATGTGTGCAGATGACTGTGTGTGTATGTATATATGGACTCATATGTAAGGATGTGTGTGTGTGCATATGTGTGTGCACATATATACATATATATCAGTATGTATATTCATATGTGTATATGAGCATGTATATAAATGGATGATGTGTGTGGTGTGTGCATGCATGTATATATGTAGGAATGTGCATATATATGTAAGTACATTGGGATTAACATACACACATGTATATGGGGTCTCCTGGTAAGCTTCAGCTATAAATTGACACAGCCCAGAGCTATGGGAAAGAGTCTCATGTGAAGGATGACCTAGCTCAGATTGGTCTATAGGCATGTCTATGAGCATTTCCTTAATTGCTAACTGATACAGGAGGGTCCAGGCCATTGTGGGTGTTGTGTCCCTAGGACAGCAGACCTGGGTTATATAAAGGAAAGCCAACTGAGCAAGCCAGTAAGCAGACTTCTTCTATGGTTTCTGCTCCAGTTTCTTTGTGAGCTCCTAGCCTGACTTCCCTCAGCCAAACAAACCCCTTCCCTCCCTAAGTTGCTTCTGATCAGAATGTTTTATTGAACCAACAGAAAGCAAATTGGAATGGGGGTCAGGTGGGGGATGACAAAGTTGCTCTTCAGAAAGCCACAGTCAGCAATTCTGATCAAGGCCCAAGCTGTATTTACATCACTGTTCTGTGCCGTGGCACCACTATATGATGTACACAGGAAAACACCACGTCAGAGCTACCATGCTGACTCACAGGCACAGAGCAGCTCAGTAACTTACAATGACCTCCCACAGGAAGTACAGGGGACAGGAAGCAACCAAGCACCAAGCGGCTGTCTCTAAAGAGCCAGGAACACCTCAAAGACCTTCTAGGGAACCTTTCTCCACAGTCCTATGCAGAGCCTGGGAGCATTGCAAGAGGCTGTTGCAAAACAACTTCCACGTTGCTTCGACCTTGACACCAGATGGAAGCACATCCTATACTCCAACCATGTGCCTATCTAAGTCCTATTACCCAGCCATGTGCCTATCTAAATCCTATCACTGCAGGGCCAGAGCTCACACATGGTCTCTAAACACAAGGACTAAAGGAAACCACTGTTACTATTTGTCTTAGTTGGGGTTTTACTTCTGCGGACAGACACCATGACCAAGGCTACTCTTATAAGGACAACATTTAATTGGATCTGGCTTACAGGTTCAGAGGTTCAGTCCATTGTCATCATGATGGCAGCATCCAGGCAGGTATGGTGCAGGAGGAGCTGAGAGTTCTCCATCTTCATGTGAAGGATGCTAGCAGAATACTGGCTTCCAGGCAGCTAGGATGAGGGTATTAAAGCCCATGCCCACAGTGACACACCTACTCCAACAGAGCCACACCTTCTAATAGTGCCACTCCCTGGGCCAAGCATATACACATCACACTATTGGATTTTTGTTCTCCATATATGAAATACTCATTTGTTTTCTCTCAGAGCTGGGGATATACCAGGCAAGGGCTCTACGGCTAGGTACAATAGCTCAAACACTTGCTCGTTGAATAAATCTCTGGTTATACATGACCTGGATGCCGGTTCTGGCTCAGCAGCCGTGTGCCCCATGGCTGGGTGTGCCACAGATGCACCAGGCCATGGCCCGACTGTGCCATGAGGAGCAGGTGAAGTGGAACTTGTACAAAGCTGACCACAGAATGGACGATCAATATGGGGTCGCTTCTCCCTGTTCTTCCTGTCCTCTATGGTCAGCCTCTGTTCCAAGCTTTCCAACTACACAGGTGAAATCATGCCTTCCCAGGTGATTTCCTAGACAGCCCTACATACGTGACAAGCAAGCCACCTCGGACTGTGAGAGCCATGACTTTGTCACTCCTGCTGCCCGTCAGTCCGCACAAAGCTCTTCACGTCTGCTGTCCTGTTTGGCCTTTACAACTGGAAGAGGTGTCTATCCAGGAACCATGCCTTAGGTTGCATTGTTTATTTACTGTATTGGTTAGCTACCGCCGTGTAACAAGTTAGCCACCAAATATAGTGGCTTTAAACAGCAAGAAACACTTTAAGTACCACTCACAGTTTTGGGGGTCAGAAATTTATAAGTGCTTGGTGATTTCTTAGGAGGTTGCTATAGTTACCTGAATGCTTGCCTGGTAGTGAACACGTAGGACTAGATAATCATGTCTGTACATTAGTGCAAATCTTGGCCTCTCTTTACACGAGTGTATTAGTCGCTTTTCTCACTGGCCAGTGTGGCAGAGAGTGAGAGAAAGGAAGGACAGCTCCCAGGGGTTCATCTTAGAGGCAGAGGATGGAGCCCACTGAAGAGTATGAGGGAAGACTGTCTTGATTTCCCTCATGTCAGAACGGGTCTTGGAAGTGTAAGCTCACTAAGCCCCTCCCCCTCTAAGCAGCCTTGGTCACAGTGTTTTTTACAGCAACAGGAAGGAAACGGGAACAATTTAACTCCACAAAAAAAACTCTACAAATACACTCCACAGCCACTGCGCTGCTGCTCAGTTTCACAGTCCTTGAGGTTCCTATCTTCCCAGGTCCTGGTCAACACGTTTTTCTTTTCTTTGTAGTAGCCATCCAGGCCTGCCCACAACTTGCCTGAAAGCACACCCAATAGCGGTAAACTTCACCCCATACCCTGCGCTCCATTTCTGGCCCCACAACTCTGACTGTTTTCTGGAGTGCTACCAGACACAGGCACATCAGGTAAGCCCCCAGACCCCTACCTGCCAATTCCCCCAAAAGCACCCCCAACAGCAGCAAACTGCACCCCATACCCTGCGCTCCATTTTCTACCCCACAACTCTCTGCATTCCCAGAGGCCTGCAGTCATCAAGGACAACTAGGCCCTAGCCAGCCATATTCCCATAAACACACCCACTAAGCTCCAATTTCCAACCTACCACCTGGCTTGTTTTCCTGAGGCACCAGGGACCCCAGAGGTAAAGGTCACACTCAGGGGCCATGCAGGCTACAACAGAGGAGATCTGGACCTGAACACTAGCTAGTCACTAGAACTCCAGGCCACTCGGGCCAGTAGACAGAGAGGAAACAGAAACCCAGGGGGAAAAAAAATCCAAAGACCACACACCCAACAAAGATAAACTCGGAAATCTGCATCTAAACCTATAACAACTGCAAAACTCAGATGCAAAGGCCAGTGTAAAAACACAACAGCCAGGGCAATATGGGGCCATCAGAGCCCTGCTATCCTACTGCAGCAAGCCCCGTATATCCTGACAGATCTGAAGCACAAGAAAATGACCTTAAACGCAGTCTTATGAAGAGTAGAGGCCTTTAAAGAGGAAATGAATAAATCCCTTGGAGAGATACAGAAATAAAATCAAACAGGTGAAGGAATTGAATGAAACTGTTCACTACCCGAAAATGGAAATGGAAGCAATAAAGAAAACATCAACTGGGGGAATCCTGGAGATGGAAAACCTTAGGGAAGAGAACATTAACCACAGATGCAAGCATCGCCAACCGAATACAAGAGATGGAAGAGAGATCCTCTGGGGTAGAAGATACAATGGAAGAAATTGATACATCGGTCAACAAAGTGCAAAACCTAAAAAGTAGTTCCTGACCCAAAACATCCAGGAAATCTGGGACACTGTGGGAAGACCCAATCTAAGAATAATAGGAATAGAAGAAGACTCCCAGCTAAAAGGTCCAGGGAATATTTTCAACAAAAACATAGAAGAAAATTTCCCCTAACCTAAATAAAGAGAAATATAGAAGAAGCTTACAGAGCACCAAATAGATTGGACCACACCCACCACATAATAATCAAAACACTGAATGTACACAGCAACAACAACAGCAGCAACAACAAAAAGAATATTAAAAGCCCCAGGAGAAAAGGCCAAGCAACATATAAAGACAGACCTATCAGAATTACACCTAGCTTCTCAATAGAGACTCTAAAAGCCCAGAAAGGTCTGGGAAGATGTTTTGCAGACCCTAAGAGACCACAGATGTCAGCCCAGACTACTAAACGACTAAACCCAGTAAAACTTTCAATCACCATAAATGGAGAAAAGAAGATATTCTATGACAAAACCAACCTTAGACAATATCTATGCACAAATCCAGCCCTACAGAAGATACTAGGAAGGAAAACTCTGACACAAGGAGGGTAACTACACCCAAGAAAACACAGGAAATAAATAATTCCACACCAGCAAAACCAAAAGATGGGAGGCACACACACACACACACACACACACACATACACACACTACTACTACTACTACTACTACTACTACTACCACCACCACCACCACCACCACCACCACCACCACCACCACCACCATTAAAATAACAGGAAATAACAATTACTGCTCAGTACTATCTCTCAACATCAATGGTCTCAAACCCCACCCCCACCCCCTGCCAAAAGAAACAGGCTAATAGACTGGATGCAAAAACAGGATCCATCATCCTGCTGCATACAAGAAGCACACCTCAGTACCAAAGATAGACATTTCCTCAAAGTAAAGGGCTGAAAGATTTTCCAAGCAAATGGGTCCAAGAGGCAAGCTGGAGTAGCCATTCTAAAGTCTAATAAAATAGACTTTCAACCAAAATTAATCAAAAGTGAAACCTCCAGTAGCCATCTGGATAGGCAGGGAGTGGTCTCTCTTTATAGCTTTGACCTGAGTTTTCCAAACTGTTACAGAGGCTGAGATGGTTTTTCTTTTTTGGTTCCTTCCCTGTGTTATTATTTTTTGTTTGTTTGTTTTGTTTTTGGAGATAGGGTTTCTCTGTGTAGCCCTGGCTGACCTGGAACTCACTTTGTAGACCAGGCTGACCTCGAACTCAGAAATCCACCTGCCTCTGCCTCCCGAGTGCTGGGATTAAAGGTGTGTGCCACCACGTCCGGCCCTTGTGTTATTCTTGAAATAGAGAAAAAAAATAAATCAACATTTTCAAATCATTTGCTATCTATCTATCTATCTATCTATCTATCTATCTATCTATCTATGTATCTATCTATCATCTTCTCTCTATCTGCTTGACTTTGAGACAGGGTCTCCTGTAGCCCAGGCTGGTCTCCAACTCCTTATCTTCCTGTCCCCAGTTCTCGAGTGCTGCAGTTATAGCATATGCAACCATACCCAGCTAATTTTGCTCATTTTTCTTCTCAGTAATCCGCCTTTCTGCTGTTGTTAAACTTTCTGCATTCTTAAACGACTAAAAACCAAAAGACAAATGATACTTTTATACTTCGTGAGCTGGGAAAATTGTCTACCAATTCAAATCTCAATGTGTAAATGAAACTTTATCAGAGCACAGCTACAGTCGTCCATTTGTATTTCAGCTTTGCATTGCAACGCCAGATTTGAGCAGTTGAAACAGACACCAGGTGTTCTGCAAAGCTCGGAGCTCCTGTTATTTCGTGTTTTATAGAAGAGTTGGATAAAATTAGGGATCTAGATAGAGGAAAGCCTTCGAGGACCACAAGGAGTTGTAGTTGCTAGGACAGTACACTAGGGGACAGAAGAGAGCAGATAGCTCAGTGCTTTCTCACTGGATAGCCCAGAGTCCAAAGGCTCTGGAGCTCGGACCCTACCAGGGACTCCACAGCTCTTGGCTGGGGATAGTAGCCGCTAGCACGCGTGAGGCTGAGCTGCTGAGAGCAGAGTCCCCCAGCCTCCCTGCCCTCTGTCTCCCGGTCTCTTTTCTACACAGCTGTACACTGCCTTTTCTAAGGTGCAGCTTAGGAGGCCGAGGTAGGAAGATCAGGTGGCTAAGGTCATCGTCAACGTCCTATCGAGTTCCAGGCCAGCCTTGTATACAGGAGACCCTATTTAAAATAAACAGTGAAGGCACTTAAAAATCTTCCTTGGGGCTCCCTGCGGCCCTCACAGGTTAGAGTCACAGCCTAGCCCGTCCCAAAGGCTGGGCTCTCCTCTTTACTTTTCTGTCCCTCACTTCTCGGCCCCGTTAGAGCCCCAGACCTCAGCAACACATTTACCAGCCCCTTTCCCTGGTGGCCCTTTCTGGCCGTCTTGGGCCTTTCCCCTGCTGTCCCGGGTATGTTCCCACTCTCCCTCCTTTTTACCCAGATAATCGCCCATCCTTCTAGGCTCACCTTGGGTCCCGCTTCCTGCAGGTTTGTAGAGCAGAATTGGTTCCCAGGGACAGCTGGGTGATCTCACACAGTTAAGGTCAGCATCCGAATCTCTCCCACTTTCTGCCCACATGTGGCTCTCTGACAGGTACTGGTCCCACAGGGACCCAGTCACTGCACTTCATGGCACCCTCTATTGCTGAACGAGGCAGTATTAATGTCCTGTGCACAAGGGCTGGTCCCCTGCTTAGGATGCACACTACACTAGAGAGACCTCCTCTCCACCATGTCCCCTTGGGCTAGAGTCCACCAACTTGGGCTGAATGAACTGGCCTGGGCATCTAGTAAAGTGGATCTGAGGCTGAGCCTGCTGGGCGGTAGCTGAATGGGGACGTCTCTAACCAGCCTTTGAAACGGAGAGACCGTGATGTTGGGGTGAGACTTCTTGTTCATTCGCTCATCTATTAACATTCGCTATGAGCCTGGTTTTTATACTGGCGTTCGGGTTCAATAATTGCTGAAGGAAGACCCCAGATTCAAATCGTATGCAAAGGCAAAGAGCGTTTATTCTGCAGAAGTTACCAGCGTGTGCAGGTCAACCATTAGAATGGCGACCTTAGACAAGTCTTTTTATAGGTGACTTGGGGAGTTTTAAGTAAGGTTAGGTGGGTGCTAGGGATGCTCCATGGGTTGGTTCTGACTAGAGTGTGTCTAGGTGGTCAGTGGGTTGTATTCCGGTGTCATGAACATTAAACCACAGATTGAAATACCCAAACACCATCTAAGGCTGCCCCACAAAGACGGCCCATCTGAGATAAGATATTTCCCCCATCCTTGTGGTTAACTCCAGGCTGTTCTTTGGATGTGGGGAGCGGGGAGGTGTTTAATGGCCTTGTAGATTCCCAAGGTCTTGAGACATCTCACAGGTCTGTTGGGGACCCTGAATTAAGGAGACCCTTAGCTTGTGACAATATTTGGGGGATCACTTGCTTTCTCTGAGCCTCAGCAGCCTCATCTAGGAAATGAGGCTGAGACTGGACCTCTGTGACCTCCTGGGGATGCTAGACTTATTGGCCATAGGAAAAGCTACCTCCCGGTCTCTCTACAGTGTTCTTCTCTATGGTGAGGGAGCACCGGAGGGCACAGACACCAGATGGCTAAAATTCAGCCCATCTTCTGGAGCCTTGTAGATAAAAGCATTCTCCTCAGCCAACCCCCGCCCCCACGCACCATGCCAGCCCCTCCTTCTTGCCTCCAGCCCCTTGTCTGTCTGAGGTCTAAGCACCAGCCACACCGCCTGTGCTGGAAGTCTTGCAAACTCATAGCGGAATTAGCTGGAGAAATTAATGGCTAAGCAAACAGATTTCTCTTGTCAGATGCAATTTATAAATATCAGTTACACAGGAAGTCAATTAAAACTTCCCCTGCAGACTGAAGCCCCCCCCCCCACGCCCCACTTCTTCCCACATCCCGAATGTCATTCTTTATAAGAAGCCATAGGCTTCCAGGACCAAAACTTTGCAAATTCCCCCTCCCTCCCATTAATTAGATATCATCTGGGTTTGGTAGAAATCTCATTAAATGTCAGGGTCTTGCTGTCGAGACATTTTCCCTAAGAAATAAATAAGACCTGGTTCTCACTTCCTTTGTTCCCTCACTTATTCATCCAACAAAGAGATACAATCGGCTCTTTTTTTGGTTGCTCTTGACGGTTCTCCACTGAGCCTGCTGCTGTTGTAGCTGTCTCCTCCATTTTTTTATCCCTGTTTTCTTCTTTTTCTTGACAGCATTTATCCTCATCCTAGCATATAAAACAGTAGCTTTTTATATTTTTTATTTATGTTGTGTTTTCCAGCTTCACACACACACACACACACACACACACACACACACACACACACACACCAGCACAGGAATCTGTAGCTGCTTTAGTCCCAGCCTATCGCTCCTGTTCCCGAAGGCCCTTGGAAAGTCCCTGGCAAATAGCTGACAAATCAATTGTTTTCAGTGTGAAGGACAAGCTAAGGACTTGCCAGAGAAGCCCTGAGAAGTCGATGTAAGATGGAGCAGGCAGAGATGCCTGCCCAGTGGGAGGAAAAAGCCAAGAGCCCTGTGTGCGAGGCTCGTCACTGAATATTCCCAATGGCTCTACAAATTAAAGTTGTTTATCTGTATATAGCAGAATGTCTGCCCAGAGAGGTCAAGCCATTTGCCTAAGGCCACGTAGCTGGTGAATTCCAACCCAGGGCTCACTTGAAGGTGGAGTCCTCTCAACTTGCAAAACAAAAAGGACAAGTGTTCTAGGAATCTAGGAAGATAGTCTGGAAGATGGGGCAAGATCTGCACATACAGGGCTGGGCTACAGGATCTTTCACTTACTGTGAAAGGAGTGAGCTGTTGGCAGAGAGAGGCACCTTCTGAGGCCTGGGACAGAGGAAGACCCAGAGTGGTCAAAAGTGGTGCAGGACAGAGCAGGGAGAGACGCCGGCTGAGACTCAGTCTGAGAGTGAAGACTTGCTTTCAATGACATGACATGGAAAGGCATGCTGTGCTCTAGGGAGGCCTTTAAAATAGGCAGGAACCGGCATTTCTGTTTTGTCTTCACTCAAATAAGGCTGATCTGAGATGTCCTGAAAGGAAGCAGACTTGCTTTAGTTCTGGGCCAAAGAGGATGTGTGTGTGTGTGTGTGTGTGTGTGTGTGTGTATACACATAGATAGATAGATAGATAGATAGATAGATAGATAGATAGATACATACATACATACATACATACATACATACATACATAGATACATAGATAATAGATAGATAGATAGATAGATAGATAGATAGATAGATAGATAGATAGCACATGCAGATTAAAACCCAGTCTCTGCCAACAAAACAAAATAACAAAGACCTCTGAATACAATGAGGCTCTGCAGAGCCAGGCATTTCCTGTCTATTGTGTATTTAAATACTTCCCAGGTGGAAGATTGGTTGGTTTTGTTTGTTTGTTTTGTTTTGTTGATACAAAGTCTCACTGGCAACTGGTCTTAGGCCAGGCTGGCCTGGAACTCAAGAAGATCCATCCTTGCCTCTGCCCGGCAGAATGCTGGGATTAAAGGTGTGAGCTACCATACCTGGTTTAGATCAGTGGCTTTTGTCAGAGACTTCAAGAGCTTAAGTGTCTACTCCGCAAACAGGTAAGATTCCCAAGTCCCTGCTACCTACCTTGATGCCCTTTTGTCTTTGAAAAAAAAGTTTGCTGGGAAGAATCGTTCAGCTTAGAACTTGGTGCCTTATCCTTTGAGGAAAGGTGGCGGCCATTTCCAGGAGTTTCACCCTGATCTGGTTAGCCAGAGCCCTCCTGTGGAGCAGAGCAAGTGGTGTCGCCTGCCTCTGCCTTGGATGGCGCAGTCCGAAAAAACTGAGGCAGAAGTACCACATAGGAGGCCAGACATGCGCTCACTCACCTGCCCTAGCCAGTCACATCGCCTTTGGCTTCAGTCACCCTATTCAAAGCAACGAGCACCGAGTTCAACCCTGTTTCATGTCCTATTTGATGGAAACATGTAACAGGGTTCCCTATTGATCTGGGTACCCACTCTTCTACAGCTCACTGGTGTGGCTACACACTATGGTTGGAAGAATTGTACCCAGAACTCCTTCATCTTCTGAAGGAAACAAAGGTTGTATTTATCTTTTCACTTAACACCCTGTCTTAGTCAGGGTTCCTATTCCTGCACAAACATCATGACCAAGAAGCAAGTTGGGGAGGAAAGGGTTTATTCAGCGTATACTTCCCACAATGCTGTTCATCACCAAAGGAAGTCAGGACTGGAACTCACACAGGGCAGGAACTTGGAGGCAGGAGCTGATGCAGGGGCCAAGGAGGGATGCTGCCTACTGGCTTGCTCAGCCTGCTTTCTTGTAGAAGCCCAGGGATGGCACCACCTACAATGGGCTGGGCTCTCCCACCATTGATCACCAATTGAGAAAATGCCTTACAGCTGGATCACATGGAGGCCTTTCCTCAAGGGAGGCTCCTTTCTTTGTGATAACTCCAGCTTGTGTCAAGTTGACACACAAAACCAGCCAGTACACATCCATTAACTAAATATCTATTTCATGTTGGGATGGGCAAGCTGAGGATGTCTGCCTGCTGTAGGCATCCTTGCCTTTGGCTGTCCCTCCTCTCGGGCATCCTGTTAGCACAATGAAAATGCATCCCGGACTCCTGCTACGACTTCCTTTTGTATTAGGCAATTTGAAAACATTTAAGATAATTTAGTTTTATTTATATTCTTTTCAACTGACATAGATTATATATGTATATAGTACAATGTTTTGAAATAGCTCTTAGGTTTTGAAGCAGCTAGGTCTGAGTCCTGGGCATACCATTGAACATATCTTTGTATATGTGCATGTGTGAGTATGAGTGGTGTTTGTAGGGGTGTGTTTGAGTGTGGTATGTCCACACAAGCCTGTGAGGCCAGAGGAGGTAGACTAGTTGTCTTGTATAACACTGTTGGCCTTAGTCTATTGAGACAAGGTTGGTCACTGGACTCAGAACTAGGCTGACAGCCAGCAAGCCTCAGAAATCCTCCTGCCTCTGTGGGTGCTGGGGATTTGAACTCAGGCCTTCACGCTTGCATACATGGGCTCTCGTCCACTGAGTCATCTCTCCACTCCCCCATTTTACCTTTTATTCCCTACTTAAAACACTTAACTCTCTCTTAGTCTTCAAGTACAAAATACATTAGTTTCAATCGTGTGTGTGTGTGTGTGTGTGTGTTTGCACATGAGTGTACAGGTCCATGTACATATATATATGCTCATGGGTGTTGATACCAGAGGACAATCTTGGGTATTGATCCTGGGATTCTTTTGTTGTTGTTTTTGTTTTTGAGAGTGGGTTTCTGGGACTAGCTCTGTAGACCAGGCTGGCCTTGAATTTACAGAGACTCACCAGCCTCTGACTCCTGAGTGCTGGGATTAAAGACAGACCATCACTATCTGGACATTTTGTTTTGTTTAAACACACACACACACACACACACACACACACACACACACCTCACTATATAGACCAGGCTGGCCTTGAACTCAGAGATCCACTGGATTTCTGCCTCTAAGTGCTGGGATTAAAGGTGTGTGCCACCATGCCATGGCAGCCCTACTTGTGTCTTTTTTTTTTAAAAGAATTATTTATTGATTTTATGTGTATGAGTACACTGTCTTTGTCTTCAGACACACCAGAAGAGGGCATTAGATTCCATTACAGGTGGTTGTGAGCCACCATGTGGTTGCTGGGAATTGAACTTTGGACCTCTGGAAGAGCAGTCAGTGCTCTTATCCACTGAGCCATCTCTCCAGCCACTCGGTTGTGCATTTTTGAGGGTTTCTCACTGGCTTGGAATTTGCCAAGGAGGTTATGCTATCTGGCCATCGAACCCCAGAAATCATCCTGTCTCTGCTTCTACTCTTGGATTACAGACACACAGCACCATGCCTAGCTTTTTACGTGCATTCAGGGCCTCAGTTGAGGTACTCCCCAGCCTCAAACCACTATTTTGGCACTTGCATAGAAACCCTGTACTCTCTCTCTCTTCCTGTATTGCTGAAATTTCTGTCCTTTGTTTTTGCTTTAAAAAGTATTTGTAGAGGGCTGGAGAGATGGTTCAGCGGTTAAGAGCGCCAACTGCTCTTCTAAAGGTCGTGAGTTCAGATCCCAGCAACCACATGATGGCTCACAACCATCTGTAATGAGATCTGTTGTCCTATTCTGGGGTGTCTGAAGACAGCTATGATGTACTTATATATAATAAATAAATAAATCTTTTTTAAAAAGTATTTGTATGTAAGTAACTTGTTATTATCTGCAACTTCTCATCAATTACTGTGCATGTGAGGGGTTCCTGGAAAGAGAGGAAACACTGCCTATATCCAGCCATAATGGCATGGTTTTTTTGTTTTTGTTTTTGTTTTTTTTGTTTTTTTTTTGTTTTTGGTTTTTCGAGACAGGGTTTCTCTGTATAGCCCTGGCTGTCCTGGAACTCACTTTGTAGACCAGGCTGGCCTCAAACTCAGAAATCCACCTGCCTCTGCCTCCCAAGTGCTGGGATTAAAGGCGTGCGCCACCACGCCCGGCGGCATGTTTTTATGAACACTAAATTGAAAGATTAATGAAATTGATTTAAGATTATAGTTAATAGAGAAACATTAATTTTGAAAATTTCCCTAAATGTAGAGCTATGCTTTTTCAAGTCTCAAACATTTGCTTTTTGGCACAGGAGAATTCTCTAGCTCAGGTGTTCATAACTGGGGAGAGATCTGAGAGGGCAATCGATAAAGACTGGCACACGTGGGGACATGGGTATGTTGGGGATTGGTTCCAATGCTTTGAACTAATCCTGCCCCAAAAACTGAGAATCTGCATGTCCAAACACTAAAGATCCTTGTCCCCAATTTTTTAAAAAAAAATACTTATTTATTTTATGTATTTGACTACACTGTAGCTGTCTTCAGACACAGCAGAAGAGGGCATCGGATCCCATTATAGATGATTGTGAGCCACCATGTGGTTGCTGGGAATCGAACTCAGGACCTCTGGAAGAGCAATCAGTGCTCTTAACTGCTGAGCTATCTCTACAGCCCCCCAATTTGTTTTTGATCAATCAATAAAGAGCCAGTGGCCAATGGCTGGGCAGGTAGACTGAGGTGAGATCTTTAGATTTGCATGGTAGGAATCGGGAGAAAGGGAGAGGGGGAGTCGCCATGATTGGGAGGAGAAGAATGGGACATAAGAGCTGCAGGAGAGAAAGCCAACCAGCCATGTAGCAATTCAGGTAAGTGGCCACTGGCCATGTCCCTGATTGTATCTGGGGTAGCAGGGGAAGGTTTAGGAGTGCCCAACCTCTGAGCTAGTCACAGCATGTCAAAAGTTAACTGGTGTGTGTATGTATGCATGTGTCTCTGTGTGTGTGTCTTTCATGCGAGAATCCAAAGAGCTCTGGGTAGGTGTGCTACATGGCATGGATATGATTCCCAGAACCTGTGTGACAAACCCAGTTACAGGGAGACAGAAACAGGAGGGCCCTGGGGTTTGCTGCCTAGCAACCTGGTCTACTTGGTGATCATTAAGCCTTAGAAAGGTAAAAGTGGATAGACAGACAGTACTGAGGACCGACACCCAAAGTTGTTCTCTGGCCTCCAGGCACACATGCACACAGAGTACCCCACTCTCAACACACACACATGCACACATGAATGTGCATGCAGAGCCACACAATAAACAAACCACAAAAAGGAATGTTGGGAGCTATTAAGACAACACAATTGTCCTGATCTCTGAATTGGGCCTCCCCCCCCAGAAGAAAAGGGGGTCAAAAGTGGGCCACCAACGCACCGTTCCGAGAACAACCACAGAATGTTCCAGCCCTAAGTCAGCACCAGATGTCCTGACCACACCCCATACCACCAAGTTCCTGCATCCCCATGTAACTGCCAAAAGAAAAATTTCCACTGCCCCACCCCTCCTGCTGAGAAGTACTTCCCCTTTTGCTTGTGCATTTAAGCCTTGAGCCTTTCTCAATACAGTGGGACCTTGATGCCACTCAGAATGTTTCCGTGCTGTTCTTGCACTTAGTCCTTGTCTCTCTCTATCCCCCCCATTTGGTTCTTAGAAGAAGGTCCCCTTGAGACCCTCAAATAACTGGACCTGCTGGACAGGTCAAAAGAAAGGAAGGAAGAGAAAGACAAAAGTCAAAGCCTTTGAAGACCAAGTGTAGTGCATGACTCAGAGACGGGAAACTAGAAATCGCCATGCCTTGTGGGAGACGGGTCCCAGGAAGGGTGTCTTGAGTTTTGTGGGTACAGTCAAAGGAATGGGGTAACTGTGGCGGAGGCCTCATGGGGACCAACGTACTTATTCAGATCTGCATCCTGGTGAGGTTGTAAAGATGGCAAGGGGTGGGCAGGACCTGGGGTGGATCAGAAGCAAGGCTGGGAAGGAAGTTCCAGGCTTGGGAAAGAATTTGAAGAGAGATGAAAAGCCTAAGGGCTGGTGCCTGGGGACCTCGGGTCCTTCCCTGTGGCGGAGCTCACACAAGGCAAAGGTGGGTTGCACACAGCAAAGGTGGGTTGCACATGGCAGAGCAGCAGTATGGAGCACAGTCTTTATCAATGGATATGGGTCTAGTGGTGCACAAATTTGACGTCATGGTAGAAAACACACACACACACACACACACACACACACACACACACACACACACACACACACGGGAGTGGGGGTTTGCTCATGTATAAGGGTCCTAAGGACAACTTGTTTTCAACTCCTCCTCTCTGGTAAGACTTGCCATCTTGCAGCACAAAGAGAACTTTTTCTTTCCTTTATTGCTAGGGCTAGGATTTTATTGTTTGTTTGTTTGTTTGAGACAGAGTTTCTCCTTGTAGCCCTGGCTGTCGTGGAACTTGCTCTGCAATCCAGGTTGGCCTCGAACTCAGAGATCCATCTGCAAGTTGTATGCCTCCAATGCCCAGTGATAGGATTTCTGTCTTCAGATACACCAGAAGAGGGCATCAGATCTCATTACGGATGGTTGTGAGCCACCATGTGGTTGCTGGGATTTGAACTCAGGACTTTTGGAAGAGCAGTCAGTGCTCTTAACCACTGAGCCATCTCACCAGCCCCCAATAAGAATTTCTTAACACTACATTTCATTCTTTCTCTCCTTCCTTGATCTCATTTCTCCCCTTCCACAATTCCTCCCCACCCAACTCCGCTCCCAATCTGCCCAGCTTTTGTCATTTAAAAATGGACACAGAAAGTCTCATTTGTAATGTCTATATACTCTTTGATGTGTGGCCTTCCATGGAGCAGGGGCTGCATACCCTCAAAAAACAGATTTTCTTCTTCAACGGCCATTTTCCAGAGAGAACTTACATTTGCCCAGAGTACACCGTGCAGCTCATCCTTGGTGTAATCCTAGGACAGCCGAAGCGGAGGGAAGGGGACTATACTGAGGCCTGGTCCATTCCCAGCGCCCAGCCAGGATCTCTTGATCCCCTTCCTCTGGGCTGAGTGAGAATCTCTCCTGCCAGCTCCATCCTCCAGGGAGACACACTGCATTTATAGTGGGGTGCCATTTAGATCCTAATCAGAGCTAACCCTGGACACAGACCCCACATCTCAGAGTGAGTCTGGGAAGGGGCCTGTGATCAGTGGCAATGGCCCAGGGGATTTGAATGGGCAGCCAGGCTAGGATCATTTTGCTCAATGGTTGTTCAAGCTGCACACGGCTACACAGACGGGTAGCAAGTCCACACATAGCATGTTCTGGTAGACACCTCATGCATGTGTATTTATTGTTCACACAGACCCTGGGAATACACAATAGATAAAATCATCATCTGTGTTTTATAGTCATGGAAATGGAGGCACAGAGAAGCCACATAGCTCGTATAAACTGGGATGCACATGTACACGTGCTTGTATGTGTGTGTGTGCATGTGTGCATATGTGTGTATATTTGCCTATGTGTTTGTGTGTGTATATGTGTGTATGTTTGTGTGTGCTTAAATAACACATAGTCCATTTTTCTCCAGCATCAGAGACTTGTTTTTTTTTTTTAAACAGTCTTCTTCCTGTATAGACCATAATAGGATTTTAAATAAAAACCTGCTGCCTCTTTTCCCCAGCTCTGAGATTACAGGAGTAAACAATTCACCATGGAAATTTCTGTCCCTAAGTGGCACACCACAGGTACTCCCTAAAGAGCTGCTATGTCACTGAGGTCCACCCTGCCCCCACCTCGAAAGGCTGAGTGGCTCCTGTCCGTCCTGGGAAGATAAGGCTGTGGTCAGAGCATCAGTGTCGTTGACTGGAACTGAGGGATACCAGGGAAAGGCTGGGGAGGGAAGGCTTGGCTGCCAGCAAGCGGAAGATGAGCCACTGGGTCATCCTACAGCTACTGAGAGCCATGTGTGTACAGAATCAGGGACAGTGGATTGTTGGCAGGGATAGCATAGAAACCAGCCAGCCAGTCTAGAGACCAGAACAGCCTGTGACTGAGTCTGGGGCAGCTCGTGTGGTCATTGGCTTAACTTTGGTGTTGAGGGCTAAACTGGATGGAACTCATGACCTGGCCAGAGGCTTAAAGTTCTAAACTGTAGCTTTTTTCACTGAAAATTTGGCCAAATCCCCTCTTCTTGTTCTTTTCTTACTCACTGTCAAACATATGCATTGCTTTGGGGGGGGGGGGGACGACAATGAGGAGAAATTCTAATTTTCATAGAAGTCAGCTTGTGTATTCCTGGGCACACATCAGTCACGGGTCCTGGCTCCTCGTGGTTCCTCAGGGACCTCAGGCATGGCTGGGCTCTGTAAGCCAGTGAAGTACCTAGGTGTCTCTCTAAATGAAGCAATGGTTTGTTCCCTTGTCTGCGTCAAAGTGTGGGTTTGAAGTGTCCCCCGCCATCGAGCCTCATGTGCTAAAGACTTGGTGACACTATTGGACATGCCAACTTTATGATTATTATGTTTTCCTTTATGACAAGGACCTGCCCACTGCTGTCCTTGTCGCCAGGGTCCTCTCCTTGACTAGTGACTCATTGGCTTTAAGTGCCAGCAGCTACGGCAGCAAGGACAATGGCTGGAGGGGAGCTCATTTTACTTTCTGACAATTAGACTCAATTTAATTACCGAGGAGTAATTAGCATGGAAATCCAGACCTGGCTCTCCCTTATTTTGAACATCTTCACAAAGAGTGAACCTTGGTGAGAAGAACCCAGAAACAAAACCAAATCTCCCAACAAGATTGGAAATGGCCAAGGGTCACGCAGGAGGAACGAACTGCTTCAGAACTCAGGCCCAGTGGTTAGCACAGCCACTGTGGGGGTGCCCGAGGACTTCACATCCTGAGGACTTTGTGCTGCTGCGGAGTTCTGCTCTGCTCGTTGCCTTCGAGTCCCTTGTAATCTAAGGATTATATGTGGGGAGGGGGGAGGGGGGGACGACCGCTAAGGGGGTGGAGCCTCTCACTGGGCAGCGTCATTGGCCCTAACAATAGTAGTGATTGGTCTCTTTCAGGCATTGGAGCAGATTAACGATCCAATCACCACCCTAGGAAAGAATTTAGAGATGTAGTTTGTCTGCAATGACCACTATCATTAGAAAGCATTTTGGAGCCTGGCGTGGTGCCGCACGTCTTTAATCTCAGCACTTGGGAGGCAGAGGCAGGCGGATTTCTGAGTTCAAGGCCAGCCTGGTCTACAAAGTGAGTTCCAGGTCAGCCAAGGCTACACAGAGAAACTCTGTCTCAAAAAACCAAAAAAAAAAAAAAAAGCATTTGGAAAAATAACTCATTAGTGAAGCGAGGCTAAGCTGGGTTTGTTAGTGGCTTTGAGGCAGACATTCTTAGAGAACGATTTGAAGTTTAGGAAAACACACTCTTGTTAGTTGAGCTATGGACTTCTGAGGTTCTGGCAGTCTAACTAGCACTGGCGGATTTGACTCTTCCTGAGCTGGACTGGCAATTTAAGTGATAATGAATTCCTTGTATCCACCCTTGCCCTCAGCTTCCTGATGATTGAGTTGCTGATGAGTAGATAGATATGCATGCTGAGGACTGATGGTTTTTTAATGTAAATGTTTAAATCTGTGATTCTTCTATAATTGTTACAAGACTACTCTTTATGATAAATAATAAAATAATTGATCCTTTCTCTGCGACGGCAAATTGCTACCTTGCCAGTAAGAGAAAGTGGTTGAGAAACCCACCTTGCCCGCTCACACTTTGTAAATCTAGAATAAGTTAGTTATGACTGTACATGGAGGCTGGCGGTGGTGGCACACGCCTTTCATTCCAGCTCTCGGGAGGCAGAGGCAGGCAGATTTCTGAGTTTGAGGCCAGCCTGGTCTACAGAGTGAGTTCCAGGATAGCCAGGATTAAACCCTGTCTCAGGAAAAAAAGAAAAAACAAAAACAAAAAAAGAATGAATTTACATGGGTTCTTGGGAATAATTTGGTTCCTTTAGCTGTAGTATGTAATGTTTTTTCATGTAACAGTTTTGGGGAACATACTGTTTGTTTGTTTTTTCATAATCATTCACTAAAAGAAAAATAGAATGTAATCACATTGTAATTTCTATATTGCTTGAAAGATTTTGCTGGGATATATAAGCTATGGGAGAAGAAATACAGTTGTTGGAGCCTGCTCAAAAGAGTTTGCTCCAGCCACACAATATGTATGTGTGTGTGTGTGTGTGTGTGTGTGTGTGTGTGTGTGTGTGTGTGTGTGTAAAATGGTTGGAGCATGCTCACTGCAGTCTGCTCCAGCAACCAAAAATGTGTGTATTTGTATATATGTAAAGTGGTTGGAGCTTTGCTTCATATACTCAATCTGTGAATGTCTATGTCTGTCTGTCTGTCTGTCTGTGTACACATGTGAAGTTGACGGAGCCTGCTTGTTGGAGCTTGTTGACGGTTGCCTAGTCCACCAGGTGTGTGCCTGCTTTACCTTGGCGCCGATCCTACTTCCCCTCCTGGATCACTGATTGTCATAGCTGGTCTTCCACAGGAAACAGCCATGTACCATTTCCAGGGCTCTCAGGAAGGTGGCCCCAGAACTGGGCAGATGGAGCTCCAGGCTGTGTGCCTTGTAGTCAGGTGTCAGAATCACTCCGGGCTTCCTTATTGGCTTCCATTACTACAATGCGTTGTGTTTTATAAAAAGATAATGAAGAAGGAGTATGTTTGAGGGAAGTGAGGTGTGGTGTAGGGGAAGGGGGTGTCTCTGAAGGCCCATGCTTAGGCATTCCTTTCCCCTTGAGGTACCAGCCTCATAGAATAGTATAGAATAGAGTTTATTCAGGACAGGAGGAGGGGAATTGAGAGAAAGGCTAGTGTCAGAGAAAGGCAAAGAAAGACAGAGACAGACAGAGAATGAGAGAGAGAGAGAGAAAGAGGGACAGAGAGAGAGAGAAAAGGAGAGGAAAAGGGAGAGGGAGGAGGGGGCAAACAGCCCCTTTTATAGTGAATGGACACTCTTGTCTGTCACCAGGTAACTGTGGGGGCGGAGCCTAGATGAAATGCCAACACAATGCATCCTATTGTCTGCTGTGGTTTTCGCCATTCTGATGGAAATGGAGGCCATTTTTATTTCCTTAATGGCCCTCTTAGGATGAAAGGATGGACCTTAGGTATGCTGAATTTTGGTAACTTGGGGAAATACCCTTATACCTATCTCTCTGAAGAAATGGATCTGGTCTCTTGCCCATGATTATGGTATGGATAAGGAGTATAGCACCAGAACTCCGTGTCTGGAAGGCTTGATCCCCAGCTGGTGATGCTGGTGCAAGGAGTTTGGATCAGAGGGTTCTGACCTACTTTACTGATGGACTAATAATTTGATCGTGGGCGTGGAGAGATGGTCTGTGGCAAAGAGCACTTGCTAGTCCTTCTTTGTTTGATTCCTGGCACCCACATTAGGTGGCTCACAACCACTGGTAATTCTAGTCTCAGGGGACCCAACACCAACTTCTGACCTTTGCGGACACTGCACTCACAAGCAAATGCCCACCCACAGACACACATGCACACATAAATGAAAATCAGATAAATTTTAGGATAATTTAGAGGTTGTAGAAGCTAAGGGTGGGGCTTAGCTGGAAGAAACCAGTCGCTGGGGTCGGTAGCCCATTCCTGGTCTCTTCTTCTGCTCGCCGTTGCCTGACTGCCACAAAGAGAGCCACCTTGCTTCACCTGCCTGACAGGAATTAGGTACCTTCTGCGAGTTGCCTAGAGTTTTGGCAGGAAGGCTCATTCTTCTGAATGAGGTGCTGACATTTCTTCAAAGGCCGGTGAACCAGGCTATCTCTTTCTTACAGAAGCTGTCAGAGCAGGGGAGACTGCAGAGAGAGGCTGTGCCCTCGGGAGGGTGGCATGAATTCTGGCAAGGTATCTCCATAAGTATCAACCACAGACCATGATACTTGGGCTTCTGGGAGCAGTTTCTGATTCCACAAACCGAATGTCATGCCTCTAGTGTCAGAGACTGTGGAAGGAGGAAGAGAGAGCCCTCTGATTGAGTGCCTGTCACAGTAGCAGAGAGACTGGCCGATCAGTCCACTTTGCATTGTTCAATGATGTAGGCTAAATTCATAAAGGAAGTTAGTCAAGAGGCTGGGAATCGAGGTCACTTGTTGAAGTGTTCATGAAGCATACACAAAGCCCTGAGTTCTATCCCTATAAAGCAAGCATAATGTTGATCATTGTAATCCCAGAACTTGGAAGGTGGAGGCAAGGAGGACCAGAAATTTCATATCCGGCCTGGAGAGATGACTCAGCAGTTAAGATCATGTACTGATTTCAGTCTCCACCACTACATTGGGCAGTTCACAACCACCTATAACTCCAGCTCCCAAGAATCCAACATTTATTTTAAAGGTTTATTTAATTTTATGTATATGAGTACACTGTAGCTGTCTTCAGACATAGCAGAAGTGGGCCTCGGATCCCATTACGGATGGTTGTGAGCCACCATGTGGTTGCTGGGAATTGAACTCAGGACCTCTGGAAGAGCAGTCAGTGCTTTTAACTGCTGAACCATCTCTCTAGTCTGCCCCCCCACCCCCATCCCCCGGGAATCCAACATTGTCTTCTGGCCTTTGAGTGCACTTGCATTCACGTGCACACACTCACTCATACACACTCGAATATGCACCTAATTAAAAATTAAAATTAAAAAAAAAGTACAAGAAGAGGATAAGAAGCCCCCTCCCGTTTGATTTCCAAGTCATCCTCGCCTCTGTAAGTTTGGGGCCAGGCCAGGATACAGAAGATCTTGCCTCAAACAGAAAACTAAGGAGCTAAGTGAGCTTGGTGGTTTAAGGTCTAAAGTGCACGGCCTGAGCTCTGGCGAGGGGTCCCCTCTGGCAGGGTCATGTGCTAGCAGATGGCAATGCTTGAAATGCATGTGGAAACAAGTTCCTAAGCAGGAGCCAATGAGCCGGATGGGGTCAGGTTCAGGTTTCTATAGCAACCATCTCTTCAGAACCAGCCATGGTCCTGTGAGGACCTTCTTAATCTCTTGCCTGTGCGGTACCCTCAATTGACCTCAGGACAATTAGGATCTGCCTCTCAATGGTGCCTATTAATTCCCGATACCTCACCCTGGAGACAAAGCCTCTAGCACATGAACCCTTGAAGGAAAACCCATATCCAAACCCTAAAGACATTTGTTATTTCATCCATTTCCCCTAATTGGCAGGTAGATGACATTTATAGGACTGTTCAGGGATGGAAGAGAGGAAGTGACTTAGTCCCTACTGGCTGCTATAACAACAAAGCACAGACCATGCCTTGCAAGCAGCAGAATTTATTGTTCACAGCTCTGGGAGAAGTTCAAAATCAAGGTCATGTCAGATACAAGTGCTGAGTGAGGTCTGTTTTTTCAACACATGGCAGGCAGACAGACAGATAGACAGATACACACACACACACACACACACACACACACATGAGGAGGGGTGTTGTCTCGTGAGCCTCTTTCATGAGGGCATGGTATTAGGGATTTCCAGGGAGACAGAATTAACAGGCTATACTTAGGTCCAGTCAAGCCTCCATATCTGTAGGCTTTATGCCATGATGTAATGACTAATCTCATTAATCTCTATTATCTCTTTGACAGAATCTAGCATCATCTGGGAGATGGGCCTCTGGCATGACTGTAGAAGATTATCATGATTAGACTAATTTAAAAAGTTCTGCCCACTGTGGGTGGCACTATTCCCTGGGCTGGGGTCCTGGCCTACAGGAAAAGGTAGAAGTTGATTGAACAAAAGCATTCATCTGTCTCTGCTTCTTTCCTGTTGATACAATGTGACTAGCTGCTTCAAACTCCTACCTCTGTGACTTGCCCACTAGAATGAACTCTATCCTAGACCTGGTAGCCAACGTAAACCTGTTCTCCCTTAAGTTACTTTAACTAGAGAACTGTATCACAGCAACAGAAAAAGTAACTAAGATGCATGGAGTCAACAAACTACAGACTGAAAATATTTCAAAACAATTGCATACCTAAAGATTTCTCCCTGCTATTATCAATCAGTTAACACAATGTAATAACCATTTACACAACATTTATGTTGTATTAGGGATTATAAATATTATAGAGATGATTAAGCCATGCAGATTAAAGATGCACATAGATTATAAACAAATGCCAGCCATTTTATATGATCCTTGAATATCCATAGGTTTGGCATAATTGGGAATCCTGGAACAAATTTCAGTGTCCAGAGGGACACCAAAGGATACCTTCCCATCATTACTGCACAGATGTGAGGGGACTTATTAGAGAAATTAGCTCATATGAATACAGAGGCTAATAAGTCCCGAACAGGCTGTCTGAAAGCCTGAGAACAAGGAAGCCAATGGTGAATTTCTCACCTGAGGGTGATTTGCCAGGAAGCCCCAGGAAGCTGCTGTACAGGCTGAGGAACTCAGACCTGACTTCCAAGGGCCACAGGCTAAGGACAGAGAAGGAGCTGATGAGGGGAGAGACTTCTCCCTTCTTCTACCTGCTGGTTCATCTGTGGGTCCTGCCAGTCAGATAAGGCTGGCTTACCCAGAGAGTGGGAATTTCCCTACTCAGCACGTCAGTGCTGGCACCCATCTCTGGAGAGGTATAGAGGCATTCTCAGTGCAGCCATTGGATTTCTGGGTCAGCAGTGGCAGGTCCCATGTCCAGTTCTGGCATCAAGTCTTTGTGCACAGCCGCATGAATAGCTGAGTCTCTACTCTGCAGGAAGAGGCTGGGTGTCAATTCCCTCTGTACCCACCCAGTCTGGCTCCCCCAACAGTGTCAGAGGAGAGTATTGGATCCCTGGAACTGGATATACAGACACTTGTGAGGTGCCATGTGGGTACTGGGAATTGAACCCATGTCCTCTGGACAAACAGCCAGGACTCTTCAATGCTGAGTCTCCTCTCTGTCCCCACATTAACCATCAAAAGTGCATTCTCTCCTGGTCTTCGTTCCACAGTTCACACTATTGCTCAGTCCTCACCACCATCCCTCCCCACAGTCCTCTCATCTCCCCACAGAGAAGCCCTGTCCCAATTAAGTTAAAAATCCCATTCTCCCCTCCCTGCAGGCTGTAGGCAGGCTGCTCCCTACTTCTGCTCTGGGCTTTTCACTCGCCTAGGCAGCCATCTAAGTGGGATCACATGGCGCTTCCTGTGGCTGGCTCATCTCGCTTAGCACAATGTCTTTAAGTCACACCAACACTGTTGCATGTTTCAGAAGTCCACTCCTGGTTTTCAGGCTATTATAGTTTGCTGTGATGCAACATTCTGAACAAAAGCAACTTGGGAAGGAAAGAGCAAGTTTCAGCTTGTCCTTCCAGGGGACAGCCCGTCATTAAGAGCAGTCAGAGTAGGAAGTTTTGGCGGAACAGTGCTTGATGCCTCTCTATCTGGTTCACTCTCATGCTCAGCTAGCTTTGTTGCATAGCCCAGACTCACCTGCTGCCTAGGGATGGTGCCGCCCACAGTGGGCTCAGCTTTCACATGTCAATCATCAATCAAGACAGTCCCTCACAAACATGGCCACAGGCCAGTCTGATCAGAGCAATCCTTTAATAGAGTCCCTCCTCAGGAGACTCTAGGCCAGTAGTTCTCAGCCTTCCTAATTCTGCGACCCTTTAATATAGCTTGTGATGGCCCCTAGCCATAAAATTATTTCATTGCTGCTTCATAGCTGTAATTTTGCTACTGCTATGAATTGTAATGTAAATATCTGGTATGCGACCCCTGTGGGGGTTGAGAACCATTGCTCTATGCTGCGTTGACAGCAGAAGACATCTAGGACCACGTTGAATGCATTTGAATCCTATGTAAATAGCACAACTCATTGATCCATTTGTCTGTCCTCGGGTACTTGGTCTGCTTCACATTTTACCTGTTGTGAATTTTGCGGGGGAACGTGGGTGTGGAAGCTGCTGATCTAGCCCCCACTTTCAACTTTTGCAGTACATAGCTAAAAGGGAGATTGCTGGATTACATTGTAGCTCTATTTATGGATTACTAAGGAACCTCTGTGGTGTTTTCCATAGCAGCTGCACCGTTTTTCAGAGACATGATTCTTTCTTGGCCTCCAGTGAGTTCTGAATGTGATGTGCCAGGTGCACAAGGGGGTCCTGGGGACTGTCAAGGATTCGGAAGCATATCGTCGCCTGAGTCTATCTCTTCTTGGGACTGTTTTCTGGGGGTAGACAAGAAACTCAAAGCCCAGCATTCTATCTTACCTGCTGAAAACCTCTTGGTTTCCAGGCAATGATTTAGATCGGTCTCCTCCTCCTCTCCTTCTCCAAACTTCTTTCTTCCAGAATGTGGCAACACCACCCTCCTATTACCCCATTAGTTCCCATGGAAACACATTAACAGCCTCTTCAGTGTGGTTCCTCGGAAACAGCCAAAGCCTTTGAGAGGAACGATTAGTAAGCTCTCTGGCCTCTTCACTGAAGCTCAGGAATAGACCTGGGCATGAGGATATTTTGGCTCTGGTTAGCGCCCAGGTGGTTCAGTAGCAGGACTGTGGGGTTTGCCTCATTTCTTCTGCACCAATATACTCTCCGTGTTCAGCCCTGAGAGGCCACATTTCTAAAGATGCTGTCCATCAGATGGGACTTATTTAATAACATCAGCCATTCCATGTTTTATTAAAGACATCAATAACTTCCACCCAGAGCTTCTACACTCACAGTATAAGCCATCCAGTGGATGTCATTTCATGCAAGAGCTGGCGCGGCCTCCTTTCAGTTGGCAATGCTCCCTTTACAACTTAAAAACACAGGACATAGTTCTCAGATCTCCGTGACTGCTCCTGGGGAGCCAGGTTCAGCACTGATGTGCATCTAGACATTAGGCCCAGTGCTGTAATTCTTCGAGATGGAGAGACTTTGGAATCAGTGTCCTGGTTTCTTATCTGTTGCCTTAATATAATTTCCTGGAAAATTTTTACAGAGAGAAAGAGTTCCAGGACAGCCAAGGCTACAACAGGGAAACCCTGTCTCAAAAAGGGAGAGAGAGAGGGAGGGGAAAAGGGGGGAGGGAGGGAGGAAGGTTAGGTTTCCCATGCATACTGAATAGCAGGTTCCTTGTGTTCTATGTTGATCCTGGAGGAGGGGGAGGGGGAGGAAAACAGCTGCCATGTGTAAGGACACTCAAACAGAGCTATGGCCCCACAGAGAGGTCCCTATAGGGAGGAGTCAAGAGCTGACTCCTGCTGCCAAACGCCACGTCACTGAACCACGTGAGAAACTGCTTTCTATTGTGGCTGCGGCAGAGCGTAGAAGCCTAGACAGCTTACAGCATCCCTCATTCATCTCATGGTTCTGTGGTTGGGGAATCAGCATGGTGTGGACAGGGCCAGAACAAAGGTGTTAGCCGGCTCTGCATTTCAGGAGTCCCTAGTGGGAGGCTGTTTCCTTGTCCTTTCTGGCTTCTAGAAATACCCATGTTCCCTGGTTTGTGTTTTGAATCTAAGATGTCCCTGGTGCTGGTAGGATGGCTCAGTGGGTAAGAGGTCCCGCCACCAAGCCTGATTACCTGAATTCAATCCATGGCACCCTCATGGTGGTAGGAAAGAAACAATTCCTGCGGATGGTCCTCTGACCTCCGTAGGCATACACTTTCCGTGAAACAACAAAGTAAACACCTTTTAAAAAAGCTTAAAGAATCTTGTTTAATAATAATCATTTTTTTAAATGTCCCCAAAGGTCCTAGCTAATCCAATGGCTCTGCTCCTGAGAGGCCGTGGAACCTTCAGGAAATGGAGCCCTGGCTGGTAGAATGGGCCTCTAAGGGAGGGCCTTGGAAGACTGAAGCTCGGCCCCTACTTCCGGTCTTGTTTGCCCTGCTTCCTGGTTAGCCATGGAGAGAGAGGCCTACTGGAGGGGACTCTGTGAGGTGCTCCCAATGCCAGGGACTAAGCTAAGCACCTCTGACTCTTCTCTCTGTAACCTGAAGCCAAGGACCGATGTCTCCTTAAAACCTTGAACCCAAATCTGTCTGTCCTCCTTCAGGTTGAGTCTGGGAGGTGTTAAGCCCATGGAGAAGCCTGAGTGCTGACGTGTGCCCCTCCCCCGTCTTCAGCACACCTCTTTCTCCCTGCCTCTTATCCCTTGTCAACCATCCCAATCTCTGGTTTTCCTCTTCTGTAAACTAGGAACCCCTACAGTTCCACTGTGGTCACCTGGAGAACCCAGGAGAGTGTCTCTACATGCAACTTCATACTTTAATTCAACCTGCAACACTAATTCCAGGTATGGATGCTGTCATGAAACCTCTCTTTGGCCAGCCACAGAAGTAGGTCTGCTCGCCCTGGCTAAGCCTTCACTGACCACAGCTCCTGCCAACAAGCTGACTAAAAACCTCTGGAGAAACTCAGAGCCAGACCCCCAAGCTGGGCTGTTCCCTCACTTTTGACTGAGCGAACATAGACCTGTGAGAGGCCAATTTCTTTTGCAGCAACAGATACCAACTACAGGCAGGTTGATTAACCTTTCCCAGCCTTTCTTACGTGTAAGACTGAGGCAGTGCAGTGTAATGACCTTGCTGGAGACTGGTGTGATGACTAAGTTAATGCTTGGAAATTCCTCTTCACAATCAAGTCCTTCTTAAAGAGATGCTGTTCTGGGGGTGACATTGGGTGGGGTTGAGATAGGGCTCACTTAGCTCAGGCTAGCCTACTATTTGCTATGTAGCCAAGGATGACCTTAAATTCCTGCTTCTCTTGCCTCCACCTCCCAAGTGCTAGCACTACAGGTGTGGACCACCATGTCTGGCAGTCGATAAAGATTTCCCCTTGGACCCTAACCTCCTTTTTCATAAGACAGACTCCAGCAGTCGCAGGAAAAGATCAAGCCCACCAACCTGTCTCCATGTCTGTCACAATGAAAAAATACTTTGACCAAAGAAGTGTAAGGAAGAGAAAATCTATTTTGGCTCATAGCTCAAAGCACAGTCCATGACGGTGGGGAAATCATGCTGTAGCTTGAGACAGTCACGTTCTGCTTCAGTCAGCAGGAGATGCTCGTGTGCGGGTTAACGGCTCCCTTTCCCCACTGTAATACAGTCCAGGATCCCCTGCATACAGAACGTGGGGATGAAGATGGATCCTCTTACAGCAATGCACATAATCAGATAATCACTCACAGACATTCTCAGAGGCCTATGGCCAGATGAGTATAGATTCTGTCCAGTTAACATTGGGGACTATCCCACTACACTCTGGTAACATGTTTGCCGTATACATTTAGTGTCCAGACCCAGTGTGATCATGAATCTTGCCAATCGACTCATTTGGAATGGGAGTCCATCAAGAGACATGACTCTGGTCACTCTGGATAGATGAAGTGGGAAGACTCACCTAAATGTAGGTGGCACCTGCTGCTCGCAGCCCAGCCATAAGGAGGTCTAAGAGAAAAGTTTTCACCTTTTTTGCTTCTGTGTCTTGCCGGTGCGTTCATCTACTCTGTTTCTGCTGCTGCCCTTGCTGCCGTCATTCATTGCCATCAGAACCCAGCTTCCTCCCATGTGAACTGAAGACCAGGTAGCTCTCCAGGAAACCACTAGGCTTCCAGAGCCTGACTGGGATTGCTGAGACATTCAGCCTCACAGACAGAACAACTATCAGGTCCTTAGCCTCTTTAGAGTGAAGACAGCTATTAATGGGCTACCTACACCATGTAGTATAAGCTAATCCAATAACCTGGACCAAAAATACACCCAGTGTTTACTGGTGTTGCCTCTCTTAAGCCTCCCATGCATGGCTTGTCTGGTCAGTGCTCCCCTGAGGCATTTCTGGGACACTCTAAAGTTCCAGGACACTGTGACTGCAAATCTCCAATGGGCTCTTCGCCTGGAATAGTGGAGTCATGTCACCTTGTCACGTCACCACTCTCAGAGGTAAGGGGGGGGGCTTGTAAGCATTCTAACAGGCAGTAGAAGGATGGACTTAAAGTGTCTGCTTTGGAGCTTTGTTAGCGGGAAGCCTGACCACTAAGTCACCAGACACAGCCTGTGGAACGAATGAAGATGGTTCTTTGGTCTCCTCTGGACTTGACAACTTAAAGTATTAACACATTACTGGGAATGCAAGTGTTCAGAATATTGAATGACATTTTTTAAAAAAAAAAATGGTTCTTGGGGCTGGAGAGATGGCTCAGTGGTTAAGAGCACTGACTGCTCTTCCAAAGGTCCTGAGTTCAAATCCCAGAAACCACATGGTGGCTCACAACCATCCGTAATGAGATCTGATGCTCTCTTCTGGGGTGTCTGAAGACATCCACAGTGTACTTACGTATAATAAATAAATCTTTTTTAAAAAGGGTTCCTCTGTCCCCCCAAAGTGGTTGTAAATTTGGGCAATATCTCCCCAAAGGGGTGCAAGGGCATGGATTTATCTGTATGAAGAAAATGACAGAGCATTCTTAGGTATCTTTTAAAGATGTAGTGTTTCCAGGGAGAATGATCTGTTTATTGAAAAAGTTATGGCCTGTTGTGGTGGCACACGCCTTTAATCCCAGCACTCAGGAGGCAGAGGCAGGTGGATTTCTGAGTTCGAGGCCAGCCTGGAGGTGAGTTCCAGGTCAGCCAGGGCTATACAGAGAAACCCTGTCTCGAAAAAAAAAAAAAAAAAGAAAAAGAAAAGAAAAGAAAGGAAGGAAGGAAGGAAGGAAGGAAGGAAGGAAGGAAGAGAAAGAAAGAAAGAAAGAAAGAAAGAAAGAAAGAAAGAAAGAAAGAAAGAAAGAAAGAAAGAAAGAAGAAGTTATGGACAGCACAGGAGGAGACAGAGCCCTGGAATGCTGGGATTGGGGCAGAGAAGATGCCAGAATAACTCAAGAGGCATATGAGGGTCTGGGGGTGGGGTGGGGAGGGGCTGCTCCCAGATCAGCCCAGGGATGGAGAGGGCCGAGAACCGCACAGCAGCTGGGAATGTTCAGGCTGCAAAGAGGAAACTGTTTGCCCGGGTGCGGGCTGGACAGGGGTTCAGACACTGCTGTGACTTGAATGCTTGCCCCGTGGAAGGCGTGACTCTCAGAGTCAGATGCCCGTGCTGTGTAGAGGTGTGAGCTCTGGGAGGTGCCTGGGTTGTGGTAGTCAAGAGAATGTCAGAGGTTTTGTCATAAAAGCAAGCTCACACTAACAGATTCGCTCATTCTGCCGTGCGTGTGGCCATCCATCGGGACCCTCACCATTCTGGCACCATACCCGGGACCTCCCAGGCTCCAGAACCTCCTGATAAACGTGCCTGTGTTTGTTTTTCTGTTTGCCTTCCAGCGCTGGAATGCTACCCAGGGCCTCACATGTGCTTGACGAGTGTCTCCCACTTAGGTACATCCCCAGCCCTTGGCATTTTTTGAGATAGTCTCTGGTTATGTAGCCAGGCTGGCTTCAAATGCACAATCCTCCTGCTTCAGCTTCCCTGGGGCTAGAATTACAGGTGTGTACCACTACAGTTAGCTAACCCTGTGTTCTTTATAAGTTACCCAATCTGCGGTGTTCAATGAGGCCAGAGAAAATGGATTAAAACATCATGGGCAAGGCCATAGTGAGAGTGTGTCCCCACGAGGCTGAGTCAGGAGAGGCTCTGGGTGAGGGTAGAGGGTGAGGAGAGAGTGGGCAGCCTGGTCCGACTCACTGATTTGACTTTTGCACGTGCCTGCCCATTTACTTCAACTACCGAGCACCACTGTGTATCCTAGGACTAAGGAAGGGATGGGGAGTGAGGTTAGCAGGATAATGCAGCTGGATCCAGAGACGTCCATGTCATCGCTGTGGAGTTGGTGCGCAGGTTAGAACATTTGGAATTGCCCTTGGTGGGGTTAAGAGGGACTTCCAGAAGCTCAACTTTGTGCATGTTGGCTCTGGAATGTTTACTGACCACTCAGGCAATGGCAGTAGGCATCTGAGTCTGGAGATAGGGGGAAGTTCCTGCTGGGGTCTGGTCCAGTGATAGCATTGGAGCCTGCATCCTGATGAGTTTGCCACTAAGCCAAGCAGCCAGGAGAAGGCTGGCCAGACCCTTTGGCATGCTATGTCCAGCAGGAAGGAACTGGGAAGAAACTTCTACTCTGTAGCTGGGTATTGGGAAGAACCCAGTGATGGAGAGTGGTGAGGCAGGGGGACAACCAGATGGACCCTCTGTGTGTCTCTGATCCTGAGTGTTTCCAAGACAGGACGCTAGTCAGCCCAATGTCACCAAAGGTCAAGTAGAATGATATCTGAATGTGACCAGACAAACACTGTGCTGGGCACAGGACACAGCAGAACAGTAGAGGAGACCCCCACAGCTGGCTTCAAGTGCGGAGTGCTTTCTGTTACCCAGTACTTGTGGCACAGAGCAAGACAATCCCTCCGGTATCTGTTTCACTTTCTATGAAGTGAGGGCTTGCTGGATTCTTCTGGCTGGGCATTCATGCAGACCCAGGCACACCTATCACTTTCTTCATGAAGTCCTGAGTCTCTGAGAGGTCTCTCAAGGTGAGCTACTGCCTGGGACCCTTGGGACAAGCAGGTGATCTGAGAAGGAACACTGCTGGGGTTAAGGCAGAAGGTCAAGGGCCTGTCACTCTACTCTGTGCGTCTGCATCAGATTTCCTACCCGGCTGCCCACAGCAGGAAGAGCGTTTGAGTCAGCAGGCCACTAAAAACTTTGCAGAAGGCGACAGACTGGGGACAGGTGTGGCACTGGGGGAGTGGAACAGACACTCTGTGTTTGTCACAACTGTACAAAGTACATATAATGTACCATAGAACACGCAGGACATAGGCACTGCATATTAAGGTGTGCCCATGATCCCTGTGTTTATCATTGGTGGGAAGAGCCCTGTGCTGTGGTCAGGATCCTGACTCTTTTAACATAAACTTGGGATCATAGAAGATATAGGGAACCTGAAGTTAGGATGCACCCAGGATCAAGGAGGGAGAGAGGGGAACACTTAGGACAGATCTCAGGTCCCCAAAACTGCTGGGCCAGAGATGTGCAAAACCCCCATGTTTCTGACTGTCTGTGAGGTCCCTGCAGAACCTAGGAAATGAACCAGGCACCAGGCAAATCTCAGGCCTCATTAACAGAGAGTCTGTACCTGTGGGTGTCCCTCTCTGGTTCTTTGTGCGGGTGGCATGGTTTGTATCCTGCTCTGATGAGCACATGGCCCTGGGAGTGGGTGACTGCTGCTGTCACATCCTTGTCTCTTAATTGCCGCAGGAGGGAGGATGCCCTGGGAGTGGTATGGGTTTGAATTTAAATAGAAAAGAGATGGAGGAGCCAAAGATCTAGGACATTTGAAAGGCAGCACGGCCCTCCAAGTGAACTTCCAGATCGTGCTGGTTCCGAAGAAGGGAGAGGGGGAGGGGAAATGAGGGAGTTGGTGAAGAGCCAGAATGGATGAGGCGCTGGATAGAGAGGCTTTTCCTCAGTGTGACCAGTGGCCTTGGGGAAAGGCACGGGCCGTCATGTTTCATGTAGGAGCATGTGATCATGTTTCATGTAGGACTGTGTGGAAAACAGGCACTCCCGCCCTACTGAGTCTGGGTCCCTGCCTCACAGGGCACCGAGGTGATTCCCGCACAGTAGAGTTGAGAAACTACTTTGCAGACTCCCCACTGGCCAGTTCACCCAGCTGGGAAGGGGCAGCATAAAGGACTCAGGTCAGTGTGATTGCAAAGCAAGGGCTTGTGCCGTGTATGCAGCTCATGCCTCTCAAATCAGCACTGGAAGCTTTTAACAGAATACATAGTTCATCATCCAGGATTCCCCAAACACACACACACACACACACACACACACACACACACACACACACACTATCAGGATTAAGCAGTGTGTAGAACTAGAACCTACCTAACGCGGCATTCAAGTCCCAGAGAACAAGACAGTGTGCCTAGGGCCACATGGCTGCACTGTCCTCCCACAAGGGAGAGGTTCACGAATGAACTGGAACCTCAGACTCACTGGCCTGAAATCAGATGGGGACAGGAGACAGCACACTTTACCCCAGCTCCCCCTGAGTAGCGGGAGTCTACTAACCACCTAGAGGAGCTGGCTAGAGGGTCAGACGTCTGGAAGGGTTAGTACAGGAAGCTGGGGACAGGGAAGAGGAAGAAGACGAGTCTCAAGCCCTTTAAATCTATGATCTAGCCAGCACGGGCCAGTCTCTTGAAAGCATCCAGGAAACCTTTTGAAAGCCCACCATCGAACCACGAGATGTCCCAGCAGAGAAAGACACTTGACCCCAAGCCTAATGGCCTCAGTTTGATTGTGGGGGTCACATGGTGGCAGGAGAGAACTGACCCCTGAGGCTGTCCTTTGACCCCACATGCATGCGTGCACACAGACCCACCCACATACATACATGCATATACATGCAGACATGCACACACACGATCACATACAAGTGGAAAAGAATAAAGTAAGCCTACCGCTCATGTCACCACAGGCGGCCGTATGAAGGGGGGAGGTACAGAGGTGAGACCGGAGTTGACAGCTGCTGGTCACTGCACCTGGTCATCTTTGCCTCTGTAAAGACAGCCTTACCAGGTGGGCCTCTTCCTCCAGCTGACAGACAAAGCCAGAGATCACACCTGCCGGGATCCCCTTGATGTGTGTGATGAGGGAAGAGCAGGTTCGGAGGTCTTTTTCTATAGTTTCATCCACCTCTGAGACCTTTGAAGCATTTTTATAATCCATATTCTCTGGAAAAATTTTTAATTTCATCTGTACTGCTGGGAGCCTTCCTGGAGGAAGAAAAATGCTGATTTAAACAATACCGGATCATTGTGAAGTATGAAATTCATTTTGTGGGTGTCAGGCATGTTCTGTGAGCAGTTGAGACTCCTGGAAATAATGAACAAAGCCCACAGCTCACAGAACAAGGGGCCTTAGCCATCACAGGTTGAGCTGTGGTTCCCCAAGCCCAAAGACACTCCCCCCTCCCTCGTCCTCCCCACTCCCACTCAGCTCGAAGGCTTTCAGAGTTAAGATGCGTTTATCTTCATCCTCAGGGGTGCAATGTAGCCATTGCACCTCCTAACTGAAGGAGGTTCACACATTTGTATCTGGAGCTGGTAGCCCCCGAGCCCAAGGCGAGTCCTTTGGCATGTGAGACCCTTTTCTCTTTATGAGCCTTGTCCAAAGTGATGGAGGGCTGTTTCAGAAAACGGAATTGGCTGGCACGGTATCAGGATGAAGCAGTGCGTAGGATTAGAATCTGGATGGTGCGTGGAATTGGGAGCTACATCGAGAGGAAAATGAAGGTCCTTCCTCAGCACTTAGGAGGCATCATCTTGGGGGGGGGTGCCCCACCCTCAGCCCCTCATGGGAGGAGTGAAGGCAGAGGCTGGCTCTCCTGGGGTTTGGAGAGGCCAGAAGCACACGCAGTGTTCAGTGCTGACTTGTGTTGCCCCCAGCATCTCGCTGTAGCCACGGGACAGACTCTGGGGCGTTTCCTCACACATCAGATCTGGCCACGCAGCCCCAGAAAGCAAAAGGCCAGAGTTACAGAAAGCCAAGAAGAGATTTTAAGGGTGAGGTGAGGCCTCTCAGCCTACCGTCAGGGCCCTGACATGGGTTAAAAGGAGGGATGAGGGTCAGGGCAAGGGGGAGGGATGCAGGTGTGTGTGTACCTGAGGATCCTTGGTTACCAAGTGGTCCAGTTGATCACGGAGTTCCCAAGCTGCAGAGTGAAGAAGGATGTCCTTGATGTTTGTGAGGACAACTCTGCTCCCATGTATCTGTCAATGAAGCCCTGAAGTTGATGAATCCAAGATGGCTGCAGGCTCAGGACAATGCCTGGAGACTCCCAGGCAGCTGACATAAAACACCCCATTTCCCTGGTTGTGGAATCGTCAGTTTCAAAGGGGCTGAGGTGGGTGAGGAGCCTGCCGCTTTAGACAGACACTCCTTATGAGATCAGTGCGCCCATCTGAAGAGTTCAGAGGGATTGTTGCCTGAAGCTGAGAGACAAAGCAGATAGATGCACAATGCAGGCAGAGAGCTCAGGCCTCTGCCCACTTTCAGTTGCCTTCTGGGACAGATGACAAGTCCTTTTTCAGAGAAGCAGTTGTCAAGGGTTCTATGCTACCAGCAAGTAGTGTGGAGTCTTGCATACTGTAGATATCAAGGAAATCTAGGCACCACTGAGTACAATGCTCAGTGGACGGGTCTCTATGCAGACTCTAACCAGGCAGGACTCACCTCCCTGGGCATCCAAGAGGCACCCGTGATGCCCACCCTCCTCAGAAGACCCTGCTTAGGAGAAGTCTATGAGGAGTTTCTATCTCTTGAATCCAGGGACTGTGAGGGGAGCCCGGACGTCTGCTTAGGTTTTCCTTATGGCTCCTGGGTCTGTTTAAATTTATTTTGTTGCTGAGGATTGAACCTGGGGTTTTACATCTGCTAAAATATAGAAAAGGATGCTGAAACTCAATCAGGAAAGAACCATACAACCTAACAGTCGTACTCGTGGGCAGACAGGAGCTGGCACGTCAGTAAAGATGAGGTATGGATGGCAGTGGAGAACCTGTAAGCATGCGCAGCTGCAGCAACCGGGAGGAAATGCAAATTAAAGCTAGGAGACAGCACACCTGTCAGAATGCTAGAAGCAAAGAGCTGCTGAGCTGCTGCCAGATACTGGCAAGAGTGAGCAGGGAGCAGGCACAGTCACGTGGGCACCACTGTCAGGAAGAGGGAGAGCACCTTGGAAAACAGCTAGACAGCTTTCATGAATAAAACATCCCTTCATTATTCTCAAACAAATCCTGGCGTAGTGACTCTCAGCCTTCCTAACGCTGCAACCCTTTAATACAGCTCCTCATGTTGTGGTGACTCCCCCCGCAACCGCAATATTATTTTTATTGCTACTTCATAGCTGTAATTTTGCAACTGTTATGAACTGTAATGTAAATATCTATGTTTTTTGATGGTCTTAGGAGACCCCCTTCCGTTGAAAGGGTCATCTGACCCCCCACAGGGGTTGTCACCTACAGGTTGAGGACCACTGTTCTAGTGGCTTTATTCAGAGCAGAAGTTGGGAACTGCTCAGGTTTCTTCGGCAGAGGAAGGGTTAAATGGGGGCAATCAGAACCATGGGATGCTGTTTACAGCAAAAAAGACCGAAGTATTGACAGCTACAACATGGATAAATCTCTAGCGAGTTGTGCTGAATGGAGAATGTCCCCAAAGAAGACCAGCTTTACAGCTCCATTTCATGGCAATTTTGAAACAATGACATTTTAGAAATGTCAATTAGATTAGCGCTTCTCAGGGGCTAGAGAGTGGGACGGCGGTGGCTCTGGAGGTCACAGCAACACTCAAGGGGTCCGTCAGATGAAGTTATACCAGAAAAGGGTATTGCATCCCCTGGAGCGGGAGTTACAGGTGGTTGTGATATGAGTCCCCCTAAAGAGCACCATGAACTCTTAACTGCTGGGCCATCTCTCCAGCCCCACTAAAATCTTTTGTAAGGGAGACGTAACATATAATATTCATGTTTTTATCAGGGATTACATCATGCTTTTCTTAAACATTCTGTAGCCTTTTCCATGTGGTCTTTCCCCCATCTCTCTCCGTTCTAAATCTCGTTGCTCTAATGTCTATAATGTTTGCACTTAGGTCATTTCATGGGATGCTCTCCCAGAAGTGGAGTCAGAGGGTTGGAAACATGCCCCTGAGGCTCCTAATGTAGGATTTCAAGTGGCTTTCTAAAGAGCTCTGCTGGTGCTGCGTTCACAGCAGAAGTGTGTGCGCCCCCTGGTGGTTCTTTGGTTTGTGCTGCCTGGAGAGGGTCTTGAAAAATGAGCTGCCCTAACAGACCCATTGAGCAGGACTCTGGAGAGTCCTACTCCTGTCTACCAATGTCTAGAAGCAATCCAGATGAAGAGAAGGGAGATGAGTTGATCTTTTAGGTTTTTCTAAGTGGCCTCTTTGTCCTCAGGTTCTTAACAAGGTCCTGGATCCCAGGAGGTCTTGGACCTTGACAAGATCGGGTGGCTTCGGAACTGTGTAAGCTTTGTATTAGCCCACTTCGGTTACAAAACTGTCAAATTTATTTCCTTATAGTTTTGGAAGTGAAGTCTAAAATCAAGGTCCAGGAGGGTTCTGTACCTCTCTTGCAGACATTTGTCCTCTCATAGTGTCCTTACCTGGCCTTTCCTCTATGAATGTGTCTGGACACACACACACACACACACACACACACACACACTCCCCTCTTTATGTAAGGACTCTTACCCCATTGGTTCAGACCTCTGTCCTTAGGAGTCTATTTAATCTTAATTACTCCATAAAAGTGCTATCTCCACAAGCAGTCACATTGCAGGGTAGAGTTTCAATATGACTTCTGGGGCTCACAAATATTCAGTCCTAGCAGGCATCCTGATCTCGGGGAGGCAATTTGAGTGTAGAAGAGAAGAGCTAAGTAGCTTCCTCACTCAGGAGGACCAAAGGTGAAGAAAGTCAAAGGTCACCCTTCATCTTTTGGGAAAATATTCCACAGGTCCAGGTGTTGAGCTCCAGGCCAGCCTCTGATGATACAGAAATGGAGGCATCATTTTTGTTCTCCCAGTGGAAAAGATACTGTCTTAGTCAGAGTTTCTATTCCTGCACAAACATCATAACCAAGAAGCAAGTTGTGGGGGGAAAGGATTTATTCAGCTTACACTTCCACATTGCTGTTCATCACCAAAGGAAGTCAGGACTGGAACTCAAGCAGGTCAGGAAGCAGGAGCTGATGCAGAGGCCATGGAGGGATGCTGCTTACTGGATTGCTTCCCCTGGCTTGTTCAGCTTGCTTTCTTATAGAACCCAGGCATTTCCTCAAGGGAGGCTCCTTTCTCCGTGATGGCTCCAGCGTGTGTCAAGTTGACACACAACACCAGCCAGTACAGACACACTGAGAACATTTTCAAATCTCGTACAGCCGTCTGTATTGAAGTAGGGTACAAGCCTGGTGCTATAGGAAACCATAGGATTGTGGGGAAAGAGGATTCAGGGGAGACCTTCTGGAATACAGAAGCAGGGTAGAGTCCATCTGATGGAGGTCACATGCAAGAGGAGACATAACAGTCAAGACATGGGGATGCATTTGTGTGAGGTGATGGCCAGAGCTCATTGCAGAAACTCCCAGGCACTGAGTCAGGACCAATATGTCTGAGGCAGCTTGCATGTGAGGGTCAAGCAATCCTTTGGCCATCCAAAAAAATGTTTTGCCATATCCTAAAAATAATGGACGTCCATTGGGAGTGTTTGTTTGTTTGTTGTTTTGGGCAAAATGTCAGATGATATTAGGCTTGGGTAATGCCTTTCTGGGCGCAGAATGGAGGGTGAGTCTGAAGAGATAACACAAATGCAAGTGAATATCAGTCAACCCATGGGTAGTTCCAGAGATGAGAGGTGGGAGCCAAAGCTAGGGATGTGGTGGGGCACTCACAGATGCTCTGCAGGGAAGCAGCAGCAGCAGCAGCAGTACCAGCAGGAGCAGCAGCAGCAGCGCCTTGTTACACTGTGAGCTGAACAGCAGGGTACAAGGCATGTATGATTTGTCCCATGTGCCTGACCAGTTTGAGGGGCTTAGTAAGTGTTGTTGACTTGTGGATGAAGAAGTTTGGTGGAACCGTAGAATGCCACAAGCATTCTACAGTCTATGCATGACTGAGAGCAGACATTTCTCTGGCAGCTGACCTTGAGCTTGGTACCAATCCCAAGATGGTGGCTATCTTCCATCCATACCTGTATATCTTGGCCATAGCTATGTGTATTGATATTGAGAGTGCCTGTCCTTAATTTTGAACTGGTCACAGCACCTGTAGCTACCCCATTAATCGGTCAAATCTCTAACTTGTTGTTTTTATGCACAAGCATATTTTTTTAATGAGCTTGTTTGTTTGTTTGTTTGTTTGTTTTCAAGACAGGGTTTCTCTATGTAGCCCTGGCTGTCCTAGAACTTGCTCTGTAGACTGGGCAGTCTTGGATTCAGAAATCTGCCTGCCACTGCCTCCCATGTTGGGAGTAAAGGCTCAAATTTATTAAGCTGCTCAGCTGAAACTTCTCTGTCTCTCTGGTTTTTTGAATGAAATTTATCTTTTAATGCACGTTTTTCTCTTCTTTTCCTGAAGTACATTTTCCTAGTAGCTTCTTAAGAGAGACGAAGAGTCCCCCTGAGTCCTCGCTTGCCTGCAGACCTTCCACTTTACCCTCATCTGCATCATGTAACTGGATTTTGGGGTCCAGGGTAACTGGACCCTCCTCCAGATCTTGAAGGCATTGTTCATCTTGTAGCACACAGTGCTGCTTTTAAAATTGTTTATTCATTTATATTTAATCTGTATGGTGTTCTGTCTGCATTTATGTCTGTGTACTATATGCATGAAGTACCCTCAGAGACCAGAAGGCACCAGGTCCCCTGGAACTGGAGTTTCAGTCAGCTGTGAGCTGCCACATGGGTGCTGGGAATCAAACCTGGGTTCTCTGGGAGAACCAGCCAGCTCTTACCACCGAGCCGTCTCTCCAGCCTTTAAACCTGATAGTGAGAGTTTTGATCTCCGCATCCTCCTCTTCTTCCTCCTCTCCCTACTTTCTCTTCCCCTCATCCTCCATCTCCTTCTCCTTTCCCGAATCCTTCTTATTGAAGGTGGTCCTAGAGACAAGCTGGCCTTGAACTCTATGACCAGGCAGGTCTTGAACTTGTGACCCTCCTGCTTCAGTCAGCCGAGTAGCTAGATTACAAGTCTGAACACCAAGCCCAGTCAAGGTTTTTGTTGTTTTGTTTTGTTTTTCCTTAATGTGACTCATTTTGTTTTTCTTCAAGGAGAGTGACATGTAAGGGTCTTAGGACAGTGTTTGGAATTTAGTAAAATATGATTAATTCTTAGCCATTATGATTGAGTTTTTAAAATTTGCCGTTTTACTCTGGTATATGTCTAGCCACTATGCTACTTAAGAGAGTGGAGCCCCAGTTTCCTGGAGCACTTTATAGTAAATCTGCCTACCTGTCTCTCTCTCCATCTATCCACCCACCCACCCACTTATCTATCCAATCTTTCTTACTGGTCTCTAGAGATCCCTAAAACAGGTATCAAACTGTATTTCTCACTGGGGATCCCTGCTGCCGGCGAGCAGATGGCTTGCCTATTTGTTTGTTTGTTTGCTTGTATTTTGAGACAGAGTCTCACACAGTCCATCCTGGCCTTGAACTCACTATGTAGGCAAGGACACTCTTTAAGCTTCCAGCCCTCTTAGCTCCTCCTCCAGAGTGTGCGGTTTATAGGCTTGTTCTACCACGCCTGGCTTTATGTGGTGCTCAGCGTTGAGCCAGGGTTTGTTTGGTGCATGTTAGGCAGGAGCTCTAACCACTGAGCTACACCCCAGCCTCAAGGGAAGCTTCTTTTCATGACTACCCTAGGTGTGTCTGAGGGAGGGGCAGGGCTTCCCATCCTGTAGGATGGAGAGAGGTCTCCAGGCACACACTTCCCCTCCCTCCGGACTCTCTCCTCCTCTCCCTTGTTGGACAGATGTGTTTCCATGGTGCCTCTTGAGAGGGGAGGGAATGGTGTATGCTTTACTTGGATAGTTAGGGGAAGGTACCTAGGTTTCTAACTGGTGGCTTTTTGCTGATTCTTAGTACAAGGTCTCAGTGCTGGGTGTTCCCAGACTGGGGTCTATCTCCTGAGGACTTTGCCAGACCGGGATGTTCTGTGGATGCTTCCAGACTGGGGTCTCCTAAGGATGTTCCCAGACTGGGATCTCTTAAGGAATGTTCCCCATACCTATTCTAGTTGTCTCTACCTCCCGAGACCTGTCACCATGTCCTGTGCGTGCACCTCCCCTTCCCTTCCCTTCCCTTCCCTCCCCTTCCCTCCCCTCACCTCCCTCCCTCCCTCCCTCCCTCCCTCCCTCCCTCCCTCCCTCCCTCCCTCCCTCCCTCCCTCTCTCCCTTCCTTCCTCCCTTCCTCCCTTCCCCTGTTCTAAGACAACCACAAATGCCCTGGGTGCTTTGATCCACTGTCTACCAGTGCCGCGCTCAACCTTCCCTGTCCCTACATGCTGACAACCTTTGGTTCTATCTTTCTGCAAGACTGTGGGAACCGAGTGGCCACAGGTCTGGGAAGCAGAGCTGAGGAGGAAGCTGTTGCCACGTGGGGTAGGAGACAGGAGCGAGAAGGGGCTACTCTCCATCCCTGGGGAGGTGCTAATGTGGGGGTCTGGGAGAGGGGGCAAAGGAGGAGAGAGCTGTGGGTTCTATATAGTTTAATGCTGGATGAACAGAGAGGTGAGGAGAGGATTGAAAGGGTTCGGCCCCAGTTTGGATGCAGAGTGAAGAAAGGCTGAAATCATGGACGCACCTCAATGTGGTGGTGGGGTGGGCGGCATGTAGCCTAGAACAGAGACAGGGTACCAGCAGGAGGGAAGGGAATTCAGCTGGGCCTCATTTCCTGAATTTTGAGCAAGTCTGTGGAGTCTGAGAGGGATGCTCAGACTGTGTTCAGCCTAGAAGCAACAGTGAGCTCATGGACTACTCAGCAGTAGCATTTGATCCTTCTCTGGGTGGCCCCAAAGGTGCTTGCCCATGCACGCGTGTATGCAGAAGGTGCTCACACATGCACACCTGTATGCACAAGGTGCTCACACATACACACCTGTATGCACAAGGTGCTCACACATGCACACCTATTTCTACACGGTGCTCACACATGTATACCTGTGTGCACAAGGTGCTCATACATGCACACATGTATGCACATGGTATACACACATGCACACATGTGTGCACAAGGTGCTCACACATGCATACCTGTATGCATTCACACATGCACACCTGTAAGCACAGGGTGCTTACACATGCACACATGTATGTACATACATACCATGAGACCCTGACCTTTTCTTTCAGAGCCAACCCATGACCAAGTCTTCCTCCCTGTGTAAAAAACGAGCCTCTCCCTTACAGTGCAGAGCACAGCACTCCTGGATAAAAATAGAACACACTCAAGTCTGCCCGGGCTGCCCAGGAGGAACATTCATAGCCTTGTTCTTCCTCTGCTCTCAGTGTTATTGGTGTTTAGTGCCAAAAGACAGCTCTGCTGTGTGTGGGTGTGTGTGTGGGAGTGGGGTAGGAACAGCCTCAGCTCTGATTGCCAGGAAGGCCCTTCTCTGTCCCTAGCACCACTGAGCCTGAAGCAGGCCCTTGCCTTGCGTTGTCCCCTGGGCTCTTCCTTACAATGATTCTGCTTCCAGCTGGCAAATCTGCTTCTCACCCTCAGACTAGGCCTGGGACTTAGTCTAGGAAAGTCCATCAGCACAGCTGGTTAGCCTGGGGCTACTCTGGTCACCAGTATCTGCCTGCTACACACAGGGGCCTCGAGCAGCCACTGCAGTCAATATCCTGTGACCTGTCCACATGGTTCTGGAGTTCTTCCTGTTTGAGCCGTGAGGACTGTTGGATCGGCTTTTTCTGAGGCAAGAGTCACCTTCTAGCCTGGGGCAGTGACATTAAGAGTCTCAGTAGGCCTGGGGACCTTGAGAAGCCCCACCAGTCCCAGGAGTGTTGCAATGAGGATTGGGTAAGAGATTCGGGATGATACAAGTCAGTTGCCTGTCTAGACCCAGGTCAGAAAACAATTCAGAGATTCCAGGGAAAGGGGGCAGAAGTTCCATGTTCCCTCCCTCAGCTGAAGGAGAGCATAGAGGCAGATGCCAGCACAGTGGGTTGAGTGGATTTGGCTCCAGTTTGGATGCAGTGTGAAAGACCTGTGGTGTGCCTCAGTGTGTAGGGGGTCAGTACACAGCCCCGAGCAAGAGCTGGATAAGAACAGCAGGCCAAGGATCACAACTGGGACCCCCTCCCTGAAGACCCTGTAGGGGCCAATGAAGGATGCTTTAGACTGTTTATCCAGCCTGGAAGCAAAGGTGAGCAGGCGCATGATGTCTGTGGTCCAGCCCGGCTGCAGGCAACAGCACATCTCAGCAGTAGCCATCTCCAGAAGACATCAGGCTGGGGCTGTAGCTCAGTGGTAGAGCATCTGCTCAGCGTGAAGGAGGTCAAGGGTTCCAGCCCCAGCCCCGCACAAGCTAGATGGACAATTGCGTCTGCAATTAGCGTTCTCCCATCTTCCAACATTCCATCAGCTGCCTCTCCCACATCTGTCCTTTCCTTCCCCCCCCCACTCCGACCCGACCCCCCCCCCCAGCTCCGTGAGCAGCTCCATGGCCCTTCATCTGCTGACATTTTAGAATTCTGTGGCTGTCATGTGGTTGCAAATCCCCTTTAAATTCTCACTGAAACACACAGAGAAAACAGCAGAGACTGGAGTCTCTCCTTACCACGGGGGGGGGGCGGGGGGGGGATTGTTTGCAGTTGAGACACTTGTGACCCTGAAGAGTCCCTGTTCCCTTATTACCACACACAATGCTTCTCCGAATCCTTTGAATCACTGTGACACCTGTACGTGAGGGGATGGAGAAACCACAAAACGGGACTACTCTGCGAGTAGAAAGAACGGTCTGTTGAGAACCAAACTGTCAAGGCTCTTTTGCTGGCAGAGAACAGCAATGCGGTGGGAAAGCGAGCTGATGGATTGCATCTGAGTGTAGGTAGGGGCGGCTTGGGGGGGGGTGTCTCTGCGCTCACGTAGGCTGTTCAGTGAATCAGAACCAGGTGCCCTCCCCTGAGATAGCCAGCTGTTGGGGGAGTGTAGGGGGTTAGTGCTTTTCTTGGTCAATGGTAACCCACTTTACAATATTTCTAAGGAATGCTGAGTTTAGGTTTTGTTTACCCAATAACAATCATGCTGTTTGCCCAGTCATTGTCCTTCTGTTTAGGACACTGTCACCAGCACTGCCTTTGGGGGCCTGCTTTGGCCCTAACAGCATCATTTCAGTGTGTTCTGCTAGTAGAAGCTTGGGCCAGCACTTCCTGTTTGTCTTCTTAAACCTGAAGCCGCCTTGCACTCTGTGGGGCCTTGGTGGCTCCAGGGTGTTCTGGAAAGACCCTGAACTTGAGCAGCAGATCCATTTCCTGTGGCTGTTGGGACCTGGGGGCCTTTTATTTTCTAGTTTTGGAGGCCAGGTGTGTGGAGTGAGTTTGTCTCGGTTGAAAGCTGGACAGGAGTGTGCTCCCTTCAGAGACTTTAGGGAAGAGAGAATCCATCTCAGGGCGTGGGCAGCTCCTGTAGCTCCTCTTTCTCTCCCCCCACCTCCCCCATAAGGCAGCATCCTTATGTCTCTTCTCCCATGCCCAGGTTCTCCTCCTCTTCTGAAGTCCCTCCTGCCGCCTCTACAGATACAAGGGCTGATGTTAAGGGCCCACTGAGATAATCTCTGTGTGTCAGCTTAAATGTAACTGCCAAGGACATCTTGTCATATATGTACCAATCACAAACTCAGAGATTCTACCCTAGACAGGGGCGTGTGTGTGTGTGTGTGTGTGTGTGTGTGTGTGTGTGCGCGCGCGCGCACGCGTGTGTGCATGTGCGTTGCGTGCACAGGTACAAGTGAAGAGGGTGCACATATGTGTTAACATATACATATGTGTTTACATGTGGAGGCCAAAAGACAGTCTGAGGTGTCATTCCTCAAGCACCAACCACTTTCTTTTGAGACAGGATCTTTTCCTAGCTTGGAATTTAGGGCCAGTTAGTGAGCCCAGGGGAATTTGCCTATCTACTCTCCTTAGCATCGGGATGAAAAATCTGGCTTTTAAAAACCTGGCGTGATTTGGGGGATCGAATGCAGGTTCTCATGTTTGCTGTGTGAGCACTGTGCACGTGGAGTCATTTCTCCAGTCTTCTAGATACTGTATCTAGTATATAGAGTGCTGCATAGATGGTCTCGGTCCTGGGTGGGTTCCAACTAGTGACCCTGAGGCTGATGGGTGTGGCTTCAGTCTTTCATCTTGTTCTGTTGGCTTGTTGGCGTGGCTGTAACGACCTTGAGTGCTTCCTTCAGGCCTATAGCTGCCTGAGGGCAGGGCTTCTGACCTCACGGGTTTTCCTGCTGCACCTCCCCTGTTTGGATCCCCACCGCAGTTATTGAACCAGTAAGGGAACAGATGATGGGTAAGAGCTGCCAGTGCAGGGGGACCTTGGGGAAGACTAGGGCGCCAGAATTTTAAGTCTAAAAGCCAGCTGGATACAAGCCAATAGCTGAAGAATTTGTACAGAAGCCTTCTGTGACACTGTGTGCCCCGGTGTTCAGACTGCAGGGACCCGCTACCCACACTCAGGCAGGGAGCTAGCAGGTCAGCAAATGGCCTTGGGGACTACAAGAGGCCACCCTGCCCCCCATACCGCTCGCAGGAAGAGGACCTGGCAGCTTCGATGCAGAAGCTTTGCAATGAGTCTCCTGGGTCTGCGCTAACCCAGAACTACTCAGGGAAAGGAAACCCCAGACAGGGCATTTCCAGCGTTGCTTAGCCGACACAGCACAAATCCTGGAGTGGCTTGTGGGTTGGAGAAACCCCCCTCCATTTTCCCAGGAACCCTTCCTTCCTAAATAATGCAGAGACCTGCTTCTAGGCTGCCAGGCTGCAGCAATGGATGGATCTTTTTCTGTCTCTTCTTGGGCAGTTTTCAGTGGAACAAATGATTAATAAATTATTATTTCACGCCTGTCAAAAGTCCTTTCTTATTTGCAAAACAATAACTGATCTAGAAAAAAAAACGTGTTTAGCCACATTCCTAATTTTACTAATATTCTTTTCAGCAGGTTGGGCTGAGCGAAACTGTGTGTAGAAGTCAGGGTGTGATAATTACCACCAAGAATGATGGGAGGAACCTACTGCCTGTGAAAAGCATGAGTTAGACCCAGAACAAGTTCTCTGTGACAGATTTGTGACAAGTATGTTTTCTGAATCAAATGTAACCTAGGGTCAGGGCCTAAGGATTATGACAACCAACCCTTTAATATTTCTGGAAAGTTCTTTATCCTTCTTCCCAAATAAAGTGGAAAAAAAAAAACCCTCAACTTCATAATGACACATTGCAGACCCAGTGTAGATGAGCTCATAGCGACACCAGCTTTGCTTTTCTGTCTGTCAGCACAAGATGCCCGTTTCCAGCCACCTTGGACCTTTGTCCCCCATTCTTTCTGTGACGACTGATTGTCAACGTGACACGATCTAGAGCCACATGGGAAGAAGCTGACTCTGAGGCGTTATCTTGTTTAAGTTAACTGAGGTGGGAAAGACTGGCCCACTGTAGGTGACACCACTCCCTACTCAGGGCACCCTGGGCTGTGTGCAAGTAGAGAGAAAGGGAGCTGAGCTCTAGCATGCACATCAATTCATGACTCTTCTGCCCTTAACTGCATATAGTGTGACCAGCTGTCTGAAGCGCCTGCTGCTGTGACCTCCCTGCCATGGTAACCTGGAACTGTGAGCCAAAAAAAAAAAAAAAAAAAAAAAAAACCCAAAACAACAACAACAACAACAACCCTTTCTCCCTTAAGTTGGTTTTGTCTGGATTTTACCAAAGTGACAGGAACAGAAACTATGACACTGTGGTGGTTTAAACAGGAATGTCTCTCCCAGGCTCATTCCTTTGAATGCTGGATCATTAGGGAGTGCTGTTACTTGAGAAGGATTAGGAGGCGGGCTGGGTTTACAACTACTCTGAAGCTACCTTTGCAGGCTCGGAATCCATCCACTTTATAAAAATGTGTGTGTGTGTGTGTGTGTTTGTGTGTTGTACACCATGGCAAGTGTGTGGAGATCAGAGGACCATTCTATGGAGTCCGTTCTCTCCTTCCACCTTTATGTGGGTTTCAGGAGTCAAACTCAGGTTGCTAGATTTATATGGCAAGGCCTTTACCCACGGAATCATCACACTGAACACATGCGTCCACTCACTTTGGAGAGAGAGGTCTATGTGTAGATGTGCAGCCTGGCGTCCATGCTGCAGGAGGCAGGCTTTGTGCTTTGTATTTATTCTCTTTCATTCTGGACTTCGCATGCATCTCAAGTGGATGGCAGCCCAGAGCCACACCTGCACCTGAATAGCACGCATCATTTGGGGAGGTTACAATAGGCATATAAAAAGACCAAGGACTTTTGATATAGAAGACATTTGAAAAATAAAATCGAAACAGAAAATCTGCCCTACATTTAGGGTATGCACCAGGGTTTTTTTTTTTACCCACGTTAGAACACAGCTAACAGGGCAGCGCTCTGGCAGGGGGCTGAGTGGAAGCCTGTTGGCACCTGCCCTGGTCTGGAGGAAATCATGGAATATCAGGGACCATGGCTGCTGAGCATCAGACAGGAGAGACTGAAGAGCAGGTAACGGACACCTGGCCAATGTACATGCAGTAAGAAGGGTTTATTTTTAGCCCTGAGCAGAAGCTTCCAGCATGGGTCCATTGGGTCTGAGCATTGAGCCAGCATCTCTGCAATACCATTTTCTTTAATTCTTTTTTTTTTTTTTTTTTTTGAGGATGGCTTTCCTGGTTGTGAGCATCTGTGCTGTGTGCAACTACAGAAGAGGACAATGGAGACAAAAACGGGGGCCATACTATTCTTGATTCTTCATCTAGAGTGTCAGCTCTATCCCGAGGCTGGCTTCTCTCTCATGGTAGCAAAATGACCCCACAGTGCCATACCTATTGGCAAAATGTTGGCTCTGGTGATGTTTCTTGGCTGCATATGAATAAAAGCTCCTCCCTAGCAGAACTCTTGGGTAATGTGTAAGAATCACCCAGATAGACTGGTTTTGAAGGCATGAAGAGGTCATGGAGAGCAGCTGAGGCTTGGCATTATGAGAGAGAGGTCAGGGAAGGACGTTAGTGAAGGTGTAGCCTCCATTGCAGTTGACAGCCCAGGACTGAAGGGGTCATACAAAGAAGTTAAGGACTTGGCACCATGAGGAGAGCCTATGAGAGGCTATTGATGAAGCCTAGTTGTAGACGACCCCACATATTGGAGATGCCAGTACCATGGGATGACCCCCAAGAAGAGCAGCAACAGTGGAGTGGAGTCAACCAGAGCCTAGAGTGCTACAGAGGGCAGAGCTGGAGAAGTGACCCAAGGCCTTTGGAGGAGCCCAGCAGATCACACATGATGTTTGGTTCTCAGACATAGGAGTAAGAAGCTCTAAAGTTGAAGTGGCCTTGGATACCCCGAGATATTAGAAATGTCAGAGCTATGGGATACCTGCCTAGGAAAGCTGCTAATAGGGAGTGAAACCAGCCAAAGAGAAGGTATGGTGTCGTCAGCCAAGTTGAACGGCTTTGGAGATCTGAAGAGTGCTTTGATCACATACATGGAGATGCAGAGTTTGGAGTTTGCCCAGCAGTTTTTCTGTCTTGCTTTGGTCCAATATTTCCTTACCATGACATTTTGGAATGCTAATGTATACCATGGATGATGTTGGGGGTATGTGATCTGCTTTTTGATTTTGATTTCTTAGGGGATTATAGTTAAGAAATTGCATGATCTCAGAAGAGACTTTGAACTTTGGATTTTTAACATTATTGAGACTGTTATAGACTATGGGACTTTTTTGCTGTTGTTGTTGTTGTTGTTGTTTTTGTTTTTCGAGACAGGGTTTCTCTGTATAGCCCTGGCTGTCCTGGAACTCACTCTGTAGACCAGGCTGGCCTCAAACTCAGAAATCTGCCTGCCTCTGTCTCCCAAGTGCTGGGATTAAAGGTGTGTGCCACCACGGTTGGCACTATGGGACTTTTGAAGTTTGGACTAACTGTATTTTGCAATGTGCTATGCAGAGGTATGGGTCCCATAGACTGTTTTGTGTTTGAACAAGCCTATGAGGGCCAGGGAGTGAAATGTGATGGTTTGAATATGCTTGGTCCAGGGAGTGACACTCTTAGGAAGTATGGCCTTGTTGGGGTAGATGTGGCCCTGTTGGAGGACATGTGTCACTCTGGGCGTGTGCTTTAGCCAGTCTTCAGTTTGCCTTTGGAATAAGATGTAGAAATCTCAGCTGTTTCAGCACCATGTCTGCCTGCATCCTGCCATGCTTCTTGCCATGATGATAATGGACTGAACCTCAGAACCTGTAAGCCTGCCCCAATTAAATGCTGTCCTTAAAGTTGCCTTGGTTATGGTGTCTCTTTGCAGCAATGGAAACCCCAATTAGGACAATGCCTTGAAGCCTGAAAGCACAACCATGCACTGCTGATCACCTGTCTTTGGGTATCAGTAAGGTGATTGCCAATCTGAGCCTGGAGTGACCGACATTTGCTGAACTGCTCTGGCCAACTGGAGGCTGGCTGCCACCTTCTTGCCCAGAAGCAAGGATGGGCCAGTGGTCTTTCTATTATATATGTGTTACACATTCCATTCCCCAGCAGGTTAGCCACAGTCTCTTCCTGTGGTAATGGCAAAGGCCAAGTGTGCAGAGTGGGTGGGTCAGGGGTATTCTAGTTTCCTTCTGCTGCTGTTATGAAACACTCTGACCAAAAATGACTTAGGGGACAAAAGGGTTTATCTATCTTCCAGGTCACAAGCTATCATCAGGAGGAAGTCAGGACAGGAACTCAAAACAGAAACCATAGAGCTGCCCTTCTCCACCTCCCTATTGCTGTGACACTTTAATACACTTCCACATGGCCTGGTGACCCACAACCATAAAGTTATTTCATTACTACTTTAGAACTGTAATTTTGGGGCTGGAGAGATGGCTCAGTGGTAAAGAGCACTGGTTGTTCTTCCAAAGGTCCTGAGTTCAAATCCCAGCAACCACATGGTGGCTCACAACCATCTGTAATGAGATCTGACGCCCTCTTCTGGAGTATCTGAAGACAGCTACAGTGTACTTACATATAATAAAATAAATAAATCTTTTTTTAAAAAAGAACTGTAATTCTGCTACTGTTATGAATCAGAATATTCATATCTGATATGAGATTCCGAGAGGGTCTTGACCCACAGGTTGAGAACCACTACACAGTGCACTGCTATTGGCTTGATTGCTTGTAGGCTGATGGATAGCTACCCTTCTTATGAAACCCAGGATGGCTAGCTCAGGGAATGGTCTTCCAACAGTGGACTGTGCTCACCACACCAGTTAATTGTCAGGACAACACCCTACCCATGCTGAGACTTCCTTCTCAGATGACTACAGGCTGTGCCAAATTGACAAAGGTAAGACCTCGTTATTGATAAAGCTAAGAGGAAGAAAAATATCCCTTACAGTTAACTTATGTTTAACTGACTAACTGGCACATGTAACTTCATACAGTGTCTAACTTTCTTCTCACAACAGCCATGAGCAAAGCAGCATCCCTCCAGTGCAGGGAGGAGGAGACCAAGGCCCTCCAGAGAAACTTTGCCCAACACCGTGTGGTTATCAAATGCAGAGTCAGGGTCTTAACCAAGTGTTACCTAAGTCCACATCTGTGAAAGGGTGGAGCCCAGAATAACCCAGAGCAGTTGGCACTGCATGGACAGATGGAGAGAGTGTGTGTCTGAAGTGACCAGGGGCTTTTCATCAAGTAGCCATTGCTGACCACAGGTGACAGCCGATCTCCCAGAGTGTCCAAGCAACTGAGACAAGGTTTGGTCCTTCCAGCTCTGGACTCTGCTCAGTGAAGACCACACTGGGCCTCCTGTTTTAGATTGTGACAAAGCACACGCTGTCTCTTAACACTTACCCTGGCTGCAAGTGTGTGTGGGACAGCATCACCTTTGCCCAGAAATTCTAATTTGGGGTTGGAGGGTTCCCCTCAAATTCTTAGCTGCTCAAGTCTGTCTTCCTAGCAAGCTGTTAGGGAAGTAGGGCCTCCCAGCATAGTTATTTTTTAAAATGTAATTTAATTGTTTTACTTATTCACTTTACATCCTGATCACTGTCCTCCTTGTGTTTGCGCCCTTCCATAATCCTTCCCCGTCCCTCTCTTCCCTTCTCCTATAAGTAGGTGGTAATTGCCCATAGTAGGTGGTAATTGCCCATCCCTGACACACCCTGGATATCCTTCCATCCTGGCTCTTCAAGTCTGTGGGAGGCTAGGTGTTTCCTCTCCATAGAAACCAGACAAGGCATCCCAGCTAGAAGAACATATCCCATGTGCAGGCAACAGCTTTTGCCATAGCCACTGTTCCAGTTGTTTGGGATCTGCATGAAGACCAAGCTGCACATCTGCTAAATATGAGTGAGAAGGCCTAGGTCCAGTCTGTGCATGTTTTTGGTAGGTAATTTGTGGGACATTGGGCTATGCACAGACAGGCTGGTCTCCAGTCGAGCTGAGGTCTGAACCCCGAAAATGGTGATAATTCATCTACATGACATGGTCGGCATTCTCTCATGCTCCTGGAACTCTGGCTCCTGCCTAAGTTACCACCCCCCACAGCCCCCACAAGAGAAGCATGGTTAGAAGTCACGTAGACAATGGCCCAAGCTTCTGACCTTCAAGCTAAACTCCTTCCCAGTTACCTAGCAACAGTAAAGACCATAAAAAGGGTTGTTCAGCCCCACCTTGCTCTCTTACCTCTTACCCCTCACTCTCACCCTCTTTCTCCTCTCTCTTTGTCTTCTTCTTCTCCTCTCCTCTTCTCTTCTCTCCTCTCCTCTCCTCTCCTCTCCTCTCCTCTCCTCTCCTCTCCTCTCCTCTCCTCTCTCCCTCTTACTCTCTTTCTCTCTAGCTCTCTCTCTCTCTCTCTCTCTCTCTCTCTCTCTCTCTCTCTCCTACCTTCTCTCCTTCCCCCTGCCTTTCTACAATAAAGTTCTAAAACCATAGAGAGTCTCTGTTCATCAAGATCCACTGCACTCACTCTCGCTGGTGTTAGGAACCTCTCTTCCCTCTCTCCTATAACCCTGGTGGCTTTAGCAAAGTAGCTCCAGGGTTTCCAGGTAGGGCTGCCCCTTGCCACCCCCTGAAGAGTGTGTCAGAAGCTCAGATGCCCACATGGGGATGAGTGGAAGGTAGATAGGAGCCCTCCCACACCTGACAGACCAGAGAATAGGTAAAACTCGGGCAGGGTATGCATTTTCCCTTCCCCCTCATTCCCCAGGGCCTCCCTTTTAGTTCCCAACAGTAATTCAGATTCTGAGAGCCCCAAGAGTCCAGGTGGGTTGACTCTATTGGTCTTCCTGTGGAGTTCCTATCCCTGTTGGGGCCCAAAATCCTTCCTCCTATTCTCCCATAAGAGTCCCCAAGCTCCATCCACATTTGGCTGTGGTTGTCTGTATCTGTCTGAAATAGGTGCTGGGTGGAGCCTCTCAGAGGACCACATACTCCCATCTGCAGGAATT